>NW_008331138.1:798621-874776 GCF_000622305.1 Nannospalax galili
CCTTATACAGGGGTGGGTTCGATTAGATTTTAGGGAGAAAGAGGGGAAAAGAGGAGACTGTGGGTCTGAAATAGCGTCAGCCCCCACCCCAACTCGGGGAAGTAGAAGTCTTGAGTCTCAAGGAAGAAAGCTTAGTTAACAGATTTATATTAGTGGACAGGGGTCACTCTTTCTCTGAGTAGATGAGTTGGGGCCAACTCAACAGAAGTAGGGGAGGTTCGATTAGATTTTAGGGAGAAAGAGGGGAAAAGAGGAGACTGTGGGTCTGAAATAGCGTCAGCCCCCACCCCAACTCGGGGAAGTAGAAGTCTTGAGTCTCAAGGAAGAAAGCTTAGTTAACAGATTTATATTAGTGGACAGGGGTCACTCTTTCTCTGAGTAGATGAGTTGGGGCCAACTCAACAGAAGTAGGGGAGGGGATATCCTTGACTTAGGCTGTGTGATGGGGGTCACTCTTTCTCTGGGTAGGGGAGTGGGGCTTGGTTTAATGTAGGAGAATAGTCAAGGACCCCTAATGGCAGGAAGGGTGGATGTGTTCTTATCATCCTTCACTGTTTAGGGTTTGGTTACCTGGAAGGCTTGTTTTCCTGACTATGGAACACATTTTTTTTTTTTTGGAGACGGGTCTCATGTGGCCCAGGCTGTGGTCTTGAATTCACTCTGTAGCCAAGGATAACTCCTGATCCTCCTGCCTCCACTTCCCCAATGCTGAGATTGTTAGTGTGTACCACCACCTGTTTCATGGGGTGCTGGGGATGGAACCCAAGGGTTCATGCATGCTAGGCAAGCACTCGACCAACTTATCCACATCCCCAGCCTCCCTAAGTTTCTAAGGGTTTTGTTTTCTTTTGTTTTATTTTTTGGTTTCTGAGATTTTTTAAAACGTGTGTGTATATGTCTGTGTGTGGGTATGTGTACATGTGTGCAGGTTTCCTTGGATGCCTGAAAAGATATCATATTCCCTACAGCTGGAGTTATGAGCTACCTGACATGGGTTCTGGGAACTGAACCTGGGTCCTCTGCAAGAGCAGCAAGTGCTCTTAACTACAGAGCCATCTCTCCATCACACTCCATCCCTGTCTTTTTTTTTTTTTAATTTTTACATGTGTGAGTGTTGCATCCATGCATGCAATGTCCAAGGAAGCCAGAAGAGGGCGTCAGATGGTTGTCAGCTGCCATGTGGGTGCTGGGAACTGAACCCAGGTCCTGCTCAAGAGCAGCCAGTGCTCTTAACCTCTGAGCTATCCCTCCAGCCACTGCCCCACTTTTAAAGTTATGTATCTGTGTGTGAGTATGTGCATGTGAGTTTACCACACCCCAATTTTTTTTTTTAAGATAAGGTTTCATTATGCAGCCCTGGATGGCCTGGAACTCACTATGTAGACCAGGACACATTTCACGTGTGTGTGTGTGTGTGTGTGCATGTGTGTCTGTGTGCACGTGTGTGAGTATGGTTTGCACATGTGGAGGTCAGAAGACAACGTTGATGTTAATCCTTCCCTTCTACCATGTTTGGGATCCAGTGTGGTCTGTTTGCTGTTCGCAGCTGCACAGGGCAGGCTAACTCCCTCCCATCTCTTCCCTGTAAGAATGCTGGGATTACAGATTACTGCTGTGTCCAGCATCATGTGGGGATTCGAACTCAAGTCCTCTCAATTACAAGGCAAGCACTTTATCCACTGAGCCATCTTTCCAGCCCTCCCTCCATTCCAGTTTTGTTCATGGAACCTAAAACTCTATCTGGGGGACAGTAAAAGCGCAATAAGTAGTTGTTCAGGAGGCAACCTCTTAGACCACAGGTCCAGTGTTACCTCTGCAGGAAGTGACCTTTGTGCTGAGACTTGGAAGGAGCCAGCTGCGAGAAAGGCTGGGTGGAGTGTCAGGGCAGAAGGAACATGTGCCAAGGGCCTGAGGCAGACAAGAACCAGGAGGAAGCCTGGTGAGGGCTGGGGTGGGCCTGGAGTCAGCATGAACTGGTATTCTAGTGAGAAAGGAGTCAGAAAAGCCATGAAGGGGAAGAAGAGGCAGGGAGGAGAGAGAGACAGACAGAGAGAGATACAGAGACAGACCACAGAAACCTCGGGGCTACCTAGAAAGCCACACATTCTTCACAGTGATAAATTGGGCACCCACTGTATACCTGGCTGCAGCTATGGAGGCATTTGACATTGGGACTCACTCACCCATTTTACCATCTCTCTAGACCCATTTTACAGATGGGGTCAAGGAAAGTACACACCAAGGTGCTCCAGAGCCTGGCAGAATGCTTGCCTAGCATGCCTGGGTTCCATCTCCAGCACTGCATAAACCAGGTGTGGTGGTGCATGTCTGTCATCCCAGCAGGCAGGAGATGGAGGCAGGAGGATCAGAAGGTCAAGGTCATCTTTGGATATATAGTATGTTCCAGTACAGCCTGGGCTACATGAGACCCTGGGAGGAGGGGAATTCCCAGAGCAATTTGATATCATCCCTCAGCTCTGTCTAGCCCTAGGGAATAGACCTCCACCCTTCTAGGGGTCAAGAAGAGGAAGCCCTTCCTCCTTAATACCCCAAGACAGGTGACTTTAAATGAGAAGGAAAGTAGCCCCTTGAAGTTTGGCAGGGATCATGACTGCCCCCATTCTCATCCTACCCTCTGGGTCTCTCCCCTTCCTGTCTCTCCCCCCTCCCTCCATTTCTGCCCTTCACAGTCCCCCCGACCCCCCAGGTATCAGCTGATGAGTGTTTGTTAAATGAAAAAGCAATTTTAAGGGCTTCGGACTTAAGGAAGGGCAGGGGACACCTGTTGAATTTGGGGGATGGGCAGGGGCTGTGGGTGGGGAAAATGGAGAGCTGGTGGAATTCAGGAGGCAGAACCTAGGGGTAGTAAGACATCACTCAGCAATCCTAGATGGACCCTGATGATCCCCGTCTCAAGGGACAGACCCCTCAAACAGGGTGGGGGCGCAGGCAGTCCCTGAGCCCTCCCCCCTACACACCCCATTCCAATGCGTCCATTAATGCCGTTAATTGCAGCAGCTCAGTCTGACCCGGGCTGATCCCCGGAGAGAGAAAATGAAGGAATTAGCAAAAATGACAGGGGAAAATTGCCACAATTAGCAGGCAGCATTGTTCCTGCCTGTCACGGGGCTGCTCAGAGCTGGATCTCGGGGGAGGGGTCCCCATCACCCCCTCCAGTTATTATTCCTGGAGGTTCACTTGGGGAGGAACAGCGGTCAGATGTGGGGGGCTCCTGGGCTAGGGAGGCCCGAGATAGACACTGAGGAACAACTTGGGGGAGTCAGGAGCAGTCGGAGGGCTTCCCTGCCTAGAAGAGCAGTAATTCCGCCTCTAGTTCCAGGGCTCCTCCATCAAACCATCTGGATCCTTGGCAGCCTAGGAGCTCGGAGCCCAAAGGCCTACTTAAAGTAAGGAAACTGAGGCACAGAGAGAAAGAGGTCACCCCCAGACCCTCAGTCTCAGGGAAGGTAGGTCACTGACTGTGGCCCCAGAGTACCTGGATCGCCATTGGGAGGGTCACCTTCTGCAGCGATAGGGTCACCAAGATTCTGGGTAGGGACGACATCCAGGACTGCTGTGTCTCTGCCAGCCACCAGCACCAAGTCTGGGGCTCTGGCTGTCCTGACTAAGGGGGAGGGGCCTGTGTCACCTGACTCATGTCATAGTGACTACCTGTATACTTGTGTGTATGTCTCTCTCTGAAGTTATTAGTTTCTTCATCTTTATCTATAATCTTTGCAATCGATCTGTCAGTTTCTCTATGTTAATTTGTTTATTTGTTTTTCTTTTTTTTTAATTAATTTTTTTTTTTTGTCTTTATGAGACAGGGTCTCCCTGTAGCCCCAGCTGTCCTGGAACTCACTATGTAGACCAGGCTGGCCTTGAACTCACAGAGATCCGCCTGCTTCTGCCTCCCGAGTGCTCAGATTAAAGGCATGTGCCACCACACCCAGCTAATTTATTTATTTCTTTTTAATGTGTATAACTGTTTTGCCTGCTGTATGTAAGTACACTACATGCATGCAATGCCCTAGGAGGTCAGAAGAGGGTGTTGGATCCCCTGGAACTGGAGTTATAGATGGTTGTTAGCTGCCATGTGGGTGCTGGGAACTGAACCTGGGTCCTCTGCAGGAGCAGCCAGTGCTCTTAACCATGGAGCCAGCTCTTCAGTCCTTCTCTACGTTTATATACGTCTCTGTCACTATCTCCTTTAAAAACAAAATCAGCAGGGGATGTAACTCAGCAGCAGAACACTTGCCTAGAATCCCCCAGTGAGGGACTGGGGAAAGTGACTCTGTGGCTCATTGGTACAGGACTTGTCTAGCACGTGCAAGGCCCTGGGTTCAATCAAAATGAAGGAATTAGCAAAAATGACAGAGAAGTGGGGCTGGAGAGATGGCTCAGCAGTGAAGAGCACCAGCTGCTTCTGCAGAGGACCCAGGTTCAGTTCTCAGCACATGGTGGTTAACAATTATAACTCCAGTTCCAGGGGATCTGATGCCCTCTTCTGACCTTCACAGACACTGCATGACATGCGTGCACTTACATACATGCAGGCAATAGACTCAGTGGTTAAGAGCACTGTCTGCTTTTGCAGAGGACCTGGGTTCAATTCCCAGCACCCACATGGC
Organism: Nannospalax galili; assembly: GCF_000622305.1. Lineage (NCBI taxonomy): Eukaryota > Metazoa > Chordata > Mammalia > Rodentia > Spalacidae > Nannospalax > Nannospalax galili. Next base: position 803,253 of record NW_008331138.1, read on the forward strand.
AGCTATGAACCATCCTTAACTCCAGTTCCAGGGGAATCCGAAGCCCTCTTCTGACCTCTGCAGCATTGCACAGCACGGATGCACTCACATACATGCAGGCAATACACTTATACATATAAAATAAAAATGATAAATAAAATTAAAAAATAAAAATAATAATAATTTTTGTCTTTTAAAAAAATATTTATTATTTTTATTTTATGTGCATGTGTGTAACTGCCTGGCAGGTAAGTGCACCTGTGCTGTGTAATGCCTGTGGAGGACAGAAGAGACTGTTGGATCCCCTGGAACTGGAGTTACTAACAGTTGTTAGCTGCTATGTGGGTACTGGGATTCGAACCCGGGTCTTCTGTAAGAACAGTGTTCTTATCCACTGAGCCATCTCTCTAGCCCCTGTTTTGTTTTGTCTTTTTTTTTTTTTTTTTTGAGACCTTGTCTCCCTGTGCCCCAGCTGGCCTGGAACTTACTATGTACACCAGACTGGCCTTGAACTCCCAGAGATCCACCTGCCTCTGCCTCCTGAGTGCTGGGATTAAAGGCATGGGCTTTGATACTAAATTAGCTGCTTTGTTGTTGTTTGGGGTGTTTTTGATATTGCTGTTTGTTTTGTAGATTCATTTTATTTTTTAAGATGATTCATTTGTATTTTTAATTGTGTGTGTGTGTGTGTGTGTGTGTGTGTGTGTGTGTAAGTATGTAAGTTCAGGTGCTCAGAGTCCAGAAGAGGGTGTCACATCCCCTGGCATTGGAGTTACAGATATTTGAGTCACTGGGTGTGGGTACTGGGAATAGAACTTGGGTCCTCTGCAGGAGTGTTTGAGCCAGGACTGGAGACATGGCTCAGTGATTAAGAGCACTGGCTGCTCTTGCAGAGGATCCAGGTTCAGTTCCCAGCACTCACATGGCAGCTAACAACCATCCATAACTCTAATACCAGGGGACTGAAACCCTCTTCTGGCCTTGTGGGCATTGTACACATGTGTCTACTTACATACATGCAAGCAAAGCATTCATACACATAAACATAATAAATAAAATAATTTTTTTGGTCTTTTTAAGACAGGGTCTCCCTGTAGCCTCAGCTGCCCTGGAACTCACTATGTAGACCAGGCTGGCCTTGAACTCACAGAGATCCACCTGCCTCTACCTCCCAAGTGCTGGGACTACAGGTGTGCACCATCACGCCCAGCTAAAATATTTTTTAAAAGAGCATCTGAGGAACTGGGCATAGTGGCGCACACCTTTAAGCCCAGCACTTGGGAGGCAGAGGCAGGTGGATCTCTGTGAGATTGAGGCCAGCCTGGACTATATATTGAGTTACAGGCAGCTGGAGCTACAGGGAGACCCTGTCTCAAAAAGGCCACCAGAAAAAGAAAGGAAGAAAGAAAGAAGGAAGGAAAGAAGGATAAGAAAACAAAACAAAAGAGCAGCTGAGTCATCTATCTAACCACATATATATATTATTTTTTGAGATAAGATCTCACTATATGTAGATCCAGAACTCACTATGTAGACCAGGCTAGCCTTGAACTCACAGAAATAGAAATCTGTCTGCCTCTGTCTCCCATTTTCTGGAATTAAAGGCATGTACCACCACACCCAGCTAAATTAGCTGGTTTTTAAAATTTATGATTTTTATTTTATTGTATGCATGAGTGTATTGCCTGCATGTGACCCATCATACAATGCCCAAGGAGGGCAGAAGAGGGCGCTGCATCACCTGGAACTGGAGTTACAGCAGTTGTTACCGCCATGTGGGTGCTTCAAAATCGAACGGGGGTCCTCTCAAGAGCACCCAGGGCTCTAAATTGCTGAGCCATCTCTCCAGCCCTAAATTAATTGCTGTGAAGTGTGCAAATCAGTGCAATGTTCCATGGTAAGAGTTGCACAACTGTCACCTTTATCTAGTTCCAAAATATTTCCATGGCCTCAAAGGAGTCTCCAAAGCCAGGAGGCAGTGACCTCCCAACACTGACAGCTGCCTACCTGCTTTCTGTCTCTGTAGAATTGCTGATTCTGGGCATTTCATAGAAGTGGGATCAGACACTCTGTGGCCTTTGTGTCTGTCTGCCTTCACTCACTGAGCGTCACATTTTGGGTTTCCTATGTTACATCCTATGCCAACGCTTCCTTCCTCTTTATGAGTGGATAATATTCCATTGAATGGATGTGCCACATTTTGTTTATCCATTCTTCAGTAGATGGACATCTGGCTGTGTGAGTAATGATGCTCTGTCCACATGCGTACATACACTCCCCACAGTACCTGTCCAGTGCATACATGCGCTCTTCACGGTGCTTACTTTCTTCATTTGACCAGGCTGACCTGGAACTGACAGAGAGAGGTCTGCTGACCTCTGCCTCTGAAGCACTGGGATTAAATGTTTGCATTTTCACTTTCCTAATGACTAAGGATATTGAAGGTCTTTCTATGTGCTGATTGTCACTTGTATGTCTTTGGACAAAAGTCAGTTCAAGTCCTCTACACATTTAAGAGTTTTTACATTTCATTTATTTATTTAAATTTTATGTATATGGACATTTTGCCTGCTTGTATAAGTACACCCATGTATGAAATGCCCAAAGAGGCCAGAAGCGGGTGTCACATTCCTTGGAACTAGAGTTATAGATGGTTGTGAGCTTCCATGTGGGTGCTGGGAATTGAACTCAGGTCCTCTGAAAGAGCAGCCAGTGCTCTTAACTACTGAACCATCTCTCCAGCCCCCTCTAATTAAGGCACATCTAATAAATAAGGCACATTTCTAATCAAAAAATACTTTACTATTTTTATTTTATGTGTATGTAAGTGCACCATGTCATGCAATGCCTGCAGAGTTCAGAAAAGGACATCAGATCCTCTGGAACTGGAATTACACATGGTTGTTAGCCTCCATGTGAGTGCTAAATATCAAACCTGTATGTGGGTCCTCTGCAAGAGCAGCCAGTACTCTTAAACACTGAGCCCTCTCTCCAGTCCTACATTTTTATTTTTTAAAGATTTATTTGTTTTGCCAGGTATGATGGCCCACACACACCTCTAATCCCAGTGCTTAGGAGGCAGAGGCAGGTGGATCTTTGTGAGTTTGAAGCTAACTTACAGAGCAAGTTTCAGACCATCCAGGGCTACACAGTGAGGCCCTGTCTTTTAGTCTTTTTTTTTTTAATGTGTATGCGTGTATTGCCTGCATGTAGGTAAGTGCACCCATGTTGTGCAATGCCCATGGAGGACAAAAGAGGCTGCCAGATCTGCTGGAACTGGAGTTACTGACAGTTGTTAGCTGCCATGTGGGTGCTGGGATTCGAACCTGGGTCTTCTGCAAGAACGGTCAGTGTTCTTAACCACTGAGCCACCTCTCCAGTCCCTGAGGCCCTGTCTTTTAAAAAATTGATTTATAGGGCTGGAGAGATGGCTCAGTGGTTAAGAACACTGACCATTCTTGCAGAAGACCCAGGTTCGAATCCCAGCAGCCACATGGCAGCTAATGACTGTCGGTGACTCTAGTTCCAGGGGATCTAACACCCTCTCCTGTCCTCCTCGGGCATTTGCACAACACAGATGCACTTACATACAGGCAATAAACTCATACACATAAAATTTAAATAATAAATACCTTTTTAAATTGATCTTTATGTGTATGAGTGTTTTACCTACATGTATGTAAATGTATTCACATGCATTGAATGCCTGATGGAGAGGAGAGCATCAGATCCCCTGGAACTGAAGTTGCTGGTGGTTGTGAGCCATCATGTGTGTGCCGGGAACCAAATCCGGGTCCTCTGCAAGAACAGCTAGTGCTCCTACCCACCAAGCCATCTCTCCATCCCCTCTGCACATTTCTGAATGAGATCATGTTTTTGTCCTTGAGCTGTAATGACCCTTTTTATTCCTTTCCGTCTCTCTCAGTTGTTTCCCACAGGCTACCCATGACTCATCCTTCTGTCATGGCCTCAAATGCCCCAAATGTTTAGCATAGAATGCTAAGGCAAGGCCTCTACCACTGGGCCACACCCCCAGCCTCTCACTGGGGGATTCTAGGCAGGTGCTCTACCACTGGGCCACACTGCCAGGCCTTCACATGTGAATTCTAAAATCTCACTCTGTCACTGAGCTGCCTTTCCATCCCTCAATTTACTTTTCAAGACAGGTTCTCATGTGTAGACCAGGCAGGCCTTTAGCCTCAACCTAGCAAGTACTGGGATTACAGACCTGTGCTACCAGACACTCCTAGGCCTCAGCTTGTTAGTCTCCTGCTTGTTGTTCATCCTCCTTGGCTTCTGGCCACTGAGGACATGTGGGGTGTCCTAGCCAGCTCTATGTCCCCAGCACTGCATGAATAGTACAGGACTTGGGAGCAGCAGTATCCAGGGACATTCTTTTTTGTTTTATTTTATTGTTTTATGTGTATGAGTATATCGCCTGCATGGATGTAAGTGCACCTGTGTCGTGTAATGCTCGCGGAGGTCAGAAAAGGGCGACGAATCCCCTGGAACTAGTGTTATGGACAAGTTGTTAGGTCCCAAACCCCGGTCTTCTGAAAGAGCAGCCAATGCTTTTAACAGCTTACCCATCTCCCCAGCAACCCCAGGGACATTCTTGAGGTATGAATGAATGAAGGCATGAACATATCCTTCTGTATCCCCGTCTGTCATTCAGTTTTGGTCTCCCTGTCCCACCTGCCTCTGCCCCACGGAGCCCAGCGATCCTGGACACCGGGGCTCACCATGGTGGCTGGGGGTGGGTTATAGACAGTCAGTCAGATCAATAGGTCCCGACCTCACTCTTCCCTCTGTCCCCAGCCCCAAGCCGCCGGGGCGCGGTGGCGCTGGTCTCTGAAGTCTTTGAGCAACACCTGGGCGGACACATCCTGCAGGTGAGGCGGGGTTCCCCTCCTGTTGCTCCTTGCTGCCACCTAGTGGTAGTATCCAGGAGCAGCATCCTCTCGACCCTCGTCCAAGCCCTTGGGAGCCCAGGGGACAGAGGCTGCAAGCCAGGGCTTCCTTGGGCCTGTCCCTTCCCGAGATCACAGAAGTCCCCCAGCCTCAGGCAGATATACAGCCTCAGGCGGATATACAGACCCTCTCTTCCTCCCTGTCTGCTGGTGTGCCCTTCCTATATCCACTCATGTCTCTCAATTCCAGTCCCTGGATGGTTTTGTGTTCGCCTTGAACCAGGAAGGAAAATTCCTCTACATTTCTGAGACAGTCTCCATCTACCTGGGTCTCTCACAGGTAAGGATCCCAGCCCTACCCCGATGGTGAACTGCCATCTCTTGGCCCATGTTTGCCCTTGTCCTCTGCTGGCATAACTAACCCCAACATGGGGAAAAAGGGGGACAGTGTATGGTCCTTAAAGTGTTCCTTGGAACCCTACATGGCACAGCCACACACACCCCAGTGGTCTTCCTGGTGGAGGAAGGTTATTAAGGTAACAAGTCAACAGCTGCACCTAATAGTATATGCCTGTAATTAAGGGTACTGGAGAGGCTAAAGCAGAAGGATCACAAGTTCAAAGCCAGCCAGAGCAACTTAGTGAGACTTTGTCTCAAAATTTAAAAGTAAAAAGAGGTCTGGGGTAGTTCAGTGGTAGAGGCCCAGCCTAAAATCCTCCAGTGAGGGGTTGGGGGCTTGACTCAGTAGTAGAGCACCTGCCTAGAACCCCCCAGTGAGGTGCTGGGGTGTGGCCCAGTAGTAGAGCACCTGCCTAGAGCCCCCAGTGAGGGGCTGGGGGCTTGGCTCAGTGGTAGAGGGCTTGGGTAGCATTATAGAGGTCCTGGATTCAATTCTCAGTACCTGTGATGGGGTTGTAGCTCAGCTGATAAGAGTATATGCCTAGCATGCACAAAGCCCTGGGTTTGATCCCCTGCATGGCACAAACTGGGCATGATGGTAAGGCATAAATCTACCCAGGAAATCCCAGCACTCAGTAGGTAGAGGTAGGAGGATGAGAAGTTCCAGGCCAGTCTGAGCTACATGAGATTTTGTCCTTTCACGGCATGGTGGCTCTTTAATCACAGCACTCAGGAGGTAGAGGCAGGAGGATCTGTGGGATCAAGGCCAGCCTGGTAAACACAGCAAGTTCCAGGCTAGCTGAGGCTACAGAGAGACGCTGCCTCAAAAAACCAAGAAAAAAAAGAAAAACAAGAACAACAAAAATAACATCCCTCCCAAAAAACAATGCCCCTCCCAAAGGGGACTTTGGACAGGAAGGGGTGATTAAAAGAGTGGAAGAGGGGATAAAGGTGGGGTTGGGGGAATAGTCCAGAGGGATGAGGGCTGCTGGGAGGCAGGTCACCCCAAGCAAAGGGACAGTGGGAGTAGCGGACTAACTTTGCAAAGAGTCTTGAGTGGGGCTTGGAGGTCAGAAGATTACAGTGGAAGGTGAGCAGGATCAGTGTGGGGACACAGTAGAAGGAGAATGGGACCCCTGTGAGTTTGGAGAGGTACATCTGGCTTAAATGTTCTAATCCATCAAAGAATTGGGAAACAAGACCAGGTGTGTTGGCAAATGCCTTTAGTCCCAGCACTCGGGAGGCAGAGGCAGGCGGATCTCTGTGAGTTCGAGGCCAGCCTGGTCTACATATCGAGTTCCAGGTCAGTTGGGGCTACAGGGAGACCCTGTCTCAAAAAGATTTAAAAAAAAAAAAAAAAAGAATTGGGAAACAGACTTGATGGTGTGTGCAGGTAATCCCAGTAATCCGGAGGCCTGAGGCAGGAGAATTGACAGAAGTTTTAGGACAGACTGGGCTACATAGTAAGTGCCTGTCTAAAATCAAAGAGGTGGGGAAAATCTACTAAAGAAAAATGCAGGGCAAGTGTGAAGCACACCCCTTAGCAGGCTGAACCCAGCAGGTTAAGTGATTGCACGCGCACTTCACCGCCCCCTGCATTCCCCTCCGTCACCGGCAGGTGGAGCTGACGGGCAGCAGCATCTTCGACTACATCCACCCTGGGGACCACTCAGAGGTACTGGAGCAACTGGGGCTGCGGGCCCCGACCCCTGGACCTCCCACTCCACCCTCCGTCTCTTCCTCTTCCTCCTCCTCGTCTTCCTCCTCGCTGGTGGACACTCCTGAGATTGGTAATTTCCAGGAATCCACTCCTTGGCAATGAATGAAACCTGAGGGTAGATCTGGGTGTTTCTCCTTAAAGTACTGCAAAGCAAGATTTTATAAAACGAATTCGAGTCCAAATTGAGGGGATGATACTTGACTCTCTAAACTTTCTAAGTGTCCAGAATGGTTACAATACCTCCAAGATTTGAGCTACTGAGTGGAGATGAAAAATAAGGCCATCAGATTTACAAGAGATTTACATTTTACTGTATCCTTAATTACTGCGTTGGATCCTCACACCAACCCCACAAGACAGGAACGATCTGCAAAGTCCAGACACAGCACGGAGGTCACCCAACTACAGGATTCAGTTGCTTTCCAGTTCAGATCTATACTCCTAACCTCTTTTTTATTTTTAAAATTAATTTATTTTTATTTTGTGTGTATGAGTGTTTTGCCTGCATGTATGTAAGTGCACCACATGTGTGCTATGCCTGCAGAGGTCAGAAGAAAGTGTCAGATTTCCTGGAACAGGTGTTACAGTTGTTAGCCACCATGTGGGTGCTGAGAACCGAACCTGGGTCCTCTGCAAGAGCAGCCAGTGCTCTTAACCACTGAGCCATTTCTAAAGCCCCTTTTAATTAATTAAGGCTTTTTAAGATGCAGTCTCCCTGTAGCCTCAGCAGGCCTGGAACTCACTATGCAGACTAGGCTGCCCTCAATCTCACAGAGATCTGCCTGCCTCTGCCTCCTGAGTGCTGGCATTAAAGGAGTCCCCTGAAGGGAACAGGCCCTGCTAGACTGCCACCCCCTCAGAGTTTGCAAAGAACTTTTGTTTTTTAAATATTTTATTATTTTTACTTTATGTATATGAACGTATTGCCTGCATGTATGTGAGTGCACCCGTGTCATGCAATGCCATGGAGGTCAGAAGAGGGTGTCGGATTCCCCTGGAACTGGAGTTAAGGACGGTTCACAGCTACCATGTGGGTGCTGGGAATCGAACCCAGGTCTTCTGCAAGAGCAGTCAGTGCTCTTAACCGCTGAGCTAGCTCTCCAGCCACAGAACTTTCTCTTTTTTTCTTCTTTTTGAGACAGGGTCTCCTTGTAGCCCCAGCTCTCCTGGAACTCACTATGTAGACGAGGCTGGCCCCAAACTCACAAAGATCCGCCTGCCTCTGCCTCCCAAGTGCTGGGATTAAAGGTGTGCGCCACCATGCCCAGCTTAAAACTTTCTTTTTAACGAATATTTTATAATTTTTACTTTATGTGTATGAATGTATTGCCTGCATGTCTGTAAGTACACCCATGTCATACAATGCCTCAGGAGGTCAGAAGGGGGCGCTGGATCCCCTGGAACAGGAGTTACAGACCTTTCTTGGCTGCCATGTGGGTGCTGGGAACTGAACCCAGGTCCTCTGGAAGAACAGCCAGTGCTCTTAACCACTGAGTCATCTCTCCAGCCCCACAACTGTGTTCTTGAGTTTTAGGAAAAGCGTCATTTGAGTGTGAGCATTTTTTCAAGAGCCAATTGTGGGGTTTATTTGTAGATACTGTGGATTGTTGAGGGTTTTTTTGGGGGGAGGTATTTATTTATGTATGTATTTGCTATTTCCCATTCCCCTGCTCTGTGCCAGGGGACACAGCTGTGATCACCACAGCCCTAGTCTCACTCACCCTCTGGGGGCTCATAGTCCAGTTAGGTATATGTGAGGGTGAGACTGACCAGTCTGTCCCCAGACTGGGACAACTGGATGGACAGAGCCCAGAGGGGGCAACTGATGTAGCCTGAGGGTCAGGCAGATGTTCACAGAGACCTGGAGGTTGTGGCTGGAAAAGACTGCTTTCTTCTCAAGGCTAGAGGGAGTTGACTGTGGGTGCTGAGCAGGAAAAGGGGGCTCACTTGATCTTAGACCTGGCTGTCCCATGGAGGGGAGCCTGGTGTGTCTGAGTGTGTGGAGCAGCTACTGTGTCAGCAGACTGTGCTGCTGGTTCTGAAGGTAGTGGGGTCCCCTGCAGGACCCCACAACAGCTCCATCTCTGTTCCAGAAGCCCGGCCTGCTGAGGCATCCCCTGCCTCTGGGATCCAGGAGCGCTCCTTCTTTGTCCGTATGAAGTCTACCCTAACCAAGAGGGGTCTGAATGTCAAAGCCTCGGGATACAAGGTGGGTATGAGCTGCCCGATCCCTCCTGAGGGTCTGCCAGAGGTGTCCCAAGCCCAACTATGAGGAGGACGCCCAGGCAGGGGGCTGCACTTGCTGAAGGTGTGTCAGGGGACCAGGGCAGGTACCTGCTACACACACTGCAGCCTCTGTGCCCCAGGTGTAGGTGTCTGATGGAACCCGGGTCCTTGGCTTGGTTGTGGACTTCCTGCCTCAGTGGTCCCGCCTGGCACTTCCCCAGCCATGCTCATTCTGCTTGCCCTACCCTCCAAACCAGCCCACTTCACTAGCACCCACCTTGCCCTCCCAATCACATCCACCATCCACAGGTCATCCACGTGACAGGGCGTCTGCGGGCCCGCGCCCTGGGCCTTGTGGCCCTTGGCCACACGTTGCCCCCAGCTCCCCTGGCTGAGCTGCCTCTGCACGGACACATGATCGTCTTCCGCCTAAACCTGGGCCTCACCATCCTAGCTTGTGAGAGCAGGTACCGGGGTTGGGGCGGGAGGGAGGTTGGGACCACTAGAGACCCAAGGCTATATGGGAATCAGCGAGAATTCTGGGCCTGTGTGGGCTGCAGCACTGGGGGAGGTGGAGGAGCAGGGGACAGCCTGACTCTAGCCTCCAGTGTCCAGGGTAGGGCCTTGGGGCGGAGGAGGGGCGGTGCTAGTGGTCAGGCCCCGCCCATTTCTTTTTCTGGTCTCCCATCATTCACACTTTCCTTCGCCTTACCATACCCATTTTACAGAGAGGCAAACTGAGACCCAGAGTACTCCAGCGCAAGGGCTTGGACACTGAAAGTCTCTAAAGCCAGCTCTATCTCCGAGCACCCGTCTCTGACTCCTCCACTTTCTTTCTCCCCTAGAGTTAGCGACCATATGGACCTGGGGCCTTCAGAGCTGGTGGGCCGCAGCTGCTACCAGTTTGTCCACGGGCAGGATGCAACTAGAATTCGCCAAAGCCACGTGGACCGTGAGACACACCCCGACCCCCCCCACACCTGCCACCACAAAGACTTAAATGTCCCTGCTGCCCTGTTCCCAGGAAATCCCCTTCAGGGCTGACCATAGTCTCTGCCTGCTGCACCTAGAGCTCCAGGGGTTCAGTTTGGAACAGTAAATCAACGGGGAGACTGAGCCATGGCTCATGCTGGGGGGGGTGAGTGAGGTCCCATGCTGGGTCATCTCCAGGTCTCTCTGACTATCTCTCTTTGTCTTTCTTGATTTCCTCCCACCCTTGCTGTCTCTATCTCCTGCCCACCTGTCTTGACCCTCCCCACCCCACCCACCTCTCTGGGCTCCCCGCTCTCCTGGGATGCACCCAGTGCTGGACAAAGGTCAGGTGGTGACTGGTTACTACCGTTGGCTGCAACGTGCGGGGGGCTTCGTGTGGCTGCAGTCTGTGGCCACGGTGGCCGGGAACGGGAAGAGTGCTGGGGAACATCATGTGCTGTGGGTCAGTCACGTGCTCAGGTGAGAGGCGACCCACGGTGGCAGTCCCTCCCCATCCCAGACAAGGCCCTTTAGAGGAGGGCTCTGAAGACAGGGGAAAGAATGTGAGACCAAATGCTCGATATAGGATAGTCCCATGTGACTGACACAGAGAGGAACCACTGTTGGGAGGGGCACAACTATGAGAGATGGGAGCAGGAGTAGAGTGAAGGCTCATGGGGCTCTGTCCCAGGCTGAAGGTGTGGATTTGACTCTGGGACACAGGGGAGCCATAGAAGGCTTTATGTCCGGGGAGGGTCACAGTCAAGTTTTTTTTTTTTTTTCCTGATGAGAGAGTTGACTGAGGGACAACATGAGAACTGAAGGACCAGAGAGATGCCTGGGGCAGGAGAAATGCCAGGAGGGACGGTGTTATCTGCCCCTTTGTCAACCTGAGATTTGGGCCCTAGAAGGAAACAACTGATGGTTTAGAAGGAAGAGACTGAGGCCAGATGACCATGTGCTTGGGGGACACCCAGGTGACATCAGGTGGCTAAAAGCAGCATACATCTGGCCTCAGGAGGGAGAGCTAAACTTAGTTGGATTACACCTTGGAGCTGGGTGTATTGGCTAAATCCCAGCTACTGGGAAGGCTGAGGCAGAAGGATTGAAAGTTTAAGGCCAGTCCTTGGGAAATCTAGGGAAACTGTCTCAAAAGAATAAAAAGAGGGCTGGGGTGTGGCTCAGTGGTAGAGCCCCTGCCTAGGATCCCCCAGTGAGGGGCTGGGGTGTGGCTCAGTGGTAGAGCCCCTGCCTAGGATCCCCCAGTGAGGGGCTGGGGTGTGGCTCAGTGGTAGACGACACCTTTGATATTGACCCAAGGGTGGTCACTGGTGAGTGGCCACGGGCAGAGCATAACTGTTGGGATCCTGGGTTGCTGGGATTAAAATCTTAGCCTGTGGGTTGGAGGTGTGGCTCAGTTATAAAAGTTCTGTCTAGAATACCCCAGTGAGGGGCCTGGGGGGTGTGGTTCCTGTATAGTAACAGCCAAGAATTCCCCATCGAGGGGCTGGAGTGTGGCTCAGTGGTAGAGTCCCTGCCTAGAATCCCCCAGTGAGGGGCTCGGTGGTAGTTCACCTGCCTAGGATCCCCCATGAGAGGCTGAGGATGTAGCTCAGTGGTAGAGCAGCTGGCTAACATGTGTAAGACCCTGGATTCAATCCACAGTGAGAGTGTGTTTGGGGGGGGAGTGGCAGTGAAACCAACTTAGAGTTTATAGGCCTGATGGCTTTTTAAGTGCTTCAAGGTGGGAACCCCATATTCCACTTAGGGGGCATTTACATTGCCTGCTGTCCTGAGACTCCTGGTTCCCAATTCCATCCTCTTGTCCCCAGCCATGCTGAAGGGGCCCAAACACCCTTGGATGCCTTCCAGCTCCCAGCCATCGTGCCCCATGGGGACCCATCCAGCCCAGGGCCAGAGCCTACAGGTGAGTACATCCTTCCCACCTCTGCACCCAAGAAAGCCCTGAGGGACCTTTAAAGTACCCAATGTGGAAGCCACTAGCTAGGACATGTGGCTACTTACCTTAACAGTGAAATTAAATGTCCTCAAGTTTGGGGAGATGGCTCAGTGGGGAAAGTGCTTGCCACCTAAGCATGAGGACCAGAGTTCGATCCCATGTAAAAAAGTTAGGTGGGGCCACACATGCCCTAACCCCCAGTGCTTGGAGGAACTCTGGGTCTTACTGGCCCATCCAGTCAGGGAGTTCCAGATTCAGGAAAAGACCGCGCCTCAATAAATAAGGTAGATGGGCTGGAAAGGTGGTTCAGTGGTTAAAAGCACTTGCTGCTCTTCCAGAGGACCAGAGTTTGATTCCAAGCACCCATAAGATGGCTAACAACTACCTGTAACTTCAGCCCCAAGGGATGAGATGCCTCTGATCTCCCACATGCCCATGCCCACACATGCATACACAGGGGCACAAAGAACTTTTAGGGGATGTGGGGGCACCTGCCTATGATCCCAGCTTTTGTCATTCCAACTCTCAGAAGGCTAAGGCAAGGGGACTGCTAAAAGTTCAAGGCCAGCCTGGTCTACATAGTGAGTTTCAGGCTAGCCAGGACTATATAGTGAGACCTTGTCTCAAAAACAAGCAGTTAAATGTCTGCATCCTCAATTCTACCTACCACATTTCAAATACTCAGTAGCCCCATGTGGCCAGTGGCTGTCTCTCAGGACAATAGTGATAAAAGATATTTTCAGTACTGTGGAAGGTTCTAACACTACAGAGAAGGCATCTGATCTAGAGAGTTCCTTGGACCTGCAGGGATCTAGCTGGGACTTCTCAATCGAGGATTCACTGACTCATGGGTCTTGACTGTCCTGTGAGATACTATGCCTGCGGCACCTCGCCTCTCTGTGATAAACAGAAACTATCTCTGGATCCAGCTGTGTGCTGAGGGGAAAAACAAACAGAACACTGGGGCTGAGAACAAGGCCACTGCCCACATTGGGAGAGCAAGGGCTGGAGGCACACAGCCCTTAGAAGCCTTCTCTGAGGCTGGAGTGGGGGTGCAGGATTATAACATTGGTTACTGGAGAGGCTGAGACAGGGAGATTCCAAGTTCAAAGGTAACCTGGACAACTTATCAAGAACGAGTCTCAAAAAGTAACGAGAAGTGCTATAGAGATGGCCTAATGGGGAAAGCTCTTGCTGTGTAAATGTGAAGACCTGAGTTCAGATCTCCAGCAACCCAGCTAGGCAGCGCATATTTGCAACCCCAGTACTGGGAGAGGCAGAGAGAGGGGGATCCTGGGGCTTGCTGGCCAACCAGCCTAGCCAAAAGTTCAGTGAAAGACTTTTTCAAAAATATAAGGGGGGAGGGAGGCTGTAGAGATGGCTCCGTGGTTAAGAGTACTGGTTGTGGGGCTGGAGAGATGGTTTAGTGTTTAAGAGCACTGACTGCTCTTGCAGAGGACCTGTGTTCGAGTCCCAGCACCCACATGTCGGCTACAAATTGTCCTTAACTCCAGTTCCAGGGGAATCCAAAGCTCTCTTCTGACCTCCGAGGCATTGCACGACACGGGTGCTCTCATATACATGCAAGCAATATACTCACACACATAAAAAATAAAAGTAATAGCCGGGCATGGTGGCGCATGCCTTTAGTCCCAGCACTGGGGATGCAGAGGCAGGTGAATCTCTGTGAGTTCAAGGCCAGCCTGGTCTACATAGTGAGTTCCAGGCCAGCTGGGGCTACAGGGAGACCCTGTCTCAAAAAGACCAGCATCCACATGGGAACAATCCTTAACTCCAGCTCCAGGAGATCTGCAGACCCACACATACACACACACACACACACACACACACACACACACACAAAGAACAAAACCTTAAAAAAGGTGGAGGGCCAGCATCAGGTGTTTGTCCTATAAGCCTGATGATCTGAGTTCGATCTTGGGAATCCTTGGTGGAAGGACAACACCAACATCCAGAAGTTGTGCTTTGACCTCTACATGCAACTACACTCACACGTACACACAATAATAATAAATAGGGCTAGTGAAATGGCTCAGTGGGGAAAGGTGCTTGCCATCTGATGATGCAACCTGACAACTGGAGTCTGATCCCCAGAACTCAGGTAAAGGTGGAAAGGGAGAGCCAACTCCACAAAGCAGTCCTCTGCCTACTACCCCATCACACACACAATAATAATCATAAAAATAAATTTAAATAAATAATGAGGTGGAGAGTTATAAAGGAAGGCTCCCCTATGTCAACCTCTCACCTCTACATGCAAAAACGTGGGCCAGAACTCCCCCCCACATGATGCATGCAACACATACACATGCACAGACTGAAAAGAGTGCTCTAATGCAGTTCAGTGGTAGAGCACCTGCATAGAATCCCCCAGTGAGAGGCTGGGGGAGTGGCTTAGCATTAGCGCTCTGCAAAAAAAAAAATAAAAAGGATTCCTCTTCTTAGAGGAAGAGCCTCCAGTGGACCGAAAGCCGGCTGCCTCTGTGGACAATGACAAAGAAGAGGCTCCCCAGACCCGGGGCAAACGCATCAAAATGGAGCCCAGCCCAAGGGAAGCTAGAGGCTCAGAGGACAGTGAGGAAGAGCTCTCGGACCCACCAGTCCCACCCCGGCCAGAATTCACTTCTGTCATCCGGGCAGGGGCCCTGAAACACGACCCTGTACGACCATGGGGCCTGACAACGCCTGGGGACCCACCACCTTCCCTGCTGCATGCAGGCTTCCTGCCGCCCATGATGCGGGGCCTGTGCACCCCGGGCACCATCCGTTATGGCCCCGCAGAGCTGGGCCTGGTGTATCCACATCTGCACAGGCTGGGCCCGGGCCCCACACTCCCAGAGGGCTTTTACCCCACGCTGGGCCTGCCGTATCCTGGGCCCACGAGCACTAGGGTGCAGCGGAAGGGGGACTAAGGACTGGGTATCACTAAGGAACGGGAACCTGGGAGACAGATCGAAGCCTGGAGCCATCCTTGAGAATTAAACACCAATCCCCTAGGGGGTCTGTCCCCAGGGACCCTCTGCCTTTCTTCTTTTCTTGTTATTTTAAATATTTATTTATTTATTTATTTATTTATTTATTTATTTATTTATTTGTCCCATGGGTTGTGTGTGTATGATGGTCAAAGGACAACTTGCTGGAATTGGTTCTTCCCTTCTACCATGTGGATTCTGGCGCTCAAACTCAAATCATCAGGCTTGGCCCCAAGTGCTTTGCCTGCTGAGCCATCTTGAATGCCCCAGTATTTGGGATAATTACAGCTACATTTTTATCTACAAAATTTTTAGTGGAATGCATTAAGATGCAATCTTGTATATAATATAAAGAAAATCTTAATCATGTATGTGGTGGGCATACTGTTCTCTCCTTCCACCATCTGGGTCCTGGGGGTCTAACTCAGGTTGTCAGGCTTGGGGGCAAGCACCTTCACCCACTGAGCCATCTCACCAGCCCCTGCTCCTCTTTCTTGGGATCTCCACCTGCCTCCTGCCCCGTTTCCCCCAAGTAACAGGAGCTACCACTCCGAGTCTTGAGTCACTGAAGGATCAGGTCAGGTTTTAATGCCCCAGTCCTCGGACCCAGTCAGTCCCCACAGTCTGGCTGCTTACTCAGGTGGTGGCCGACCTGCTTCATCTGGGCCTTCTGTAGAAGAGGTCCCATCATCCTCAGGCACCAGTTCCACATCCAGCTCCAGCTGGCCCATGTAGAGGCCTACAGCACAAGCCCAGAGTAGGCTGGCAGCCAGTACAGCCCCAACACCTGCAACAGCGCCGGCAAGAGACAGCTGCATGGGCCCCCGCAACGCTGCCAGGCCCACAGCATAGGAGGCTCCACCCCACACCACACACAGGCCACCTAGCAGGAAGAAACCTGTGGGAAAAGGGGCAGCAGTCAGAAAATGGCTCAGCCTGGGGTATCAAATGGGACTGCCCGGATTGGGGTGGGTCAGGAAGAAGAGTTGGGGCTGGACCTGGTGGCTCATGCCTTTGATCCTAGCACTCTGGAGGTGAAGGCAGAGGCAGGTGGATCTCTGGCATACATAGAAAGTTCCAGGCCAGCTAGGGCTACAAAAAGACTGTTAGGGATGCATCCCAATGGTAGAAGACTATTTGGAGCCTCCCAGAAATGGACTGGGGGAGTGGCTTAGCAGTAGAGAACCTGCCTAGAATCCCCCAGTGAGGGACTGGGGGTGTGGTTCAGCAGTACAGTACTGGTCTAGCAGGCCTAGAGGTCCTGGGTTCCATCTAGTATAGAAAAAAAAAAAAAAAAAAAAAAGGAGGGGCGTGAGGAACAGGGGCTCAGGTAATACAAGGCTAAATCAATGTACATGAGACCAAATCACTGGAGGTTTCAGGGAATTGAAGTTGGATCCAGGATCCAAAGGAAGGGGCTGGTCTGGGAGTAGAGACAAGGATGAAAAGGCAGTCAGGAATACATGGGAGCTGTCCCTAAAACTCTCATCTTTGAGAAGTCAGATTGGAGGGGGAAGCCAGGCAGTCATGCCCTGGGCCTCCCATTCAGTAGTTGTATGTAGTGAGTGGGAGGGGGACAGTCACCAGTGTGTGTAAGGGGGGCAGGAGGAGTAGGCACTGAAAGAGAAGGGTTTCTCCATCCCCCAGTGGGTGAGAACACATATGTACTTACCATAGGCAGCTTCCCGGCCCATGTCACTCTGCATGAAGGAGATGACCCCAATGCCCGATGCCAGAAGGCCATTTCGGAACCAAGAGAGGAAGGCTGTATGTAGGGAGAGGGAGGGGATCTCCATATCAGTCAGGCCCTGTCTCCTAGACCCTTCATCCCAGACCATCACAGCCAATTCCTACTCCATCCAGCCACAAGGCAAAGCTGCCCCAGATTCTTGCCCCTTCCAGGAAACCTCCCTGCAAGCAGGCCCATACCTTCCCTGGGAGGTGAGGCCGGGCAGTTCTAAGTCCCTTTTGACCAGTGATTCAAGACAGTCTCTGGAACCCAGGGGATAATCTCAGGCAAGAATTAAAGACGCTCAGTCGTAGGATAAGGAGTCTGTCTCCAAGCGGTCAACTTGACCACACCTAAACACACTTGTGCATCTCTTGCTTCTTTCTCAGACCCCTGGAACAGAGTGCCCCCAACCAGGCCTCTCTCCAGCCTCCCCTTTCACCACCTTCTCCCCTCCCTGGGAAGGCCTTCCTCCAGGCGTCCACATTTCCCCACCACTCAAGTCCCTGCGTGACGTCAACAAGCAGTTCCCATTACAAGCTCCCTCTCTCCATCCTATACCAGAGTTGTTCCAATCTGTCAACCCCCTGCCCTCTTTGAAGTGCCCCCCCCCCCCGCAGCCTAGATCACCTCCCCTTCCAATCAGCAGAGACCTTTTCTGCTATTGGTTGCACACTAGTCCAATCCGGAACTTCCTCATCTTTGCAGGGAGTCACACTCCCGCTTAATGCAGAGTGGTCCCTCTGCAATCGAAACCCACTCCCTGTCGCAGGCAACTCGCTCACTTTTAGCTGTCTCTGGAACCCTGTATCAACCAGGCAGGCGCTTCATTGCCAGGATACTTCTCCTAACTGGAATCTCCCTCAAACCCCTTCTGCACCACATTAGCCAGGACCCACCTTCTATCCCCAGGCGGGTGTCCTATGCGGCCAGGTTGCAATCTTGCACCTAGCATTTCGCTGCCTTTAGACGAGAAGCCCTTCCTCCGCCAAGCCCAAGCCCTGTCCCCAGCAGATGCAGCATCACCCTCGTCACTCACTCCCACTCACCCGCGGATCGGCCACGTGGACCTTTCCTCTTAAACCCTGACTGACCCCGGCCCCTGCCACGGACCTGTCTCATGCGCCTTCCGGAGGAGCCAAGCGTCCGCGCGATCCAGCTCGGACACCCGGGGCGGAGAGGCCCCCGCGCGTGGGGCGTGGCCCGGGGCGAAGGACCCCCGGGCGCCACCGCTACGGGGCCGCTGAGGCGGCAGCGGCGACCCCCGGAAGCGCAGACGGGCCAGGCGGGCGACCCGAGCCCACCACCAGCCGCCTCCCATAGTTTGCACTAGGGCCGCCGCGCTCATTCCGCCCCCACCCGGCCGTCCGTAAGGCTGTACTCCACATCACTCAAGCTGAGCGACACGTCGATTGGTTGATTGCCTGCAACTCAAACCTGGTACGCGCTGCTCATTGGTTGACATAGCTATGCTTCCCACCTCTGTCATCTGTACTGGTAGTGCGAGGCCTACCTTGTTTTGGAGGCTAGACTACAAATCCCAGAGATCATTGTGTCCCTGGCACGTCGGCCTGCAGAAGCCACAGGCGTGATGTCTTCGGGGACTTGTAGTTTTAAAGCTAATTGCTTTCAATAGACAGGAAACAAAATTCTAGTTGCTTATTGTAGAAACTTTGCAAAACCTCAGGGAGCTCAGACAGCAGAACTCACCAGAAACCCCACCATGAGGATATTCTATTTTGCTGTTTAGTTTTTCTTCTATGAGGATATAATAAATTGATATTTCCAAACATTGCCCGCGGAGGTCAGAAGAGGGCTTCAGACAAAATTCTAGTTGCTTAATGAAGAAACTTTGCAAAACCTCAGAGAGCCCAGGCAGCAGAACTCACCAGAAACCTCACCAATGAGGATATTCTATTTTGCTGTTTAGTTTTTCTTCTATGAGAATATAATAAATTGGTATTTCCAAACATTGCCCCCGGAGGTCAGAAGAGGGCGTCAGATCCCCTGGAACTGGAGTCATAAATTGGTGCACATACATGCAGGCAATACATTCACACACATAAAGTAAAAATAATGAGGACCCGGGTTCGATTCCCAGCACCCACATGGCGGCTATGAACCGTCCTTAGCTCCAGTTTCAGGGGAATCCGAAGCCCTCTTCTGATCTCCGCAGCACTGCACAACACGGGTGCAGTCACATACATGCAGGCAATACAATCATACACAAAATAAAATAAAATATGAAACGAAATAAAATAAATAAAACAAAATAATAAAAATGCTAGGAATGAGGACTAGGCTTTCACCCCAGGTGAACCCCAACCCCGAAGAATGAACTTCTGAGGACTGCCAAGAATCGACAGATCACTCTCAGAATGCCAAACAGTGTATTAAATGGGTCACGTTTGAAACAACAAATTACAAGGATGCTAGTGGTCAAAGTAGAATTTGGGAAACAGTGAAAACGTACAACACAGAAAGGACAGGCTATTGAGGGTGGATCGAGCATCCCAGTGCTGCAAAGAATTCTTCCTTCTGAGTAGCACAGAGTTCTGAGTGCCAATGGGTGGGCTATGGCCTTAAGTCCCGCATAGGTCTCCTGGACAAAATAAGAGCCCAGAGAAGCTGCTCTTCCCACGTTGTAGGAAGGAACTGGATGCAGAGGTGACCATGTGGGATATTCATGTTGTGTACATGGATCTAGGTTTGTCCAATTGTACCATACAGGTTGGGACAGTAACTAGTAACTGTCAATGGAAATGTACAGAAGCTGTAAGGCTGAAGCCCAAACCAGGGAAATGGAGAATTTGTGGAAGTAATATTCTACCAAAGAATGATCTGATGCTCTGGTAGTCATTTGAAATACACTTAGTGCTGAGCATGGTGGTGCACGCCTTTAATCCCAGCACTTGGGAGGCAGAGGCAGGGGGATCTTTGTGAGTTCAAGTCCAGTCTGGTCAACATAGTGAGTTCCAGGCCAGCTGGGGCTACAGGGAGACCCTGTCTCAAAGAAGGAAAAAAAAGAAAAAGACAGAAAAAGAAAAAAAATCCTTAGTAAAAAAATTTAGACATGGGGGCGTTGTTTATTTATATGAGTATTTTGTCTGCATGTATGTAAGTGTACTATGTGCATGCAGTGTCCAAGGAGGCCAGAAGAGGGCATCAGATCCCCTGGACTTACCTGGAGTTATAGTTGGTTGTGACCTGCCATATGGGTGCTGGTTCTACAAGAGTAGCCAGTGCTCTTAACTGCTGAGCCATCTCTCTAGCCCAAACTATGACTGTTTCTAATCAACATTGTCCTGGAAGTTCTGAGGCAATAACTTAAGATAAAGAAACAAACAAAGGAATGAACAAACAAACAAACAAATAAATAAGTAAAACAGCCGGGCGTGGTGGTACCCACCTTTAATCCTGGCACTCCCGAGGCAGAGGTAGGCAGATCTCCATGAGTTCAAGGCCAGCCTGGTCTACACAGTGAGTTCCAGGACAGCTGGGGCTACAGGGAGACCCTGTCTCAAAAAAAAAGAATAAATAAATAAATAAATAGATTTTTTAAAAAAAGAATAACAGGAGTGCCAAGCAATCTTGGGTACAGGGAGACTCTGTCTCAAAAAATCAAAATCAAAACAAAACAAAAACGTATACACACAGCTGGGCATGGTGGCGCACTCCTTTAATCCCAGCACTTGGGAGGCAGAGGCAGGTGGATCTTTGTGAGTTCGAGGCCAGCCTGGTCTACATAGTGAGTTCCAGGACAGCTGGGGCTACAAGGAGACCCTGTCTCAAAAAAGACAAACAAAAATTCTTTCCCAGGGCTGGAGAGACAACTCCTTGGTTAAGAACACATACTGCTCTTCTAGAGCACTTGAGTTCAGTTCCCAGCACCCATGCTGGGCGGCTCACAACAGCCTTTAAGTCTAGCTCCAAGGAATTAGACTCTCTCTTCTGGACTCTGAGGGCATCTGCATTCACACACAGATACAGACACACACACACACACACACACACACACACACACACATAAATATATAAATATAATAAAAATAAATCTTTAAGGAGAAAAAAAAAAAAACACAGAGCCTGTGAGATGGCTCAGTGTGTAAAGGAACTTGCCACAAAGCCTGACAACCTGAGTTCAATCCCCAGAACTTACATGGTGGAAGGAGGGAACCAAGTCCTGAAAGTTGTCTTCTTACCTCCACATACCTGCATGTATGTAAGAGCATCTATGTCACGCAGTGCCCATGGAAGCCAGAAGAAGGCATCCAGTCCTCTGGAACTGGAGTTACAGACAGTTGTTAGCCACCATATTGGTGCTGGGAACTAAACACAGGTCCTCTGGAAAAGCATCCAGTGCTCTTAATCTCTCAGTCATATCTCCAGTCCCCTCCCTGGTTGAATTTTTTAAAAGACTTTTATTTATTTTATTATTTTATTTTAATTTATTATGTGTATGCATGTATTGCCTGTGTGTAGGTAAGTGCACCCATATCGTGCAATGCCCACAGAGGACAGAAGAGGCTGTCGGATCCCCCTGGAACTGGAGTTACAGACAGTTGTTAGCTGCCAGGGTGCTGGGATTTGAACCTGGGTCATCTGCAAGAACAACCAGTGTTCTTGACTGCTGAGCTACCTCTCCAGGCCCAGGTTGATTTTTTTTTTGTCTCTTTTGAGACAGGGTCTCCCTGTAGCCCCAGCTGTCCTGGAACTCACTATGTTGACCAGACTGGCCTCGAACTCACAAAGATCCCCCTGCCTCTGCCTCCCAAGTGCTGGGATTAAAGGCGTGCGCCACCACACCCGGCCCCAGGTTGAATTTTTTTTTAAAAAGAAAATAAATTCCCAGCACTGCATAAACCAAGTGTGGTAGCACACCCCTGTAATCCTAGGTCTTGGGAGCTAGAGGCAGGAGGATAGCCTTGGCTCTAAATGGACACCCTGGGCTAAAAGATACTGTGACTTGTATCCTGTGGGTCATGTTCTGTGTGGGAAGTTACCCACGGTGTTGTGGAACACATGGAATGCAAAGGAATTGAGGCTCCTGCCCTCAGCCAGCTCTGCTTCCTACCCACTCAAGTGGACAAGGAGCCTTCCTCCCTACACCCCAATAAATCTCTAATTAACTGCAGCCCTGGGCTGAACTCAGGCCAGACACTGACCGGCACTAAGCTTAGCCATTCTGAATCAGAAACTATGTGAGATAAAAGGGTTTATAGTTAATTTAACCTCCCAAGAAGGGACATGTAGGCAGAAATACAAGGTCAGTTATGATGGGAAATGGAGGAGGAGAAAGGCTCAAAGCACAGAAGAGAGCAAGGGCAAAGGCACTGTGGTTGGTATTTGTCTGACATGCTAGAGGGCAGGTCAAGAGGCCAAGATAAACTGCAGCAGAGCGAGTGATGCTACCAAGACAGTACAGGAAGTCAGAGAGATACAGAAGGCAGGTCAAGTCCCAGGGGTCTTGTAACTCATGTTGGGGGCATTCTAATTTTTCTTTTCAGTGTTAGGGATGGGACACAGGGCCTTGCACATGCTCCAAAAGGGTTCTACACCACCAGCCCTGAATTTAATGGGATACTATGGGCTAGCCTGGAACTTGAGATCCTTCTGCCTCAGCCTCTGGAGTGCTGGGATCACAGACATACACCACCACCCCTAGCTCAGACCTTTCACGATACTTAATCCCTCATCTCTCACTGAGATTGGGCCTTGAACTTGTTATGTAGCTGAGGATAACTTTGAACTCCTGATCTTCCTGCCTTCATCTTAACAGTGCTGGAGTTACAAGTATGCACCACTATGCCTGGTTTATGGGGTGTTGGGGATCGAACCAGGGCCTCATGCAAGTTAGGCAAGCGCTCTACCCACTGAGCCATATCACCAGTTCAAGAAAGCCTTGAATTTCATCGGGAAGAGAAGGGTGGGAGCTAGAGAGAGGCCAACCTTGTTCAAATGGACAGGCCAAGATGTCTTGCCTGCTTGTAGGGCACATTGTAATGAGGTTAAATGAGAACTGAAAACACCTGAGACACATTTTTCACATTCTTTGGCAGGGAAATGGTTTGTGCTGGTGAGAAGAATAAAATAATAATCTGAATGCCAGAAAGGGTCAGCCCAGGCAAAGAAAACAAAACCTCCTTAAAGAGGGATTTAACTTAAGGTGGTATTTAGAACACAAGTTTGAAGGAGAATTATCTGGGGACTTTAAAAATATGTCAACACTTGGCCAGTCATGGTCCCACGCGCCTTTAATCCCAGCATAAGGGAGGCAGAGGCAGGCAGACCTCTGTGCCTTCAAGGCCAGCCTGGTAGTAAGCTCTAGACCAGCTGGGGAAAAAGACCCACGCTCCCCCATGTCAACACTCCAGTCCATGTGGCCAGGAAACAAGTTTCCTGTTTATTTGTTTGTTTTTAAATATCAAAAACAGGGGGCTGGAGAGATAGTTCAGCAGTTAAGAACACCAGCTGCTCTTGCAGAGGACCTAGATTTGGTTCCCAGCACCCACATAGCAGCTAACAACCTTCCAGTTCCAGGGGATCCAATACCTTCTTCTGGCCTTCAAGGGCATTTCATGACACAGGTACACTTACATACATGCATGCAATATACTCATATGCATAAAATATAAATAATAAGTAAAGGCCGAGCATGGTGGTGCATGCCTTTAATCCCAGCACTCAGGAGGTGGAGCTCTATGAGTTCAAGGCCAGCCTGGTCTACATAGTTCCAGGCCAGCTTGGGGATACAGGGAGACCCTGTCTCAAAGAGACCAAAAATAAATAACAAAATAAATAATAAATAAATAATAAATAATAAGGGGCTGGAGAGATGGCTCATTGGTTAAGAGCCCCGGCTGTTCTTGCAGAGGACTAAGTTCAGTTCCCAGTACCCACTTTGCAGCTAACAGCTGTCAGTAACTCCAGTTCCGGGGGATTCAACACCCTCTCTGGTCTCTTCAGCTATTGTATGTCATGGCACACTTATACACATGTAGGCAAAACACTCATATACATACGGGGAGGGCATGCATGTCCCAGCATACATGTGGAGGTCAGAGGACAGTTTGTGGATTCAGTCCTCTCCTTTCACCTTCACATGGGTTCTAGGGAAGAAATTCAGGTGAGCCAGGCTCCTGTGGTAAGCACTGAGCCATCTCACTGTTCTATTTTTTTTTTTTTTTTGAGACAGGGTCTTACCTGGAACTCAACATGTAGAGAAGCTGGTCTTGAACTGACAGAGATCCGCCTGCCTCTGCCTCCTGAGTGCTGGGATTAAAGGCATGAGCCACCATGCCTGGCTCAAAGTTCTGCATTTTTCAAAAAATTTTTGTTATTTTTATTTTATGTGTATGAGTGTATTTTCTGCATGTATGTGAGTGCACTCATGTCATGCAATGCCGCGGAGGTCAGAAGACAGTGACGGATTCCCCTGGAACTGGAGTTAAGGATGGTTCATAGCCACCATGTGGGTGCTGGGACTTGAACGCAGGTCCTCTACAAGAGCAGTCAGCTCTTAACCACTGTGCCATCTCTCCAGCCCCCAAGTTCTGCATTTAAAAAACATTATATGTATTTGTGTATGGGGGGGTATTGTACAAGTAGCACCTTGTGGAAGCCAGAGGCAATAGATCCCCTTGGAACTGATATTACAGGTGGTTGTGAGTCACTTGATGTTGGTACTGGGAACTGATCTTGGGTCCTCTGGAAGAGCAGTATGTGCTCTTAACCACTGAGCTATGTCTCCAGCTCCCATCACATAATTGTTTTAAAAACAGGGTATCAGCTGGGCGTGGTGGTGCACACCTTTAATCCCAGCACTTGGGAGGCAGAGGCAGGCAGATCTCTGTGAGTTCAAGGCCAGCCTGGTCTACATAGTGAGTTCCAGGGCAGCTGGGGCTACAGGGAGACCCTGTCTCAAAAGACCAATAAATAAATAAATAAATAAATAAATAAATAAATAAATAAATGACAGGAACAGGGTACAGTTGTGCAAACGTGTAGTCCCTGCTGCTGGGGAGGCTGAGGTAGCAGGATTTCAAGTCTAGGGATTCAAGGGTAACCTGGGCGACATGGCAAGGCCAGACCCTATATCTAAAAATAAGGTAATAGAAATGGGAAAAAATAAACATTCATAATATGAACATTGTTAATACTCAAAAAATACCGAAGGCCAGCCTGGGCTACATGAGACTCTGTGTTTTTGGGAAGTTTGTTTGGTTTTTTTTTTTTTTGGTGTTTTTGAGACAGGGTCTCCCTGTAGCCCCAGCTGTCTTGGAACTCACTATGTAGACCAGGCTGGCCTTGAACTCATAGAGATCCGCCTGCCTCTGCCTACCTAGTTCTGGGACTACAGGTGTGTGCCACCATGTACCGCTGGAGACTCTGTCTAAAAACAAAACAAAACAGAACAAAGCAATTTTAGAAAGGAAGGATCTGGATTTTACAGGATGGGAACAATCAACAGTCAGGAAAAAATTCTGATGGGGTCATAGTTGGACATTTGCAAATAAGGGAAAAGTCAGTCTTGGGGTATGGCTCAGTGATAGAGCACCTGCCTAGCCATAATCCCCAGTGAGGGACTGGGGGTCTGGTAGTCCCTGGGTTCCATCCCAGATCCCACTGGAACTTTTCATGTGGGTACATGCTGAGGCTCAGCTGCGAAGCAGCTCAGGGAGGGTGTGAGGAAAGTAAGCATGACAACAGCAGGACCAGTTCATACACAAGACCACTGTCTCTGACCACCTGCAAGGCAAGGTTGTGCAAGAGCCCTGTGACTGTCTTACAGAACACACAGGATTTTCTAAAAGCTGCAGTCGTCTGGGGGGACTGAATCCAGGACCAGAAGCAAACATAAATATTAGAGACAGGGTCAGTGCTGGAGCCTCCAGAGAGGGGACTCAACGTTTCCTTCTGGGGGGATCTTTTTGTCTTTTTTGAAACAGGGTCCCCCTGTAGCCCCAACTGGCCTGGACTTGAACTCACAGAAATCCACCTGCCTCTGCCTCCTGAGTGCTGAAACTAAAGGTGTGCACCACCATGCCCGGCATTTTAAAGAAAAAAATGTATCTATTATTTTTATTTTATGTGTATGAGTGAGTGTATTGCCTACATGTATGTAAGTGTACCATGTCATACAATGTTCCTGCAGATCAGAAGAAGGTATTGGATCCCTGGAACCAGAGTTACATATGGTTGTTAGCCACCATATAGGTGCTGGGTATCGAACCCGGGTCCTCTGCAAAAGCAGCTAGTGCTCTTAACTGCTGAGCCATCTCTCCAGCATAATTTTTGGTCCTTTTTGAGACAGCGTCTCCTGGTAGCCCTAGCTGGCCTGGAACTCACTATGTAAACCAGGCTGATCTCAGTGTCACAGAGATCCTCCTGCCTCTGCCTCCCAAGTGCTGGGATTAAAAGGATGTGCCACCATGCCTGGCTTTTCCTCTTTCCTTCTTTCTTTTTTCTCCCTTCCTTCTTTTTCTTTTCTTTCTTCCTCTCTTTCCTTCTTTCTTTCTTTTGTAGCATTGGGGATGAAACCCAGGGCCTTGAGCATGCAGGATTTTCAGCACACCTATCCTCTTTTAAATTTCAAATTTTAAGATTTGTGTGGTTTTTGAGACAGGGCCTGGTGTACACAGCAAGTTCACAGCAAGTTCCAGGTCGGCTGGGGCTACAGGGAGACCCTGTCTCAAAAAAAGAACAATAACAAAAAATGATTGTGTGTGTATGTGTGCCATGGTGTTCCTGTGGAGGCCAGAGGACAGCTGGGGGGAGTTGTTTCTCTCCTTCCACCAGTGGGTCCTGGGGACTGACCTCAGTTTACCAGGCTTGCGGTCAGTTAACCTTACCTGCTGAAACATCTCACTGGCCCAATGTATCTGATTTAATCATGCCCAGCTATATATAGGCATAAGATGGTAAACAGGGGATTCTTCCTAAAAGTTCACTTAGGACACAGTTTGACTTATGCATGTATCACAAACAAGTTCCTAAATGGTGTTCTATAATGTGTTTGAAAAGATAAAACAAGGGACTGGAGAGAGGGCTCATCGGTTAAAAGCACTGACTCCTCTCCCAGAGGACCTAGGTTTGATTCACAATACCCACATGGCAACTAACAACTGTCCATAAATCCAATTCTAGGAGATATGATGTCCTCTTCTGACCTCTGGCATTGCCCAACACGGGTGCACTTACATACATGCAGACAATACACTCACACACATAAAATAAAAATAAATATTAAAAGAGAAAAAACAAAATAAGAGACACCAGAGAATACATCTGCCCGGTCCTCATCACCCCACCTACATGGACCACTGAAAACACAAGGAATCTGCAAGCCTAGAAGGTCTATCCAAGGACTGAATCCACAGGCACTTGGACTTCCCAGGTTCTAGACCTTTAACAGAAAATATGTTAAGCCACTGAATCTGGTTTTTGTCAATTTATTATTTCATATTATTTATTTATTTATTTATTTATTTATTATTTATTTATTTAATTTATGTCTTTTTGAGACAGGGTCTCCCAGTAGCCCCAGCTGACCTGGAACTCATTGTGTAGGCAAGGCTGGCCTTGAACTCACAGAGATCTGCCTGCCTCTGCCTCCCAAGTGCTGGGATTAAAGGTGTGTGCCACCATGCCTGGCTGTTTTACTTTTTGAGACAAGGTCTCCCTGTAGCCCCAGCTGGCCTGGAACTGGCTATATACACCAGGCTAGCCTTGATCTCACGAAGACCTCCCTGCCCATCTCCTGAGTGCTGGGATTACAGGTGTGCACCATACCTGGCCTAAAGATTTTTTTTGGTCTTTTTGAGACAGGGTCTCCTGTAGCCTCAGCTGGTCTGGAACTCACTATGTAGACTAGGCTGGCCTTGAACTCAGAGATCCGCCTTTCTCTGCCTCCCGAGTGCTGAAACTAAAGGCATGTGCCACCATGCCTGGCTACTAAAGATTTATTTTAAATTATTTATGTGTGTCTGTGTGTGGGTATGTGTATATGTGAATGCAGTACTCACAGAGGTCAGAAGGGGGCATCAGATCCCCTGGAGTTACAGGTGGCTGTGAGCCATCACAAATGGGTGCTGGGATCTACAACTTGGGTCCTCTGGCAGGGCAGCAAGTGCTCTTAACCACTGAGCTGTCTTTGCAGCCTCATGAGTAGTGAGATTTTTGTTAAGGGTAGCTAGAACCAACAAACTACAGGACAGGGATTCTTGCTTTGGTGTCATAAGCTCTTCTAAACCCTATGATTTAAAAAACAGTGGGGTGGGTAGCAGCAGGAGGGAGCTCAGAGATGGCTCAGCACTTAAGAGTGCTTGCTGCTCTTGCAAAGATGAGTTCAGTTTCCAGCAGCCATATATGGCAGCTCACAATTACCTGTAACTCCAGCTCCAGGGGTCTGATGCCCTGTTCTGGCCCTCTCAGGCACCTTCACATACATGGCAGACACAGACACAGACACACACACACACGCATGAATAAAAATAAAATCTAGGGGAAAAAAAAGTTGTATATACTGCTAGACATGGTGGGGCATGCCTACATGCCCTATGATCCCAGCACAGGAAAACCTGAAGCCGAGGGATTACATGCAGGAAGACAGTACTTGGGAGGCACAAGCCTGGTCTCCATAGTGAGCTCCAGACCAGCTGGGATTACAGGGAGACCATGTCTCAAAAGGATCAAAAAAAAAAAAAAAAACAACAACAACAAAAAACAGGTCACTATTAGATGAACAAGGCTTTTGCACTCCCTAGCAATAGGTTGAAAGCTGGATGTCTTTGATCCCAGCACTTGGGAGGCAGTAGGCAAATCTCTGAGTTCAAGTAGGTGGATCTCTGGGTTCAAGGCCAGCCTGGTCTACATAGAGTTCTGGGTGAGCTGGGGCTACAGGGAGACTCTCTCAAAAAGACCAAAAATGAATAAATAAATAAATAAAAGCATAGTAGACATGTAAATATGGATGTAGATCTCTGAATCCTTGTAAGGCTGCATTTCTTTCTTCTGAGGTTAGGTCTAGTTCAAGCTCTCTTCAACTCACCACCCTCTGCCCCCGTCTCCCAAGTGCTGGGATCACAGGCGTGCAACCAGCTCAGCTGTAGTTGTTATCTAAGCATGTCAAGGCTGGGGTTGTTCTGTGACAGAGGCTTGTCTAGCACACATGAAGCTCTGGGCTTGATCCCACCAGAAGGAAACAACAGGGCAGATCCCCGACATACTTAGAAAGGCTTCGTGGGTTTTCTCCCACTCATTTCCTCGCAAGAGGTTGGGTGGACAGAGAGGAGACTCCCAGGCTGTTTAAAATAACTGCATCCTTTAATGGCAGTAATACAATTATTGGATTAAGAGACCACAGGAGAGAAGGCAGGTGAGGTTTCTGGAAGACAGATACTGAGTACAAAAGGGGCAGGAGAGTCATGCGACGATCATTGTAAAAATACAGTACGTTATATACATATTTGCACCATCGACTTTCAACTCGGAAATACTATTTACACTTTTGTTACAATCCTGGTTAGAGAACAATTTTTCTTTAAAAGCACGGCCTGATGGCGAGTGGGGATTCTGGGGGCGTTCCTCGTCCTGGAGGCTCTTGGGCTAACTGTTCCAAGAGGAGGGCTCCAGCTTCCATCCCACCCACAGATTTGGGATTTAAAAATTCATTTAATTTTTCTTAAACAAAAACAAATTTTTCTTTTTCTAATGTAGGCTGGCTTCTAACTGGTGATCCTCTTGCCTCATGACAGGTGTGCACCAAGCCTGGTTTTTACAAAAGAGAATTTTCAAAGGAGAGGGGGGGAAAAATCCACAACACTGCCACACTGTATCCTTCTTTTTACACAGGGCAGCCCCTGCTTCAGAGCCAACACTGGGGGCTGAAGACAAATCTCATTGATGATGGTTTAAGAAAACAAACAAAAGACACAAAGACAAACCAAACGAACTTGATCTTGGTGCACTTGACCCCATGAGGTCGTCTGGCCCTGTGGGGCATTTAATTTTTCTTAAACAAAAACAAATTTTTCTTTTTCTAATGTAGGCTGGCTTCTAACTCGTGATCCTCTTGCCTCGGCCTCCCGAGTGCTGGGATGACAGGTGTGCACCAAGCCTGGTTTTTACAAAAGAGAATTTTCAAAGGAGAGGGGGGCAAAAATCCACAACACTGCCACACTGTATCCTTCCTTATCCTACACAGGGCAGCCCCTGCTTCAGAGCCAACACTGGGGGCTGAAGACAAATCTCATTGATGACGGTTTAAGAAAACAAACAAAAGACACAAAGACAAACCAAACGAACTTGATCTTGGTGCACTTGACCCCATGGGGTCGTCTGGCCCTGTGGGGGACCAGCCCATCCTACCCTGGCTTCAGGCCCCAAGCTGCTTTTAAGGGGTTTCTCTTTGGGTTGTGGGGGTGTGGGAGCCTGTCCCCTCCCACTCTGTGGTGGAGGGGGATCCACTGGCTAAGGGCCAGGTCTCATCATTAGTAAGGAGGAAGAGTAGGAGGTGTGGGCCCCCAGTGAGGCAGCAGGGCTGAGGGACCTGGAGACAAAGGGAGTGGTGGGCCACAAGAAAGCAGACCTCTGGGGCCTGGGGAGTGACACAGAGGCAGCAAGTTCTGCAGGTCTTACCTGGCTCCCTGGGCCAGGCTTAGGGACATGGTCACAGGGCTTGCTCCCCTGGGGGCTCTGTAGACAAGGCCAGTCCTAAGGTGGCTAGGGAGAGAGGCTTCACTCTGGGATCTGCCAGATGCCTCAGGTCTCTCCACCAGAGGGAACCTTGTCCATTTCCTAGGAAGAGCCTCTCTGGCCCTGGCTGGACGCCTGTCATTTCCTCAGGCCCCCTTTTGGAAAGCCACCACTAATCCAACACTGTGACACACCTCAGCTCCTATGTCTGTCAGCTTGGGAGGAAAAAGCAAACACTACCTGGTGCTATAGAGAACTGGCTAAAGGGGAGTGGGAAGCAGCAAGCACTTTGCCAGGGCCACCCAGGCTTCCTTCCTTGGGAGCCTGGCGGGTGATGGCACCACGGATCCTTGAGCTGTCTCGAGGGTCAGGCTGGCAGTGCAGGCACAGGGCAGGGCCAGCATGGGCACAGGACAGGTAATACTGTGGGAGAACCTCGGAAGGACTGTCCCACCCCAGCCAGACCTGCAGGTCTGCCTCACTCAGTCTCTTATGCAGGCTAGAGGGCGTCACTTTCAGGACAAACTCTGGTTAGAGCATGTGGGACATGGGGAAGCACAGCAGGAGAGGACTAGGGCTGGGAGGCTGTCAGGATCTTTCTCTTCTTCTGAAATCTTCTGTCACCTTGTCTGGAAGTAGGCTATCACAGGCCACAAGCTGGAGAAGACAGTTCACCCTGGGGTCCTAGTAACGCCTCCACCAGCACAATGTAGCTCCATCCCTCCTTGCCCAGCAATGCAGGGTAAGTGGCCTTCGGTGCCTTTGCAGACACATTTCCCTTAGTCCTGGGGAAGCCCCATCCATGCTGGGCACGAGTTGCTCACTCAGGGGCGGAAGCCCAGGAGCCTACAGCACTGACCAGAAACGAAGATGGTTATATACAATTTATGTCTCAAAGAAAGTACTACTTAAAAAAGGAAAAAGGGGGAGAAAAGAAGAACATCCTGACCCCAACCTGCCCCCAACTCTGGTTGCTGCCCTTAAATATCACTCTAGGAAGGGGCGGTGGAGTGAAGGAGCCCTGGCTCCCAAAAACACTACTGGCAGAAGGGGGAGGCTGTGGGGTCAAAGCCTTTAAAAACGTCCTTCAGGGACCCTGCGTCTTGCTCACCCTCGTGAGCAGGACTGTTGCCAGCAAATGGGCTTCCTGTGCCTGTTTTGGGGGCTGGCTTCACAGTCCCAAAGAGGGTGGGCACAGGCAGGTTGTGCACCCCAGGCTGGGGTGCAGCCCCCTCAGGGGGTGGGGTGGCTGTGGCAGCGGTAGGGGCCGAAGTAGCCTTGGGCCGGGGCCGGTTGTAACTGTTGTATCTGTCCGTGGCCCCGTCTGTGCCAGCCTTCCCTGTCTCTGGCTGCTCTAGGGCAGACTTGCGGACAAATGGGGGCTCCTTGGCCTTAGAGGCCAAGCTCTTGCCATTGCCCTCAGGACCCTTCAGCTGGGTGCCTGGGTCAGAGGCTGCTTCTGCAGCTTTGCCACCTGCATTGGGAGTCCTCGGGTCATATAGGCTGATGCCGCTCAGCACGCTGCTCTGCCCACTACCACCGCCTTGGCCCAGTCCACCAGCTGCCAGCACTCGGGGGTCGTAGGGAGCCGTGGCTGGAGGGGATGAGTCCCCGCTGGGGCTGACAGCAGGAGGTGATGCTTCAGTGGGGCAAGGCTTGGCTGCACGGGAGGCTGCCGCGGGGTCTGCTGGCTTCTGTAATCTAGGGTCTGTAGGGGTCTTCCGCACCCTGGGGTCACTGGGTTTGTCACTCTGGCTGGGGGTGTTGACGTTAACAGTCTTGAGGATTCGAGAGAGGAGCTCAAAGTCAGGCAGGTTAGAGCCAGATGCACTGGGGTCCGTGGATGTGCCTGGGCGCTGCCGGGTGTTGGGAGGCCCTGTAGGGGTGGATCGGTGCAGCCTGGGGTCCAAGGCAGGCAGAGATTGCAGGGCAGCAGGCACTGGGGGCACATCCTGCTTGGGGATGGGTAAGGGGATTAGGTCCTCGGGGTTCCAGAGCACAGTTCGGGCAAAGCTTGGCTTGCTCAGGATCACATCCTTCTTGATGTGGCTGAATTGCTGCAGCTGGGAGCGTGGGTCCCGCAGTGGGTGCCCTGGCAGGGGTTCCAGGGGAATGTTCACAGCCTTCTCCCTCAGGGCCCGTTCCCCTTCTTCCTCTTCTGCAGGAGGCTGTCCAGACCCTTTTGAACTGTTGGGGCCTATGGGGCTGGAATGAAGGCTGCCCTCGGCCTTGGAGGTGGGCAGGGTGCGAGCCAATCGAGGGTCAGAGGGCCCTGTGTCCCCTGAGCCCGACCCACCAGAGGCCTCTGCATGGCGACTGAGTCTGGGGTCCCGGCTCAGACGGGGGTCAGCCAGTCGGCCTCCTGTGGGGTGTGCTTTCTGCAGACGGGGGTCCCCCAGCCCACTGCTGCTTGGCTCCCCAACTGAAACCTGAGGTCGGCTAGATGTCTGCTGCCGCAGAGTCTTGAGGATGGACGTGACACTGCTCCCGCCCTCATCCTCGTCACTTGAGTACCAGTTTCCGGTGTCACCTGAGAGAAAGCAGAGGAGTGGAGAGGCATAAGTGGCTATATTCCACAGTTCTCTTGAACCTCTACGTGACCCTGGTGTGTGGCTCTGTTCTCCCGGCTCTCAGCATCTCCTCTCCTACGGCCCCAGCCCCATCACAGCAGTACCAGACAGGCCAGGGAGATGGAGATGGCAAGCCTAGCCCTGGCCATTCACATCTTCGATGCTTCCCTCCCAGGTCAGGACTGCTCTCAGTGGGTGGTCTAACCTAAGTAATTCACAACTGCGCCCAGGAGGTCCTGCCACCAACATGCCCACTGGACAGATGATGAAATAAAGGCACAATGCCAGTAAGTCAGGGTAGGGCTAGACTGGGCCTTGGAACCCAGTGCCCTGCTGCCTGCTGCCTCCTCCTGCCCTCCAGGTGGGGTTGGTCTAGAGAAACATGATCAGCACGGCTCTAGACAGCTCTCTCTCTGGAGGTCTGGGCAGCAGTTGTGCTGACAGCTCTCTTGGGCCAAAGCTCACACACACATCCCCTCACAGCATTCCAATGACCAGGAAGGGCAGGTACAACCACAAGCAGAACCCAGGAGGGAAATCTTAGCCACCAGGGCAGGCCACCGACTCCACCCTTCCTCCTGCTGTCCCCACTGGCTCCTAAGCTCCAGAAACCCCTTGGTCCATTCATCCCTGAGGTGGATGCCTCCAGGACGACCACTCATGCCTGTGACTGTACCACTGGTATTACTCATCTCTATAGTTGGCTGGTCCTTCTGTGGGCTCCCCAGTATGTGCTCTAGGGATGGGGCTGTGGTGGTATCCCTCAAGCCTCTTCTGGAAGGGCATCCCTAGCTGTTCCTGCTGGGGGGATCAGCCCACCACCCTCCTCTGTGGGTTAGGAGTCTCCCAAACTTGAGACATGGAAGGGCAGTCCTAGCCTCCACTTCCTCAGTGCCAGGCTGCAGCCAGGGTGGCCTCGTAGCCCAGGGCAGGGCTTCCCTGGCCTTGCTTCTTCCAGATACAGCATCCAACCTAGGGCAGTGGCCCCCCTCGTCCCTGTGCAGAGCCGGACGGGCCCCTGCGGGGGACACATGCCTTCCTCATTCTCCCGGTCCTGCTTGCTGCTCTCAGCCAGCCTCCTCGCTCTCTCCTCCTCCTCCTGCTGCTTCTGCTGGATCCTCAGGTACAGGGCCCTCTGGGCTGAGGGCAGGAAGTCGGGGACACCGGCGCCCGCCTTCGGCCGGCCTGGGGGCCCTCCCTCGGGGAAGCTGTCGGGATCCAGAGGGTGCTCAGGGAAGAGGGGCTCCCCAGGCTGCCCCGGCAACTCTTCGTAGTGCCCGTAGTCCTCTGTGGCAGGGAAGAGGGTTTGTGTCGGGAAGGCCTCCACTGGACAAGCCAAGCCCGGTGGCGAGGGCCAGTATGAGGATGGCTGCCCGTCCCTTCCTCCTCCCCAAGCCTGGGTGCCTTGAGAGTCCAGCAGGAGCCCACAGTGGCCAGCTGGCAGGGGAAGGATGAGGCTCAGGGAGGGCATGGCAGCTGATAGATGAGGGCAGGGCTGGTGCCAAGTGCACAAGCCGAGGGCAGACAGGACCCCTCCCTCTGGGGTTGGGTGGCTGCTGCCGCCCCTACAAAACATAGGCTTGTTTTTGTCATTGGCTTTTAGCACAGTCTCATGGTTTCTTTCAGGCATGTCCAACCTTTTGACGTTATAATATGATTCGGTCATCTACCAAACTCATGCTTAAAAAGCATGTGATCAAATTAAAAATAATTCTCACAGCTGGGTGTGGTGGCACACACTTTTAGTCCCAGCACTCAGGAGGTAGAGGCAGGTGGAGCTCTGTGAGTTCGAGGCCAGCCTGGTCTACAAAGTTGAGTTCTAGTCCAGCTTGGGCTACAAGGAGACCCTGTCTCAATAGTTCTCATAAAACGAGGTCATGTTTATGTTTATTGAGACAGGGTCTCACTACACAGCCTCTGCCTCCCTATTGCTGGCACTAAAGGTGGGAGCCACCACGTTTTAACTGTTTAATTTTGTGTTGTGTTGCTTTCACAGCTGTCTTCAGCTGCATGCAGCTAAGGGCTACAGGTTGGACACCCTGTAAAAAAAGAGAATCTCTGTATCTCTTGGGAGCTCATTCATGAGCTCAACCACATTTACCAACAAAACCAGAAGAGAACAAGCCAGGCCAAAAGACCTCAGGTCCATTCAACTCAGGGCAGATCCTCCCTGTTCTCTATGGGCTGGGCTCCTGGATGACAAATGTGTGAGCACACAGGTGTGTGGCTGGGAGGGCCAGACAGCTTCCCTTCATGGCCACAGTGGGCTTTTCCTCCCTTACCAGTAGTCTGCACACCACTATTTCTCAGTGCCCCTCCCTGGATAGTAAAGGGGTGGCCAGAGTGACCAGGACAGAGTGGATCAGGGGGTCCACCCTGTCCCTCACACATGTGAACGACCCCTCTTGTCCTGCTGGGGCAATATACTCAACATCAGAGATGCGGTCAGTGCTACCAAGTTACTCTGGTGTTCAAATACTTTAAATTGCAAAATTGAGAACTGAGGAGATGGCTCAGTGGGTAAAATGACTACCCCACAGCTGGATCCCCAGTACTCATGTAAACACAGGGTTGGCGTGGTAGTTCAGGACTTGGGAGGTAGATGGGATATTCCCAGATCATCTGGCTAGCTAGACTAGCTGAGTCGGCGAGCTCTGAGTTCAAGTGGGAGACTGTCTTAATACATATGATGGAGAGCAATGGAGAGACAGCTGAGGACAACCTCTGGCCCTCACACATCACTATACACACATGTACACCCTCACAAGTATGCCTGCACACATTCAAACACACATCATACACATAAAAAAGCAAAACTGATAAATACTTCATATACAAAATAATATGCAGGACAATGTGAGGGGCTGAACATGGTCTACCGAGAGCCTGCTCAATACCTCAGTCATGGAGCTAGGGATGAGTGCAAGAGGCTGAGGCTCTGCCTTCACAGAATGAGAATCATGCAAAGGCTGTGTGCACATGCAACACACCAGCAGGGGGCGCTAAAGGGTAGAGGTTGACAGCATGTCTTTGTCATCTGCACCCCTCCAGGAACCACCTCCAGTATCTCACTTTCACTATCACCAGACCAGGCCAGCCAACTCTGGCCTCCTTCCCTGAGGCCCGCCTATGTCATTAAATGTGCCAGGGAGCAGCACCTCACTCTTACTGGCCTGTTTTCTCCGAAGCCCTGCTCTTCACATACACTACACAAACCAAGGACGCTCATGCACATCATGTTTCTGCAGGGCTCACTCATAGGCACCTCATGCTTTGAGGCAGTAGTGGTCACCACCCGTAACAGCCCAGCAGCCTGAAATTTGGTAACTGCCTGCCCATCCAGCACCCATGCTCCAAGCTTCTCCTGCCCACCCTACACAGCACAAACAGGTCTCTCAGGCCCCAAGGTGCCATGTCCAAACCATGTGGCCTACCCCAGTACTCTTGGCCACCTCCCTGCCACCAGCTGGTCACATCTGTCATGGACAACTCCACGGAAGCCTCCTGGAAGCTTCCTCCACTGTTCTGGTTGTTTCCAGTCTCACTGCTTCCTGGCTTGGAACTTGAAACAGCTCTCTTGCCTCAGCCTCCCAGGACACGTGTCCCACCTCTCCACTGTTCTACAGAGCTGCTGTGGCTGACAGGCAGGCCTGCACCTACTGACTTCACCCTCTCCTTTCATAAAGATGGCCACGCTGCTCTCCTCAGACAATGGGCCAGCTGCGGCTTCTGGTCCTGCTGTATTTACCTGCCCGCCTCCTCCATTTCTAGTTCCCAGATTTTCAATTCTCAGAGAGGTCTCAGCTGACTGTCCCTGCTAGGGCACTGCTGGTATCCCACCCCACGGGTTATCTTCTAACAATGGCCCATACTGAAAAAAGCAACTCACTTTGCTTCCCTCTGCTAAAATGCAGTTACAGAAGCACTTGCTGAGCTCTGGGCTGGGGCAAATCCCTCCTTTCCAGTCTTAACTGGCAGACACTGAGGTTATTTAGCAACACACAGGAAAGAGGAGGAAGGAAAATGGCTAGTCACGGGGGTCAGGCCAGGCATTCACTGATGGACCCCACAGCACCAAGCCCAGTGCCATCTGAAGAGCCTCCTTGTCCAGGGCAGATGACTTACTCCAGGCTGTTGCCAGGCACAATGAGCACAAATTCCCAAGAACTGCTATGAACTGCACTGACAATAAACACAAGAGTCCATTTGGCCTCTAGAAGGTTATGGGTCCCATAATGCTGAAAGCCCCCAACAACAGGGATGAGATCAGAGTGTTGCTGTGAGCCTTGACCAAGGAAGAAAAGCCACATGCTCCCAGTGCTGTGCCCTGGTAAGTCCAGCTGGTGCCTGCGTACCTGTGTCACCAGTGAGCCCTGGCTCCATCTCCATGCCTTCTTGCTGCGGGTAGAAGTTCTCATAGAAGTTCTGGGCTGCTGGGATGGGGGGCATCATTCCCGAGTGTGGGGAGTCTTCAGGACCATAGGGCATCATCGGGGGGCCGCCGGGACCCATGGGTGGGCCAGGGTTCATGCCAGGGCCCATCGACATGTCAGGGTGCATGTCTGGGTGCATGTCTGGGTGCATATCCGGGTGCATGTCCGGGTGCATGTCAGGGTGCATATCAGGGTGCATGTCTGGGTGCATGGGGCCCCCCATTGGCCCTGGAGGTCCCATGTTGGGCCCGGGACCCATTGGCCCTGAGGGTCCACCAGGTCCAGGGAACCTAGAGGAGGAAATGGTGCCTGTAAGAGGCTGTCCAGTAAAGGTGGTGGCACCCAGCCCAGGGCACCTTCAGGACAACTCAGAGCCCAAGGCCACAGCCCAGACAGAGGCTCAGACAGATTTAGAGAGGGGCAGAGGCCCATCCAGGCCAAGTTCCCCTGGCCTGCACACTTACCTCACACCCAGCTTCTCAGCAAGCTGTCCTGTGGGCCGCACCACAATCTCGAACAAGGAGGGGATCTTCTTGTACATGTCCTGCTGCTGTTGCAGCTGTTGCGGGGACAGTGGCTCATGCACAGGCATGGGCATCTGTGGAGGCCCAGGGGGCGGTGGGGGAGGGGGAGGAGGGCCGCCCTGCATGGGCCTGCCATTGGGAGAGTTGGGGGCCGGGGGCCCAGGGGGACGTGGGGGGGTGGGCAGGAGGCCCACGCCAGGGGGTGGCTTGGGCAAGGGGTTGATGCCCTGCTTCTTTAGCTCTTCTACCTCCTTCTCATCTTCGGCACCTGCTTCTGCATCATCAGCCAGCATCTGTGGGTAGGAAAGGGAGAGTCATCAGAGGGCCTGGGCAAGTAAGGCTGGAATGGACGCCTCCTACGGGGAGAGCTGAATTTCCTAAGGAAACTTAAAACACAAACCAGCTGAGGCCTTTAGAATAGAGGGGTTTAGGACCTAGATTCATCTTTGTAACAAAACCCTCACCAAACCAGCTGTAGTGGCACACACCTGTAATCTCAGCACTGGGGAGGATGAGGCAGGAGGATCAAGGTTGAAACTAGTCTCCCCTCACTACCCTGGTTCCCACTCACAATGTCCACACAAGCCTCCCATACCCCCAGCTAGGTCTGCTCCTTGAGGCTTCAAAACAGAGTGTACTTCTCTCTGCTGAGGAGGGAACACAAAAACTCGGCCAATCCCTTAACAATCTCCATCAGACTGTTGGCTCTGGAGCTGGGACAGCCACTAGGTAGGACAGGCTCAACCTGTTCCTGGTTGACAAACTGGATCAAAGCAGTCTTGCTGGCACCTACCCTGGCACTCTTAGAGATGCCCTCTGTCAATGGGCATAAAATCTTCTCAGCCAGGCCTACAATTGGGCTTCTTCTGCCTTCCATCTGTGCCAGGCAGAACAAAGCTGAGGCAGCCAGCTCAAGATATGGACCTCCACGCGCGTATCCCCAGCCTGAGCCCAATGACATGGACATGCAAAACTAGTAAGAGAAAATGACTAATAAGAGGGCCACTGAGTAAAAACCACCCATCATCCATTTTAGCACAGGTGGGAGAATGCATAGACACTCCCTTGCAGCCTTTTCCTGAGTTCCCCAGCAGCAGGACCACTGCTTACAGGCTCTTCCCACTAGCACCCTGCTGTGTCCCCAAACCGTTCAACAGAGCTGATGCTCAGTCACCCAAAGGCTTTCCAGGAGTCAGTCATCCACTCAATGTAAAACGGTAGTCATCCTTGCCAAGTGCATGGATAAGGACCCCACTTCACCAAAGGCCAAGGAGCACAAGGCAGTCATCACAAGGTCTAGCTTCTACCCTAAACTGGAAATACCCAAATGTTCAACTAACGACTAGATCACAAATTCAAGCATCGTACTGAACTGCTGCTGTGCCTCACAGCGCTGTGAGCAGATCACAAGTGCACTATGGCTGGTGGAGAGGCAGATGCTTTTCGAAGCCTGGACACACTACAGCTGTACTTCACTCATTTTTTAAAAAATATTTTATTTATTATTTTTATTTTATGTGTATGAGTGTATTGCCTGCATGTATGTGTGTGCACCCGTGTCATGCAATGTCGCAGAGGTCAGAAGAGGGCTTCGGATTCCCCTGGAACTGGAGTTAAAGACGGTTTGTAGCCGCCATGTGGGTGCTGGGAATCAAACCTGGGTCCTCTGCAAGAGCAGTCAGTGCTCTTAACCGCTGAGCCATTGCTCCAGCCCCATTTACTCATTTTTAAACTGTGGCTCTGGGGAGCAAACCTAGGGTCTCTTATGCGTGTGCAGCACATACTTTACCACTTAGTCACCCCCGGTCCCTATTCAACACCCTGAAAAGGTAAACTATAGGGACAGAAACCATATCAGAAGCTGTTAGGGGCTGGTGATGGTGGTGACATTTACAGAGAAAGGCAGAGCTGACACAAAGCTACATGTTTGTCACAACCCTCAGAACTACCAGGTGTAGTGGCACATGCCTTTAATCGCAGCATGTGGGAGGCAGATGCAGGCGGATCTCTGTGAGATGAAGGCCAGAATGGTCTACACTGTGAGCTCCAGGCCAACTGCAGTTACAGGAGACCCTGTCTCAAAAAACCAAACCAAAACAAAAAACCCCAGGCCTGCAGGGTTGGGGGATAGTGGCACACACCTGTAATCCTAGCACTTTTCTAGCACTTGGGAGCTGGAAGCAGGAAGATCAGGAGTTCAAGAGCAGCTGTGGTGAGATGGTGAGTTCAAGGCCAGCTTGGCTTACAGAGACCCTGTTTTAAACAAGTGACTACATGCCTGTGTGCACCTGAAGTACTGGAGTTGAGATAAAGGAGCCGGAGGAATGCACCAGACTGGTGTGGAGAGTACATGTGTACATATTTGTATTTTTACAGTTTTGCTCTCTCAAATAAACTAAATGCCTACGACCACAAGTAAGACAAGACAGTGCTGACAAATGGGCCAGGTCTGCCTTCTTGTTCCATGCCACTCTTGCCACTTGATTCCATATAAGCTTCATCACTGGCCCTAAAGCAGGCAAGCTTCCAAAGCTAGACTAGTTATCTGGACACTCAAGTCACCAAGAACTTGGAAAGTAAAAGTTGGGTGTGGGGGAGCACACCTGCAAGCCCAGCACTGAGAGGCTAGCCTGGGTGGCATAGCAAAACCCTGTCTTAAAAAAAGAAAAAAGTTTTGGTGTAGTGTCAGACACCTTTGATCCCAGCCTGGTCTACAAAGGGAGTCCCAGGCCAGCCAGGGTTACATAGTGAGACCCTGGGAAAACAAAACAAAAAGGCAACAAACAAAACACAACACTTAAAACTTAGCTACTAGAAAAACTAAAATGAACCATGTAGCTGGGTTTTTCTCCAGAGGTGAACTCTGAGTCTCCAGAAGGGGGCGGCCCTCAGTCACACATTATTAGTCCTTCCAATCAGACTTGGATCTTTGCTCACTCTGTCAAGTGACCAGCTGTTGATCACCCTGCCCTGTGCTGACAGGTTCCCCAAGGGGAATGGCAAAAGTGAGCCTGCCCACCAACTGTGCCAAAGCACAGTGCATGTGCTGACTTTTGCTGGTACAGGGTTTCCTGAGCAGCCCTGCCATAGTTTAACAGGGCAGGCCCTGAAAGCTAGATTTGTTTTGCTGCAGATGGAGCCCAGGGCCATGCTCACTGTGTGTCACCAAGCCATACTCCAGCCTGGGTGGATTCTTTTTTGGGGGTCTTTTTGAGACAGGGTTTTCCTGTAGTCCCAGCTGGCTTGGAACTTGCTATGTAGAACAGGCTAGCCTCTGTCTCACAGAGATCCACCTGCCTCTGCCTCCCACATGCTGAAATTAAAGGCATGTGCTACCACGTCCAGCTCTGGGTGGATTCTTGAATTGGCTCTGCCTTTGGGGCTGAGCAAGGAAAGCCTCACCTATAAGATACTTTCTGTACTTCACGCTACATGTGAGTAAGGTATGAACAAAGTAGTCCCAAAGCCCTGGTCCTAACTCCTGGGGAAGAAGAGACACTACGGTAAGTGTCACCTGGTTTATGAGATCTCATGTCCTCTCCTTTCTCTGTATGAATCCCGTGACTGCAGGGACATTGGAATTTCCACCCTCTGCACAATTCGGGCACTGGCTACAGAACATGAGAATACTGTGAGGTGTGTAGAATGCCAGGTGGCATTCCTTTCACAAAGCTGTCCTCCAGGGAACACAGTGACAGCTGGCTGAGGTCTGAGGAAAGATACAGTGGGGATCCCCACCTCCCCTGTAGGATAGAACCCAGCTGTTTCCCCCTAAAAATGGCTTAGTCTGGATGGATGCAAGTGGGGACTCTGGTCCTGCAGAGGCCATGTCAATGGACGGTGCTGCCTGAACTGGTCAGCCTTGGCCACCATGCCACCCCAGACATTATCTAAGAGCTTACCTTATCTAAAAGCTCTCGTGTCTCCTCGGTCAGAGGGTCATGGGAGAACATGCAGTCATCACCATTGATGCAGTTCCCAGTGGTGTGGTATAATTTACAGGGAAAGTCACGTTCATGACCAGTTAAGGCAAAGATTTCCTCTCAGCAGCTACCCCAAAGCACAACCAACCACCTTTGTTTCAGGGATGAAGACATCAGAGTTCAGAGAAGTGAAGTGGCAGCAGGCAGCAGACCTGAGATGAGGAATGTTCCAACACTCCTTCAGCTCCTGAGTAAGTTCTGGCCCCCTGAGTGGGCCCTGAAACTGGGTCCTTAGACCCTCCTCAGAAGAGGGAAATTCAAGGACTCACAAAGCCAGTCTGAAAAATCTAAGAAAAACGTGCTGGGAGGCTAGTGCTGTGAATGCATTAAAGTGTTGTGGTGGGAATGTGGGTTCCCTCCTCAGAGAAGGAGGGGACAGCTGGGCCCCTGGGGCAAAGGAAAGGCAGATGGCATGGAGGGCGTGGAAAAGGATATCATGCATATAGGGGCAGTTCTCGGCCCGGGCACAGAAGCCTGTGATGTAGAACTTGCACAGCTCTCGTTTCTTTGGCAGTTCAATGTCATGGCTAAAATTGCAGTGGTCTCCCTGGAAGAGAAGTACCAAAAGATGAGTGGGGGGACATGGGCAAGTCCTGGAGAAACAAACACACATACACACGCACGCACGCATGCACCCACGCACACGAAGCCAGGTTCAGGAAAGCTGCTCCCCAATCCAGTGGCTGCATGCGGCCTGTCCCCAGCCCTTCCTCTTGGGCTCAAACCCCTCCCCTTCCATCGCTGTTTCCTTCCTCTCTGATCTTTACTATTTGCTGCCTGGAGACCAAAGTTTGTCACCTATCTATAATCTAGTCCCATACTTTTGCCCTTCCTAACAGAACCCTGGTTTAGTTTGAGGAAGAATGAGCCTAGCTAAAATTACTCCATTTCTCTGTTTGCCTCAGAGCTCTCCATGTACCTGAACCTGGGACTGGCAATAACATCTAATGTTTTCTACACAGTGTATTTATGTGAGATGCCTATTTCTTCTGACACATGTAGGAGCAGTATTCCCTCAGGCACCTGTGCTACCTGCCTGCAGCCTTGGTATTGGAGTAATAAAGCCAGCTCTATGAACTAACACTGGTCACACTAGTCTCCTACAGGACTCTCAAATCCAAGGCTAACCTGATTTCTGTCTGGATTCTTAAATATTTCCCCTACAACCCTGAAGCTCCACATTTTAACTAATCAACCTTTGGAGACTCATTTTTGACTCTAGAGACAAGATGAAAATTTCAACCACAGTATCCCTAAGCCTCCATCTCTCCATCATCTTGCTCTGAGTCGCCCTGCCTCTGAGAAGTGAGCTGAGACACAGGG
Organism: Nannospalax galili; assembly: GCF_000622305.1. Classification (NCBI taxonomy): domain Eukaryota; kingdom Metazoa; phylum Chordata; class Mammalia; order Rodentia; family Spalacidae; genus Nannospalax; species Nannospalax galili. The sequence continues at coordinate 846,669 of NW_008331138.1, forward strand.
CTACACAGGTGTCTCCTGGCACTAATAGGTGCCCAGAGGGGCAGACCACTGCACTGCTCTTACCCACGTGCACCGCCCTTCCACGAAGTATTTGCAGATGACTTTGCCTTTCTTGTCAGACTGTTGGTGAGGTTTGTCATGGTCACTCCGCCTGTAGCTTCCGCCACCACCATCCTGTGAGGACGGCAGAGGAAAGGGTAATGGGAACATGCTGAGTACATGAGAGCACAGGGCAGGTGTGGGCAGCAGGTGTCAGATGGGAAACACTTAGGCACCTGGGTGTGTCATCTAGAACCTTCCACCTCAAGAGACTCACTGAGGTAGCTGCAGGTGCTGCTAAAGTATGCTTTTAAACAAGGGTGGTACCAACAGGGCATCTATCGGGGGACTGGTTAATGTTGATCAGTCACTGGGGAAGGGGCTGATAGGAACACGGCTCAGGATCCACCTTCACAGGCTGACATTTAATTTAAAAAAAAAAAAAAAATATCCCTGCCAGGCGTGGTGGCACATACCATTAGTCCCAGCATTGGGAGGCAGAGGCAGGTCGATCTGTGAATTCCAGGCCAGCCTGGTCTACATAGCAAGTTCCAGGCCAGCTAGGGGTACAGGGAGACCCAACTCAAAAAAAAAAAAAAAAAAAAAAAATCCCGAAAGTGTCCTTGGTTAAAAACACCAGAAGAGCGGACTCACGCCCATGTCGTCGTCATAGAAGTCTTCATCATCATTCATTCCGCCCTTGTTCATGCCCCCTCGACCGCCTCGACCTCGGCCCCGGCCCATCCCCTTCCCTCGGCCTCCTCGGGAACCTCGGCCACGGCCTCGACTTAACCCTGTAGAGATAAGAGAAGTTAAGTTCCCAGGTGTAGCCCAGCAGCTGCCGGAACCCAGCCAGCTTGTCATCTCGGGGCCCTTGCCCACCTCGGCCTCGGCTGTCCTTGGACCTGCGGTACTGGTTCAGCTCCTTGGAGTATTCGTCGTAATCCTCATCTCCCATTGGTTCCTCACTTTCTCCATACTGGATTCCAGGGAGGAGAGACAAAAGTGTCACTCAGAAGACAAAGAACCCTTACCCCAGTACACATGCCACCCCTCTGGAGGCAGGTGACAACCTGGGGACTGAGTGGCTGCGTGGGCAACAGATGGTCCAACCCTGCTGCATTCAAGCTCCAGACTCCCACCCCAATGGGCAGAGCCAAGCTCAGGGTCTCTAGGCACAAGGGACAGCTGCATGGCTTCGAGGAATGGACACCCCCATGTGCACTGCCATGAAAGGGTCACACAGCATGGCCTTAGAAGGTAGGGGCAGAATGGTGGTCTCTGCCCATTCCTCCAAGGAGGATAAGTAAACAGGTGCCTGCCTGCAGAGGCAGGAAACATTTCTGGAAGACTTTCAAGGAAATTGCCCCAGAAGCCTTTTAAACATGTGTGCCTGCCATCTAAAGACTTTCCTTCAGGACATCCACAAGCCCTTCCACCCTGGTCCGGACATCCACAAGCCCTTCCACCCTGGTCCCACAGCCCCTCCCTTCCCCTCTCCTCCCTGTAGGGCTTGCAGTCCAGGAAGCCCACCAGCCATGCCCAAGAGCTGCACAAAACCTTACTTCCATCTCCTCCTCGTAAAAGTCATCTTCGTCCTCTGGGTGGTCTCCCACGGAGCCTCTGCCCCGGCCTCGGCTGCCCCTGCCCCTGCCCATGCCTCGAGATCCTCCACGGCTCCCACGGCCTCTGTAGCCCCTGCCTCGGCCTCGACTACCTGTGGGGTGATTAGGAGTGTGGGCTGTAGACCCCACTAGCAAGGTTTTTTGCCAGTTACTGCCCCTCTCCCTTCCCCTCCCTTTATGGGAAACCTTCCTAGTTGGCCCACACAGACAATGCCTCTGGTTCCCTTGATGGGCTCACTCAGCATGCTGGACACACAGGTACACCTGCCCCCTTACTACCTGGCCTCCCTGTACCTGCTTGCTCAAGGTTGTACAATCCAAGATAGCAGCTACCATGTGTGGCTAAAAAGGCCCATGACATACAGCGGTCCCAACTAGGAGATACCCCTATACAGCACATGCCAGGTTTCAAAGACTTAGGGGGTACACAGATGGAGGAAACACAAATCTCATTGTCTTACTGATAAGAGTGCACTAAACGAGTGTGATCTCGCTCTGCCTCTGTATTCATGTGGCTACCAGGACCCATGAAACCACAGGGTGGCTACCCTCCACCCTCAATCCCCTGGACAGCACCAGTCTGCTATCTCCCCAAAGTCGAGTCTGCTCCTGAAGGTGTTCAAGAGCAAACACATGAACACTCACTCAAACAATAAGCTGGGTCACAAGTCTAAAAACCTGAGCCACCCCCCAGGGTTGGGTGTCTTTCTGGGGGAAGCCAGTTCTAGGAGACTGCCTGGGTTGTTGCTGCCCATCCTTCCTGAGGCCTCAGGCAACAGGATCAACAGCTTCACTAAGTCCAAGGTTCAGAGGTAAGGCAATAGTCACACCAGATCAGTGACAGAGGCCAGGACTGGAGGTGGGTAGGGCTGGGGCAGCCAGCTGTCCTCATCCTAGCCCAGAGGAGGGTGCTATCCTTGCTCTCTTCCTGCTGCCCTGAGGCTGCCCTGTAGCTCCTGTGCACATTACCCATCTCTGAATGGCCTACCAGGCTCTCCTGGTCAACAGGTTCCATGTGGACCAGCCACTGGGCCTCCATGGGCTGGGGAAGGGAGGGCTCACCTCGGCCTCGGCTGCCCTCCTTGGCACGCCGGTACTGGTTGAGCTCTTTGGTGAAGTCGTCGTAGTCCTCCTTGCCCATGTCTTCCTCCTCGTCCCCCTCGTACTCCCCATACTGCTCATTCTCGTAATCCTCATACATGCTGTAGCCCTTGCTGTCCATCTTGGAGTAGGATTTCTTGGGCAGTGGTGTATTGTGCGAAGAGGGGTACTGTTGGTGGGACTGGGTTTGGGAGAGTAGGGAAGATGGTGAGCCAGTGTCATGGCCTAGGTCAGGACCACTAAGGTCCCATAAGTTCCCTGAACTGATGCATCTGTCAGGGTGTCTCTACTGTCCTTGGGTTTTGCCACTAGCTCACAGCCTCGCTGCACCCTGTTCTTGACAGGCTGGTGAGCAGCAGTGGGCCCACATGTTTTCCCTTCAGAAAGGACCGTGGTTTGAAAGGAAGAACATGAGCCCATGGTCCCTTGATGAACCAAGAGCAAGGCTGCAGAGAAGGCAAACCTGCGGAAGGCAGGAAGGGTGCTCCTGGACCAAAATCGCCCAGGATCTTAGACTGCCATAAATGGCCTGCTTGGTGGCCAGAGCAGACATCTGTTTCCAAAGACACTTCCCAAGGTGTGTTAGGGCCATGTACTGCTGGACTGAGAGAGGGATACAAGATGTACTTTGATGGGTGAACAGACAGACTAAGCACAGCATATCGGACTATGAGGCCTCACTTAGCCAGGAACAGAAGCAAGCTGCAGACAATGAAAATATGAGGAACCTCAAACACACTTTGCTTTGCTTTTGAGGCAGGGTCTCTATAGCCCAGGCTGGCCTGGAGCCCTTCATCTTCCTGGCTTCACATCCCAAGATTACAATAAGGTGTGCACTACCATGCTTATACACATTGCTACAGGGAGGGTGAGGTGGACCAACGCCTGCAGTCCCAACCACTTGGGGAGGCAAGAAAGAGAACTGATGGAATATAGGATTCCATGGTTGCCCTGGGTAATACAGTGAGACTTAGTCTCAAAACTGAAACAAAATGAAACCCTTCAGCATATTGCTAAGGAAAAGCAGCCAGCTCCAAAATGTTATAAAATATAGGATTCCAACTACATCATCCTGGGGAAAGTAAAAAAATCTGTTGCCACCAGGAGGTGGTGGCAGGGATGGGAAGGAACATGGAGTTTTAGGGCAGTGAACCCAGTATTGTAACAAAGCCCAAGGTGCTACAGAAACCCAGTATGGCAAGGAATGAACACTAGTGTTCCCATACCAGCACAAGAGCTGTAACAATGCGGCACACTAATGGCATGGTGATAATGGGGGGGGGGGCACTCTACTAGCTTCTCAAGTTTTCTATGAACCAAAACCACTCTCAATAATGAAGTGAATCCATATTCAATATAGGAAAATGCAAAACGCAAAGACACACACACATACCACAGAAGATGCTCAAATGCCTCAAGCTCTTGGCTACAGCCAAACCAGAGATATGCCCTCCCTTCCCTACCTCCCCCAGGATGGCAGCTTGACCCTCAGCAAACCAGCCTCAACTACAGTATAGGACACTCTACTCTGGGGTATGATGCTGGGCCATCACAGGAGGAGGCTGTAAAAGGTCCACCACGCCTTGCCCAGGCCTTGGTTTTTTAAGACAGGGTTTTGCTATATAGTTCAGGCTGTTTTCTAACTCCTGATCCTCCTGCCTCAGCCTTCCTATTGCCAGGATTACAAGTGTCCCATTAATTTTCCTATTTGTTATTTTGTCTTTTTTCTTTTCCCAGAGCTGAGGACTGAACCCAGGGCCTCGCACTTGCTAGGCAAGCGCTCTACTACTGAGTGAAATCCCTAACCCCTATTTCCTCTTTGTTTTTTCCTATCATTATTATTATTATTATTATTATTTGCAGTGCTTGGGATGAAGCCTATGGTTTGTCTTATTTTGTTTTTGTTTGAGACAGAGTTTCCCTGTAGCCTCAGCTGGCCTGGAACTCACTATGTAGACCAGGCTGGCCTCAATCTCATAGAGATCTGCCTGCCTTTGCCTCCAGAGTGCTGTGATTAAAAGTATGTGTCACCAAGCCCAGCTTGAAGCCCAGGGTTTTGAACTACGGGACAAGCACTAAGCTACATCTCCAGCCCTTGATTTATTTTTTCGTATGGGTTTTTCCTGGGGAGAGAAACTATATACACACTGAACAAATAACGTAAATTTATGCTTAAGCTCAAAATTGTAATGGGGTATTTAACTTCCAACTATGCAACCCTAGCGATAATTTACTCTCCTGGCCACTTCATTCTCTTGCCAATTTCCCACAAAAAGTCACTTATGAACAGGAGAAGGCAGTCAGCTGTGACAGGGACAAGTGAGACATACTGAGCCTGCTGCGCCTGTAGGGGCGCGTGCTTAGACGCAGGTTTTGTAGAGAAAGTCATTGCCCTGGCTTGAATCCAATCTTTCAAGTCTCTGTGCCCTCATCCACAAAATAGGGATGAGATACCCACTGTCCCTGGGCTACAGTCCACCCGTCCCATGTGGAGATGCTACATGGGGCAGTGTCACTCACCGGCGCATACGGGGGGCTGTACTCCCGGTACTTGCGGTGCCCCTTCTCACTGGGGCTGAAATCTGAGTCATCTGAGAAGTCGGAGAAGTCATCACTGGAGGAAGCATGGCGCTGCAATGACAGAGAGGTGCGGTGAGCAATTCTGCGGCTGGCGGGCCACCTTGGCACAGCCAGCCCCAGGACAAACAGTGCTGAAATGTGCTGGTCAGGCTCTAGATGTGCTGGAAACTCCTCACCTAGAGGCACTTAGTGGCAATGGAGCATAAGCTCCAAATCCTTTTAAAATTGTCTTCATCCCTCCAGGCTAGGAAATGACATTTCTAAGAGTGCCCTCTAGGCACATAGGCCAGGGCTCACGCCAATGAAGGTGCCAGAACCCTCCTGGACCTACTTTGTGCTTGGATTTCCGCCTCTTCTTCGACCTCCTCTTCTCCTTCTCTCGCTCTTTCTTCCGTTTCCGCTTCAGCCTCCGGTGAGATTTCTCCTCCTCAGAGTCGCTATGGTGCTTCTCCCCTTTTTCTTTCCGGCTCCTCTCTTGCCCTCCGGGGGTATCCTGAATCTCCTCAGCCCCATCATCTTCCAGCTCGCCTTCTTCCAACTCACCATCTTCCCTGCAAACCAACCCCAAAGCCACCATGAACATGGGGACTGCAAGGGCCTTGAAGGCTCTGGCAAGGACAAGAGGAACAGAGACTATGGTGGATGAAAACTGCGGTCTCCAGGACAGACCCCAGAAGGATGTGAAGGGCCACTGTTCATCTTTCCCCAAAAGGACTGTGCCTGTGAGTATCACCTGGCCACTAGGAGCATAGGCAGAGAACCTGGGCTTACAACTAGCCAGCTAGGGGTACAGCTCAGTGGTAGAGCACTTGCCTAGCAGAGGTCCTGGGTTCCATCCCCAGCATTGCAAAAGTAAAAAGGCACTAGCTCACACAGGGACAGACCCATAGCAAGATTCCCCAGTATTCCACAGACCAAGCATTCTTTGCAGAAAAGCAACAGGTCCTGTGGTCACCAAGCAGAGGAATGAGCCCCTGGGTGCTGCCGCAAGCCTCTGAATGGCCCTGCTGCCCAGTGCCCACCCAGTTCTCTACAGCACTGCTGAGACCCATTGGACCACAGGAGCTCCTGTTCACAGGGAACCCCGACTGGCACACTCTGACCCCTGTTACTCTAGCCTCTAGATGCCAGAGAGGAAAGGGCCATGGCTCTGGACTAGAGGTACCCCTCAGCTTTCTAAGCACCCACAGGCAGACTTAGGGACACCAACAGACTCTACTGAAGTCCTGTAACAGCCAGCAGTGGAGGGGCTCTAAGCCCCTGGGCTTCTGGGTGGGATCCACCCAACCTACCCCATTAATTCCCACATTACTGGAGGACATGGATGGATAGGGGTGCTGAAGTCCTGTAACAGCCAGCAGTGGAGGGGCTCTAACCCCTGGGCTTCTGGGTGGGATCCACCCGACCCACCCCATTAATTCCCACACTACTGGAAGACATGGATGGACAGTGGTGCTGGGCAGCTAAGGGGGACCTGTCCCAAACCCCAGGCCCCTCCTGAGTCCTTACTTGCTGGCTGACCCTGCTTCCTCTCCCTGTTGACTTGTCTCACCTTGTGCTCGGTACCCTTCCCACTTCCCTTCAGGTTTTCCCGAGTTTGTCTTCATGTCACCCAACAGCCAGTACTTTAGAAAGTAAAAGCACTCTCTTAACTTGACATGCTACCAAGTCACCAAACAGGTCCAGCCATCTAAAGATGGGGTATAGGGGTGGGGAACAGGCATCTATGGGAGGGAGAAGGTGTCAAGAAGGGAGCAAGTGGGAAAGGAACCCAGTGTTCCAGCCAAACCCAGACACAGTGCAGGAGTTGGTAGCAAGAGAAAAAAACTAAAAAAAAAAAAAAAAAAAAACTAAAAAAAAAAAAAGTGTGCAACCACGGAAGTGTTATGGGTTAGGTTGAACTGGCATAGAGCTGCATTTAATTTGGGGCACTAAAGCTCAAGATTTTTGCCAAAAAATTGAAGTCCCTAAATTCCTCACAAATGACAGCAGAAAGGTTTGTGAGTGAGCATAAGTCCTCTCTACCACAATAGAGGACTAGAAAGAAACTGAGGAAATAGCAAGAGTAAGGGAATGGGAGCCGAGCCTGTCCAGCCCAGCTACTCAGGAGGCTGAGGCAGGAGGATTTCAGTTTCAGGATCAATCTGGGCTATACCCTGGGCAACTCAATGAGACCTGTTCCAAAATATAAAGTACAAAAAGGGCTGGGGCTGTATAGCTCAGTGGTAAAGCACTTGCCTAGTATGTAGAGACCCTAGGGTTCATCCAATCCCTTAACACCTAATACAATAGGCCCAGGACCCAAAAGGCTAACAAAAGAAAGGGGGTAACCCTCCACAGAGGCCTTGTTGAAGAAGAACAGGCAGTTGGAAGCCCCCAAAGGTTTGAAGGGTCTCTGTGGAAAACAACAGCTACTCCTTCCTGAGCCTCTCTGCAGCCCTTTCATAGCCTCAAGAGGTACTTCTTTAATTAATTTCATGCCCAGTTCAAAGGAGTCTGGTCAGGCTTAACAGTCAAGAGGCTGGGTAGATGCCTGGAGGTGGAGGTCAAGGGCAGCACTCAGACAGCCTGCAGGGAACATAGCTCTTTCTGCTGTGTCAAAGGAAAGCAAAGGAGTGACAGTGTGTGCTCCTGGGGTTTCCTTAGGCAGCCTGGTTGTTTTAGGCTGCCCCACCTGCACCACAAGACAGGCAAATTCTGGACCTGGAAAAGGCACAGGGTAGCACTCCTGACAAGTGAGGCACCTTCACGGCTGGACAAACCCAGCAGCACAAGGGCCACCTGACTGGGTAAACAGGTTGGGTCTCAAGCTGTTACTCAGGGGCATGGCAGCTAAGAGGTGATGCCTGGAGCAAACTCACCCTGTGTCCCTGTGGGCAGGCCAAGGCCACACCTTGAGAAACAGGGTGAGGCAGGCAGGGCCCTGGAGAAACATAGGGCTGGAATTTTACCTAAAGGGAAGCTAGAGAGAGCTGTGTGGAAAGGCCAGCATTCCAACCACAGTACCAGGTAGCTAGCTGGCCTTCTCCTCTTCCTACAGTTTCCTTCTAAGAAAAAGGCAGAAGCTCCATGAAATTCAGTCCACTGGCAGCCTCAGATGGCCTCTCACCTAGCCTTACAAAGGGTCCTGCAGCTGGTCTTGCCCGGGATCAGCTGAGGCCATAACCCCATTCCTGCTCTGCAGCTGGCTAGGATAAAGGTACCCTACTGCTAACAAACACCTTGGGAATGTGTGATAAGATTATCCAAGGAACTCATGAACCTTAACATCAAGAATCTTTCTAGAGCCTTTCCTTGCAGAGGCTTCCCCAAAGACTTGACACCTACAAAGACTTTTTAGCCCAACAGGGATCCTCCCCACCAGTGATGCCAACAGCCCCAGACATATCTAGGCTTTCTGAGTCACACATACAACTTTCTACAAAATGGGTGATACAGGCTTAGAACTTTGAGAGTGGAGAGATGCTAAAAACTAGAAATATTCTGAAAATCAAGCTGGACACAATGATACATGCCTATAATCCCACCACTCAGGAGGCTGAGGCAGGAGGATCTTTAGTTTGAGGCCAACCTGGGCTACATAGTAAGATCCGTATCAAATGCCAAAACAATAATAAATGCCAAAATAACAAAAACATAAAAGTTTAATAGTTGACTGTGAACCCATTTGCTTAAGACATGACATATTTGAGCCACAGAACAGAGAAGTCAAACTAACACTGATCTCAAAGCTTCATTCCCACTGGCTAGCTTTCCTAATGCTGGAAAGTGCTATGCATGCTACTGGAGGAGAAAAGTAATCATCAGTCTTACCCAGCTGTGAACCCTGCCAACTACAATAACCACTGCCCTGGCAAGACATGCCCACTGGTGTAATAGTGGCAGAAATGTTACAAAAGTAACTAACCACCTTCTGTTTAGATTTTAAGGCCTGCTCCACAAGATGGAACCCATAACTGGCACTACTACTGTGGCCAAGAACCTATAGTTAGACAGGTACACCCTAGAGAACTCATTATACTATCATTCTGCTAAATGGACAGAATATTAAACTGATGCCTTAATGACTTATCCTACCCATAAATTAGTACATCTCTCAACCCTTATCAGGGAAGCTTCATTTTGCAGTAGACAGAAGTTAACACAGAGACCCACAACTGGTCAATGTGAAGAGAACAAGAGACTTCAGTGTTCAACCCCAAATGGGACATCTAATCACACACCCCTCCCAAGGCTCAGGGATCATTCTGGAAGAGGGAGTGGAAAGACTGTAAGAGCCAGAGGTGGTGGATAAATACAAAGAAACCATGCTTTCCAGCCACAACAGGGCAGCTGCACACAGCTATTATGACAACATGCTCAAGACCTGCACAAGCTTAAACCAGACAAAAATCCCAGCATGAAGGGGGAGGTACCCATGAAATCCCACCCCTGGCTGAGAACTATTGGCAACTGGTAGCTGCTGGAAGAGTCAGTTTCCTTTAAGGGTGTGACCCAGGCCTGGTAGGTCAACCATGCTCTAGGAGCCACAGACCCACACCCAAGAGTATTTGGGCAACTCAATTTGACCAGATGGGCTTTAAAAACAAAACAAAGAGGACCTGAAGTGGCTGGGTTAGGGAGGTGGGGGTGGACCTGAAACAGGGAGGAGGGATGAATATGATCAAAATACATTGAATGAAATTCTCAAAGAATTAATAAAAATATTGTATTTTTAAAACGGGTACTTGGGAAAGCAAAACTGGATGTGTCATTGTGCATCCAAAATGTCCTGCCCTTGAACCCAAAGCCCTAGGACCCTGCCAATGGTTACCCTGAGATGCCCTTCCAGCTAAGAGGCCTGGGTGACTATCAGTCCTTCAGACTGTTCACTAGAAAGAAAAAAGAAAAGGAAATGAAGCCCACTGGGAGAAGGCAGAAATCCCAAGGGCCATTGACAAAAAAAAGGTAGATTTAACCAGTACCACTTTAAGAGGCTGCCAGCAAAATCCATGTCAGAGTGGGATTAAACACCGGGAGCACGCTTAATAGACTGTGACATAGTCCCCCAAGAAAAGTGGGGGGGAGCCCCATTGTGCTAATTGTTTCAATCTAGACCTGCCAAACCCTCTTGAGATGGGCTCAGGGAAGTGCGCTGCAGCCAGGTTGTAGAGCCCGAGTCATTCCCAAGCCTGGATTGGCAGTGCATTCATCCTGCCTGCAACTGGAGTCACTGCCAGGGCCTAAGAACAAGAAACCAGGCCTCCAGGGAGAATGTGTGGCCAGCAGGAAGAAATGGGAGGGAAAGAGGCCTCTAGCAGTCCTGTCTCCAACATCCTAGACAAAGCTTCCAGGGCAGTCAAGTTTCCATTTCTGGAGCTGCCTACCGCTCTTCTTGGGTCAAAGAACACATCTGGATGCCCCGTGTAAGCAACACCCCCTGGTCAATTCCAGGGCTCAGAGCTTGTGGGGCTCTTTATAGCATGGGCTTGGCAAAAACAGTACTCTGTGAAGAGATCAGGTGCTCCCAAGCAGGCTCAGGGATGGGTCTACTTCCTACAGACCAAGTGGCAACCAACCAGCTCTGCCTCTTCCCTAGGTTGGGCTCTTCCTCATCTAGACAATGTGGATAAGTTAGTACCTACCTCCAGGGCAGAAGAGTTAACTGATACACAACAGGCAAAGCCCTGGACCTGGGCAACTACACAGAAAGCAACAGAAAGTAGGACGCCTATAATCCTAGCCCTTGAGATGGAGGCAGGAAGATCAGAAGCTCAAGGTCATTTTTAACTATATAGCAAGCTCGGAGCCAGCCTAGGTTACATGAGATTCTTCTAAAAAAAACCAAACCAATGAGGTCTGAAGGGCTTGGCAGTCAAGAATATTGGCTGCTCTTGCAGAGGACCCAGGTTTAGTTGCCATGGTGGCTTACAACCATAAGTCCAGTCCCACAGCATCCAGGCTTCCATGGGCATTGCACTTACAATGTAGTACATCATAGTACACTTACAAACATGCTTCAAAACACCCATACACATAAAATTAAATAAGTAAAAAAATCCAAAAGGACCACCATAGTGTGACAACACCAGGGTTTCCCACATGGGTAATCCTGAAGGAGTTGGCATGCCACCTGGGGAGCATGCTGTGTAGAAGCCCAACAGCTCCTCTTGGGGGAACACTGCCGACTGCTCCCACTTCATTTGGCCCGTTTGTGATCATCCTCTCTCAACCACTCATGTTGACAAAACTGTCTCCCCTTCAACTAATCTATGTGGATCCACAAAACCTCAGAATGGCTGAACACGGGGAAAAGACAGAGGGAGATCTGACAGAGGAAAGCGGGACTTATCAAGCGTGCAAGGAGGACAAAGGCCCCACAGAGGAATGAAGCTTGTAGCTCAGCAACTCTCTAAATAAGAGGACTAGGCCAAGTTGAAAGGGACTAGGAGCTCGTGGCTCTAAGTTTACCAAAAAAAATAAAAAAGGTAAAAGAAGCAAAACAGAGTGGTTGTTACCTGAAGATCATTAGGCTGCTAGGTTAATGTGAAAGTCAGGGCTATGATCATTAATTACCAGATTCTCAACAAACTACCTAGGTAGGCTCTGAATGACCCATTAACTGGGGACAGAATTACAAAAATTATGAGGAGGCTCTGCCTTTTCAAAAGTTTAACGACACCATCCTAAGTGCAGAAGTCCAGCACCCTGGCCCGATGCTGCAAGACAGTCAGTTACTACGAGCCAAGGTACAGGTTCAATGGGCCTGGGCTTGCACCTCAAAAAGGACCCCACTCCTACACCTTCCCTTGATCTAGGAAGTGGTGGCACAGTCACCAGGAAGTGCACTGAAAGCTTTGAAGAGCTAGGAAAGTCATGAAATAAGCCTCTGCATCTCCCACGTGTTTGTCAGTGTCCTTACTATCCCGTTCATCAATCAGACATCAAGGGGTCTAGGTCACCCTCCCTTGGGCATTTGCAGGCACTGACCATCATAACCTCCTCTGTGATGTCACCCCACCTCCACGGTAACATTCCTGCCTTGTGACAGCCAGCCGAGCCACTGGCACAAACCCCCCACAGGAGAGATGGCCTGACCACCAGCAGCACCCCAAAGTCCTCACAGCAGCCCAAGCCAGACCTATGCCCAAGACCCTCACATGGACCAGAACCACCTAGAGCAGGTGCCATGTGGGGAAATGTGGAACAGTTTGAACTAGAACTGGGCATTTGAGGCAGTAACTAGTTATTGTAATTCTGCTAGTCTCAGGTCATATACAATATAAAAAAAACCCTGATGGAACCCAACACCTATGTCCTTAGGTGTGTCTTCCCTCTTAAATACCTCTCCCTTAATCCTCATGTTTAAAACTGCTATTAAAAATGCCATTTAGGGCTAGAGAGATGGCTCAGCGGTTAAGAACACTGGTTGTCCTTGTAAAAGACCTGGGTTCGAATCCCAGCACCCACACGGCAGCTAACAACTATCCGTAACTCCAGTTCCAGGGGATCCAACAGCCTCTTCTGTCCTCCGCAGGCATTGCAAAACAAGGGTGCACTTACCTACATGCAGGCAATACATGCATACACATTAAAAATGCTTATCCTAGGAAGTCTTCCCACACTCACCGGCTGCCAAACCATCCATAATTCCAGTTCCAGGGGACTCCAATACCTTCTGACCTCCATGGGCACTGCAAACACAGGTACACTTACACACATACAGACAATACACTCAAACGATAAAATAAAAATAATATTTTTTTTAAAAAGGAGGGGGCTGGAGAGATGACTCAGCGGTTAAGTGTATTGACTATTCTTACAGAGGACCCAGGTTCAATTCCCAGTACCCACATGGCGGCTAACAACCATCCTAATTCTAGTTCCACGGGATCTGATGCCCTTTTCTCACCTCCCTGGGCATTGCATGATGGGTTCACTTACATGCATGCAAGCAATACAGTCATAACGCATAATATTTTTAAAAAATAAAATATTTAAAAATAAAAAGACCAAAAGAATTAAAAATAGGGCCGAAGAGATGGCTCAGCAATTAAGAGCACTGGCTGCTCTTGCAGAGGACCCAGGTTTGAGTCCTAGCACCCACATGGCGGCTAACAACTGTCTGTAACTCCAGTTCCAGGGGAGTGCACTTACACACACATGTAGACAATCCACTCAGACACATAAAAAAGCACTTTAAAAAAATTAAAGTCTTTTAAGCCAGACACGGTGACACATGCCTTTAATCTAATCCCAGCAGCCAAAAAGCAGAGGCAGGAAGATCTGTGTGAGTCCCAGCCTAGCTTGGTCTACAGAGTTCCAGGCCAGCTAGGGCTATAGGGAGACTCTGCCTCAACAAAACCAATATGTGTACACACACACACACACACACACAATTTTGAGTCATCCTCAACTACATAGTCTAGGCTACACGAGACACTTTCTCCCAAAACAAAACCAAATGGGCAGGCAAAATGGTGTAAGACTGTGATCTCAGCACTCCAGGCTAGCTTAGGCTACAAAACGGGGGTGGGGGGGGGAGAGACAAGCAATACAAACCCAAAGAGGGAAATTCTAAAGTCCCCTAAGGAAATGGAACACTTGCACCCACAAGTGTGTGGCCCCGACACTGCTGTAGTTCTTATAAGCATAAACCTTGCACAGAGGCTTGTTCAAGCTGGCTGACCAGAAGACTCAGACTAGAGGAACCTCCCAGATGCAAAGTTGCCATTTCCTCTACAGAAGTAACTACTGTTTGACTCCCAGGCTCACAAGTACCCAGCATTAGATGCAGCTCTCCTGGCACATGACCCTCAACAGTGAACCCTTTTCTAGCTACCTCTACAACCAAGCTTCAGATACCTGCAAAGAAGCTGGTTCTCGGCCAGGTTTCTGTTATTCCAGAGAGGAGAGTCTAAAGACTCAGCCTTGCTTATGATTTTCTAGGGGAATCAGTACCCCCAAATACTAGAAACTGAACTCGGGGCCTTGTGCATGCCAGGCAAACACTATACCCACCGAGCTGCAGTCCCAACCCTTGTTTTACTTTTATTTATGTGTATGTGTGTCTGTGCACATGCCCATGGAGGCCAGAGAGGGCAAAAGATCCCCTAGAGCTCGAGGTTGATTGTAAGCCACCTAATCTGGGTGCTGGGAAAGGAACTGGAATCTTCTGGAAGAATAGCAAGTACTCTTAACCGCTCAGTCATCTCCCCAGGCCTTCATTTTACTTTTTGAGACAGGATCTCACTGAGTTGTCCAGGCAGGCCTTCAACAACTGATGTGCATCATCTCAGGCTCCCAAGTAGTTTGCACCTGGGACTGTGGGACTTCCACCATGGCAGCTCAATTAGGTTGCATCTGCCATACATGCAACCAAGACAGAGCATTACCATTTTTCTCCAAAAACAGATGTAGGCCTAGGACTTGAAATTTCTTATGCAGACACACCTAAAGAATCTCTCAGGTGGTGAGATGGCTCAGCAGGTAGAGTGCAGTGTAAGCCTGACCAGCTAAGTTCCATCCCTGGAAGCCATATAAAGGCAGACAGTGAGAACTGAGTCTTCTGACAGCCATACTTAATGCTATGACACACACACACCACACAAAATAATAAATAAAACTTAAAAAGGGGGGAGGCAATGGGGAGTTCTCCTGACTCCCTGTCTGTGGTGGCTCATTCGTGTCATTCCAGCACTTAGAAGACTGAGGCAGAATGACTATTAGCTTGGGGCTAGCCTGGGCTAAACAGTGAGTTCCAGGACAGTCTAGAATACAGAGTAAAACCTTATCTCAAAAACAAACACAAAAAACTCTCTTGAGGAGCTGCAATCATCTGCACATAGCTGTCTGCCTCTCTCCAACCACCTGAGCCCGTAGGCCAGACACAGGCTCACAATCACTGGGAGCTTGCCAGGGGGGACAGGTCCAGCCTGGGTGTGTGCTGGCTCCCTGAGTACACCCTGTCCCAGTTACCACACCCTTTCTGTCAATGTCCCAGATACAGGAAGGATGGAAAATTTCCCAGGTACCTATGAACAAGCTGAATCACTTGACACTCTTGATGAGGTCACAGGGGGAAGGATTAGTAACTAAAACTCATCTTCTAAGTGTTTATCAAAGGCTTCTTATTAGACAAAAAATGTCAGATGCAGATGATGCACAGATGGGGGTGGCCCTGCCAGAAGGCAGCCTCTTAGAAGAGGTGGACACTGGTTTAGGGTTTGATGACTACCCTGATGTCTTCTGTGGTAACAGGGCCTGACTACACTCCTAAGGAAACCTAAACCCTGGTATCTATGAGGAAAGTGAGGGCAATAGTCCAAGCCACCTGCAGTGGACACTCAGATGAGCAACTCAAGCTCCCTTGGATTCTGCCACAGCAGGGATGTGTAGCCGGGATTCATTACTGTGCTGGGACTCAAGAAGCCTCTAGTTACTTCTCATGAATGAAAATCCCATCCACCCAGGCTGGGTAGATGTAGCTCAGTGGTAGAGCACTTTTATGGCATGTTCCTGGCTCTGGGTTCAATTCCCAGTTCCACATAAAGAAAAAAACAGAGAAAGGAAAACCATCTACCTAGGAGTTGAAAAGCCTGGGTCTGGGTCTCTACACTCCCCTGGAGTGAGGTATAAGGATGATGGCACTCCTGCAGACTGTGCGGCTGCGAGTGCTGGCTCTCTCTGGGCCAATTTTTAAGCCTGCATCCGATATCCTGTCACAGGAGTAAAAAAAGACAATGGCTACTACACGCATCATTGTAGTGCAGGGGCCAGCGAACCTGATCAAGGGCCCGAGAGTAATGCTGTCAGCTTTGCAAGCCACACAGTCTCTGTCCCAATATGTCAGCTCTGCCATCTGTTACAGAATGATAAGACAAAAAGGTGTGGCTGTGCCAATACACTGTGCTACAAAAGAATAGGCTGGGTGGTCTGGCTTTGGTGAGGAGCCATAGCTTGCAGACTCCTATACTAGAAGTAGCAGCTTTTCAACTTCTAAAATTTTTTATTTCTTTTTTGCAGAACTGGGGCTGGGAATGGAACCCATGGCCTTGTACATGCTAGGCATGCAAAACACCACTGAGCTACATATCCCCAGTCCACTTCCTGTTTTTGCCAGAGTCTTAAGTTATTCAGGCTGCCTGTGGTACTTACTTGGAGCTCATGCAGGCCTTAAGCTGTGATTTCCCCCTGCCTCAGTTTCCCCAGGAGCTAGGATTACAGCCTGCCCCATAACACCAAGGCTCCACTTCCTGGCCTTCGCTTCTGTCTTCTCCTTTACAATTTGAACAAAAGGCTCAGGAACCTGTATTGAACTATATCCAGCCTTTTCTACCCTCTTCTGTTATTTGTCTAATATGGAGATGAATCAATTAATGGATTTCATATCCCATTCATGACTGGATGCCATGGAATCAAAAGTACTTTACCATACCACACTCAGGAGGCGAACAGAGGAGGACTGCCTGAGTTCAAGCCCAGCCTGGGCTATATAGAATGGGACCCTGTCTCATAAAGGAAGGGAAGAGATGGAGGATGGTACCAGACCCAGGGCAGCCAGAGATGGCGGCTGACACTTTTTGTGACTTGACCTTTCTGTTTCAGTTTCCCAGAAAAGGCTCAAGTTAAAGTGCTAAGGTGAGAAGGAAGCAGCAGGGCAGGATACCCTTTGACCTTTCTACTCATAATGGTGCAGCTGTGCTACAAACCCAGGCCCTGTGTCCAAAACCCAAGGGCTAGTCAGGCATGGTGGCACACATCTATATCCCAGCACTCAGGGGCAGAGGCTTACAGTACATTGAGTCCAGTCTAGTTGGCTACAGTGTTCTAGGCCAGCCAGGGCTACAGTGTGAGACCTTTATACCAACCAAACAAACAAACCCAGAGACTGACTAGGCATAGTGGCTCACATCTGTAACCCCAGCAGTCAGGAGGCTAAGGCCAGGGCATCGCTGTGCATTGTGGTCAATCTAGGATACACAGTGAGACGTTGTCTCGAACAAACAAAACACCAAGACAACCAAGGGCTGGGGATGCAATTCAGTGGTAGAGTAGGTGCAGAGTCCTGAGTTCACCCCCAGCACTGAAAGCAAAACAGAATCAAACATTTCTGTTCCAAGCAAAGTATGGGACAAGCATAGCTGCTGAATAAACAGAACCTTCACAGAATCAGCGGAACTACAAGGGGTCATAGATCCTGGAGCTGGACAGCCGAGACTCTGAGACTCAGAGGGGGAAGGCCTGGTTGAAGCAGAGTGACTAGTGGGGGTGGGGGTGGAGGGTGGCGCTGCATCCCCAGCTTCCTGGTTCTCAGGGGGCCAACCTCAGCTGCAGCGCTGACTCACTCAATTCTCACTGTAACGATGAATACTTGGATGAATACTTGGCAGTACAGCGGGCACTGGCTCAAAACAGCAGGACCATTTTAGCATCTAGCACAAGCACTAAGCGAGAAGTACCACAAGATGGCTTCCACCCACTTTCAGTCCCCACCAGGCTCTTTTCAACTAAGGAAGCTGACAGACCCTGAGAGGCGATATAAGTGCACTTCCTTCAAATGCATGCACCTTCTTGCTTATTTACACACTGGGCTATGAAAGTTCCATTTAAAATTTCTCCCTAGGTAGAACCATAGGTATTCTGTGGGTGCCCCGCAGCACCCATCGGACCACAATTACCCTGAGAAGGAGGCCTTCATGCTCAGGAACACAACCAGGGAGGGCTCAGGCCTGAACTGTCTTAGCCAGTTCCAAATACCTAAGCTCTTTCTTCACATCCTGTTGCCACCTTCAGGGTTCAGAGATCTCACCACTTGCCTGACAATTAGCACAGACACAGCAAGGGAAAACAGACCTGATCTCCTATCCAAGCAATTTGGCTAGGAGAATCTAGCTGCTCCCAACAAACAGCCGGCTAATGAAATCATCCCTGTAACAATGAAGTTGTCAACTAGCACTGACCAGGTCTTCATTTTTTGTCCCCAATTGATAACAATCATCACAATGACCAAGGTGCCTGGAAACAGCAGCATCCCCCTTACCACACAGTATGACCACGCATAAAACATTGCACGGTGTCTTACAGACTGTGTCCCTACAGCATTACCAAAAGCAAAAGAGCTCTGTAGCAGACCAGGCTCAGACACTTGGAAAGCCAGTTCTGTGACTCTGGCTTCCTTTGCACAAGTTCACTTTCTGCCTTAACTTATCCAAACTGGCAACTTGCCCCAGTTATGAGGCCCTAATTATGTCAGACTCTAGACCAGCTAACCAACAGGAGCTCCTAGCCCGATGGGCCAGCTGATCCTGCCAGTCTTTGTAGCAGCTCAGCAAGTACCAATTGCCAGAAAGCTCTGGAACTGTCCTGTTCCCCCTTATGCCAGCTGTACTGCCCCGGTAGTGGCAAGGTACAAGCCAAGCGCCTGGCTCAACTCAAGCCACTGCACTTAAGTTGTGCTCTGTCACTCAGCTTCCCAAAGCAGGGCAGAACCAGATGCACTAGAAGATTCCATCCACAGGGACCATAATTAGGTTCCCTGGAATATGTGGTTTGACTTAAAGCTATCCACGGAGACTTGGAAGCAGTTTCATTAGAGACTTCCCAAGTAGAGGCATTTGGATTCCTGATCCCTGCCTTCTAGGTACTCAATAGCCCCAGAAAACCCAAGTGAAGAACCTGAGGCCACCCTAAGACAGCCCAGCAGGGAAGGGAAAAGACCTAAGAGCAAAGAGCATGGGTGGAGGCCAGGGCCTCGGAAGCTCTTCTAGTCCAGCTAGTCGGAAAGATCCCTGCTCAGGGGCAAACATCCACCTCTGCCAAACATGCCAGGCAGAAAAGTCAGGGCAGCCTTCCTTTCCCAAAAGATCTCCCTTTGGGATTGGATCAGTCTTCCTGGCTACAGCAAAACCACAGGAGTGGTCTACATACTAGCTCTACTTCCAGAAAATTCTGTTTCCTTAAGAATCAAAAATTTAAAGCTTGTAGCAAATGGAAGAAAGCCTATGGAGGAAATAGGACAGACTAGGGGTGAGAAAGCTCTCACAAGGAAATAGTTTTTTTTTCCTTCGGAAGTGTGAATTTGAGGGGAATAAAATAATAAAGGGGCTCTCTGACTTATTTTCATGATCACAACTGACTTTGTTTCTACTGGGGGAGTCCATCTATTTTCAAATTAAACCTTTCACCAAGAGAAAACAAAAACTTAAAAGGCTACATAAGCTTTGCTGTTAAAATCAGGGATTCCCAGTGACACCCTTTTCTTTTTCTTTTGCAACATCCATTAATTCCACTTTTAACTAATACTGGTACATCAGTTTGGGGAGAAAAAAAAGGTAGTACTGTGACATTTCAAAAATAAGGATTATCAAGATAGCTTTGACTTAATTAGTGACTAGGCTTTGTGGACTTCACAGATGAGATTCCTTTGAGAACAAAAGAAAAAAAAGAAAAAAAAAAAAAAAAAAAAAAACCCAACAAACCCTTTGTGGATATGCCTGAGAGTGAGTTTTGGGGAAACATTTTCAAACTCAGTAAATGATTGCTACAATTTTCATTTTCAAAAGGAATTCCATTTCCTTTTAACATTTCATTTTTAAAATTGAAATAAACATTGTTCTACAATTTAGTAATTCTAAACACTTGGAATGGAGGTAAGGGTTATCAGTTAACATCCAGTTTCTGCTCAGGGCTCCTGGAGGGGGAATTTTACACAAGATGGGAAACTTCAAATAACTGCAATTCCTTTTCGGCTGGCCCAGAGCACTGGATAGCGTGTTGAGTTGGTGCTTTAGACGTTTTGTGCAGGAATACTGTTATTTTCTGGAAGCTTCTTCCTCGAATAACTGATTTTACACACATCAGACCACCACTGCACGGCAGTTAAATTGTGAATACATTACCAAAAATAAAACAAGTGGCTTAACTGAACTGCAGTTTACACGGTCCCTGTAGTATGTGTGAATGGGCATCACTTCTAAGGACAGACAGAAGGCAAAAGGCTCTTTTGGAGGGGGACTTAGGTTGTGTTAGAATTCCCTAAGAAAGTACATCAGGGACCAAAAGTGGGCCAGAGGGGAAAAATGGAACTTCCAACATATTTTTGTCTTTTAAGGAAAAACTTATGCTTGTAAAACACATCAGAAGTACAGTGTCTTGTCCTGCAAGTCATTTTTGTTGCTGGTTTTTGTTGTTTTGTCGTTTTTTTTCTTTTTAACTTGTATGTGTAAGATGGGGGGACTGGGAACTGGAGGTGTTCTCTCCAACATGACTGGGCGTGTAACACGTTTACATCAACTTTTCACGGTCAGGCATGTGCTTTCGAACAAAGAGCAGTGGAGACAGGCTGAGGTGGGCTGACAGTTTACAGATTTGGTGCTTAAACAGTACTTTACAAATGACTTGCTCAATTTAAATGTCCATTACCACAAGAAACATTGGGGTAAAATGAGGAAATTGGATCTACTTGAACCAGTCTTTTCTGGGGGAGTGGGGGCTTTAACTTGAATGTAGTATAAACCAAATTCAGTAAGCTTGTCTCCTACACATGGACTTGAAGAGACAAAGCAATGGACTGATTGGCAAAGAGGGATGCCAAGTGCCTGAAAACATTCTGGGCCTTTTCCATAGATTTTTGTCATGTTACAGTAACACTTTTTTTTTTTTTTTGAGAAAACTGTGTACGTCAAATTTTAAAATCATTAAACACTGAAAGGATGTGCAAGTCTAAAAGGGCTCAACAGAGTTAGAATCCTGATTTGAACATAATAAATTCACTCTCAAGCATCACTCTGGTCTAAAGGCGAGGAGGAAAGCAGGCAGGAAAGGGACAAAAAGAGGGAGATAATTGAATTACTCAATAAAAGAGGCTACTTACCATCCCAACCCATTGTAAGACATACACTTCTGACATAAGAGAACTCCTTAGAGGTCGAATAAAGCGTGTAAGCACCTTTGAGTAAAGCACCTGCCCCCAAGAGGGGCCCGGAAGCCCAACATGGGCTTAGAACAGACCTCGGCTAATCTGTTTATTTCCTTGAACTGGAGTCGGGCTGCGAAGGGCTGCGATTCCCAGGACGATACATTTAATTAGAACAAAACAGAAAAAAAAAAAAAAAAAAAAAAATTGTAAAAAGCTCACCAAACTGCTGCACCTGTGTCTTTGAATGTGGGTGGCATTTCTTTTAAAAGGCAAAGTAGGGTCTGTGAAGGAGAAAGGGAAAACGGGAGGTGGGAGTGGGGAGAAGGGGCTGAGACCCCCATCCAGGGGAGGGGTCCGGCTGCAGTTCCCCAGCGGGGAAGCAACGGGGCGGCCATCTGTCCAGAGCATTCTCTTTCCTTCCCCAACCTCTGCAAGACTCGCTTTTCTGCCCACCGAAAGCCACCTTTCCATTTCCAAAACCCACTCTTTAGCAGAGTCAGCCAACCCTGTACCCCAAAGCCTTCTGATCCAGCAGGGGGAAGGGGGCTCCAAACCTCGGTCAGAAAACGTGCCGGGCTGGCCCTATCACCCGCCAGTGAAGGACGTGGGGGAACCCATTTCAGTTAATAATGGGAAAGGGGCGCCCCAATCCGCGCCTTTCCACGGCACACGATCTTTTTTGCTCCCGTGTGAGGGATAGCGCCCCGTTTTACCCGGAAAGAAGGGCGAGTCCCTATAAGAAAGCGGTGGCCAATTTCCTCTCCCATGGAAGGTGGAAAAAGCCTCACCCTCCGCAAAAAAATTAAGTAAATAAATAAATAAAAGACTTAGGGTTAAGGTCCCTCCACCACTGTTACCGACCTACGAAAAGAGAGTTGACCCTAAAAACCACCAGGGTCTTAAAAAAAAAAAAAAAAAAAAAAAAAAAGCAGGGGCTTTCATCAAGAGAGCTGGAGATACACCCCCCCTCCCATTCTGCCTTCCAGGATTACTAGAAAACACCTCCCGCCAAAAAAATAAAGTGCATACGCGCCCCCATCCTAAGAAGCCCCGAATTAGAAGGCCCGGGCAAAAGCGGAGCGAACCCCCACTTTCTGCCTCGGTTAGACTCGGGTGCCTGATCCAGACAGAGCAGGGAAGACCTCCCCCAGGAGAAAGGATACTGCCGGGGACAAGAAGACCCCCAACTCCAAGCCCCTAAGAGCGGGGCTGTGAAGCTGGAGATCCCCCCCCAAAACAAGAGGGTCCGGGGCCCCTCCCCCAAAGCCTGCCCCGAAGCCAGGCGCCGGGCCGCTGACTGCCAGCTCCGGGCGCAAGGGCGGCGGAGGAGCGCGGTGGGCCTCGGCGAGCCCACCCCCTTGGCGGACCGTCCCCAGGGCGGGCGGACAGACGGACGGGCGGGCGCGGGGGTCCGGGGGCGCCTCCTCACCTTCCCCTCAGCATGGCGCCCAAAAAAGACAGAGCGAGAGCGAGGGAGAGCGGGCAAGCGCCGCGAGGGGGGGCAACGCATGAGGCCGGGAGAGAAAGCGAAGCGAGAAAGAGCTAGCAAGCGAGAGACACCCACCGACCCCGCCCTTCCTCCTCCTCCTCCTTCTCCTCCTCCTCCTCCGCGGCCGGGCCCAACATGGCGGCCGTCCCCTTCCTCCTCCTCCTCCTCCTCCTCCTCCTCCTTCCCCCCTCCCCCCCCGGGGGACGCTGCCCCGGCCCAGGCCGGGGGGCCTGACCTGTCGTCAGGGAGCGGGAGGTGGTGGAGGAGGTGCGGGGTGGCCGCGCGGCCGTCGGGGGAACACGGAGGAGGCGAAGGCGTTGATGGCGGCGGCGGCGATGGCGGCGGCGGCGACTCTGATGGCGACGGCGGGGGGGTCCCGGGCGCGGCCTCCATCGTTCCTTTAGGGGGGAGGGGATGTTAATGCACGAAAAAGGACTGCTTGGGCGTGGCGGGAGGGCACACTTAGCTCTCCGGAGCTCCTAATGGGAACTGGGTGTATATAGAGATAGGAATTTTTTTTCGGTTTCGGAATCACCTCTGAGCCGACCTCCGCGTAGGCCGCAAGGCCTAGGCCCCGGCGAGGCCGCCCGCCGCCTGCTTTCTCCGCGGCCCGCCCCTGCGGTCACTCGCTCAGGGGCACGGGACGCTCATGGGGGAGAGGTCCCCGCCCGCCACACATACACTCTCTCTCACACACACACGAACGCCCGCGGGCCCCCGAGACGGGAGACCCCGGGGACACGGACACTGGTGGGTGGTTGGGTGTAATTAGCGCGGATCGCGCGCAACGGAGCAAGCGAGGGGGAAGGGGGAAAAGCGGAGAGCGAGCGAAGGGTAATTTTAAAAAAAATTAGGGAGAGGAGGGAACGGGCTGCGGAGACGGGCCGACTGTCTCTCTGTCTTGTCTGTCTGCCCTAGATGCCCCGGCTACCCGGCCCCCGCCGCGGTCAGGAATTCACACAAAATGGCGACATGACCAAGACGAGCCCAGAGACTGAGGCAGGAAGAAGGGCGAGGAGGGAGGGGGGAACTGAGAGGACGAGGCAGCGTCACGTGGAGGAGAGGGGCAGAGACTGCCCGCCCGAAGGCCGGCGGAAAGAGCCGAAACGCAAGGGCGAGGCGGAGGAGAGGCGGAAAGAGCCGAAAGCAGCTGAGGAAGACCCGGGAGGTTGGAATGAACCGGAAACAGCCGAAGGAGGGTCTGGGCTATTGAAGCCATCA
Organism: Nannospalax galili; assembly: GCF_000622305.1. Classification (NCBI taxonomy): domain Eukaryota; kingdom Metazoa; phylum Chordata; class Mammalia; order Rodentia; family Spalacidae; genus Nannospalax; species Nannospalax galili. The sequence continues at coordinate 870,622 of NW_008331138.1, forward strand.
GAAGTCAACCAAAGAACTAAAGAACCAAAGGTGGTCGTGGGGGTGGGTCTAGAGAGGACCGGAAATTGCCGAAGCGGATCGGTATCGGAGGACTTGCGATAATCCGGAAAGAACCCAAACTGGTGGAGGGATCGCGGGCAGGAGGCGGAAGTAGCCGAAAGAGGTCGAGCGGGCACTAATAATGAGAGCGAGTGAGCCGAACGGGTGGGGCTAGAAAGGCGATTAAGTAACTGAGTAAATTACTAAGGGACTAGCCCCGGAGCAAGCGAGAAGAATCGAAAATTGCTAGTTTGAAGGAAGGCGGGAAGAGCCAAAAGTTTTAGGTGGGAGAATGGGAGGGAAAAAATTTAACCGAAAGCTGGAGATCGGTCCCAGGAGTCAGACGTTTCCGAAGAGGGGCTGGAGCAGAGGCGGCCGGTAATGACGTCACTATATACCTCGGCCGGTGACGTCGTCCTGGAGGCGAGTAGGGCGGGGCTTGGTACTGCGAGTGAGGTGGAAACTTTGGGGTGCAAAAAGTACGAAATGTTTTGTCCCTAATACTGGCGTAAGTTGATATTACTATACATCAGTTGTATAAATGTTGACTGACACGGAACACCGAATTGTCTCGGTGCGCTAGGCTTAATTGGTAGTGTGCGTGCCTGTAGCATTCACCAAACCCTGACCCCAGCACCACATACCACAAAAAACGTATTGCACTGGTCCGCACCTTTAATCCCAGCACTTGACAGGTGCGGGCTGGAAGAGCAGAAGTTCAAGGTCATCCTTGACCACAAAGCAAATTAGAGGCCAGCCTGAGATTAATGAGACCTTGTCTGAAATTTGGAATTTTTTTTTAACCAAAACCCCCATCCCCCTGACTCCTAAAACTGTTCAGTACATGGTGGGCAGCAGCATGAGCTTGCCTTTATACCTCTGACCCGAGTTGGAGCCTAAAGACCCACATGGTGGAAAGAATTGACATTCAAAAAGTGTCCTCTGACACATATGCGAATACAATAAATGTAATTTGTTTTGAGGGTTTTTTTTTTGTCTTTTTTGGGGGGGACAGGGTCTCCCTGTAGCCCCAGCTGACCTGGAACTCCCTATGTAGACCAGGCTGGCCTTGAACTCACAGAGATGTTCCCGCTTGTGCCTCCCGAGTGCTGGGATTAAAGGCGTGGACCACCACATCGGCATAATTTAAGTTTATTATTTTATTTTATTTTATTTTTTGGTCTTTTTGAGACAGGGTCTCCCTGTAGCCCCAGCTGTCCTGGAACTCACTATGTAGACCAGGCTGGCCTTGAACTCACAGAGATCCTCCTGCCTCTGCCTCCCGAGTGCTGGGATTAAAGGCGTGCGACACCACGCCCGGCCATAATTTAAGTTTTTTAAGGAAATAAAATTGTTCAATCAATCCTGTTTGCACCCAGGAATCTAGGTTTTTATTCTTTCTACAGTGCCAGCCTCTGTGGTGCGGGCACAACATTTTCATGGAGCTTGCAAATGAAATTTGTTCTAAAGGAGAAAGTGGAGACTAAAACACAAAGGGGGTTGAGATCAGGAACGAGGATTATTGTCAAGGAAGAAGAGAAAGTTCCAGGGAGAGCAAAGCAAATCTCTCATTTCAGCTCTTGAAGAGGCTGGTATCACTTAGATTCCTAGAAGAGAGAATACCTGTACCTTGATGGGAAAGTCATGATGGTCAGGGCCCTCCTGACCTCCTGAAACCCTAGTAAAGGAAATGGAAAAAAGCCATAACTCACCTGAGATAGTTTTTTTGAGGGGGGTAAGGGGTTGGCTGGCTGTATTTTATGACCTCTGTCAGGGCAGGCATCAGTATTCCTGGAAATATTCCCAATAATATGCTTGAAGTTTGATAACATTAAACTTGTTCTGGAAAACTAGTGGTCTATCCAGTTTGAAAGTTAACTGCTTGTGAAGAGCCTCCAGATCTTTAACCAGAGTATCCTTTGGGATGCAATCCCTAATCTAATACAATGTTCCTACAAGAGCAGATCTACTTTTAACTACTGGGCCATCTATCTCTCCAACCCCTTTCACAGAGATCCACCTGCCTCTGCCTCCCAAGTGCTGGGATTAAAGGTGTGAGCTACCACGCCTGGCTCCAGCCTCTTTTTAAAATTTTAATTTAATATGTATCTGCATTGTAAGCCTCAGTGGGTCAGATCCCCTTGAGCTGGAGTTACAGGTGCTTGTGAACTGCCCAACACGGTGCTGGGAACCAAAGTTGGGTCCTCTGGAAGAATAATATAAGCAGACCAAGCTCTTAACCATTTTTTGTTTGGTTTTGGGTTTGGGTTTTTTTTTTTTTTTTTTTTTTTGTTTTTGGGTTTTTTTTTTTTTTTTTTGGTCTTTTTGAGACAGGGTCTCCCTGTAGCCCCAGCTGTCCTGAAACTCACTATGAAGACCAGGCTGGCCTCAAACTCACAGAGATCCACCTGCCTTTGCTTCCCGAGTGCTGGGATTAAAGACATGCACCACCACACCCGGCTTGGTTGTTTTTTAACAGGGTCTCTGTAGTCGGGAATGACCTGAAAGTCACAATGTGAACGAGGGTAGCCTTGATCTCTCAGAGATCCACCTGCCTCTGCCTCTGCCTCCACCTCCCAAGGGCTGGGATTAAAGGCGCACACCACAACAGCGGGCAGGGATATGGTTTTAACTTCCCTCCAGGAATTATCAGCAGTCTTTGGTTGGTTTCTTTAAATAGCTAATAGCTGATTAAATGTCCTCATTTCTTGTTTTGTTTCCTTTGCTATATAACTGAGGTTCTAACTTTTTTCTATTTTTTGAAGTATCTTGCCATGCAGAAAAACACACAACCACCTGGCTTGGTGGACAGGCTTGCACTGCAATCCCAGCACTCAGGAGGCTGGAGCAGGAGGATCATGAGTTCAAGGCCATACTGGGCCACAGATCAGTCAGGAAAGAAAGGAAGGGAGTGAAAAAGGGAGAGAGAGAGGATAAGAGAGGAAGGAAGGAAAGAAGGAGTTGGGGGGGCGGTTTAGAGAGATGGCTCAGTGGCTAAGAGCACTTGCTGCCAAGGCTTACTACCTGAGTTCAATCCCCAGAACCAAAGAGAGAAACCCCTCCAGAAAGTTGTCAACACACACACACTTTGAAGGAGGGGTGGGTCTAACTGATAATTCTAGCACTTGGGAGAAGATACGGGAAGATACAAGAGTTCAAGGTCACTCTTGCTTACAGTGAGTTTGAGGCCAGCCATCCTGGGCTAGATAGTAAGATCTTGTCTAAGCAAACAAACAAGACTCCTTCTGGAAGCACTATTTGAAATAGTCCCTAGCTAGGAGCCACCTACAGGTACATGGATTAACAGAGAATATGCACTGTACTGTATTCCCCATCCCTATCTGCTGTACACATTTTGGGAACCCTGAGTCTCCTGGTTTATGAGACCCAAGCAGCAGAACCATTTGGAATGCATCCAGGACCAGATGGAGAACCTCCCCTTGCGCTGGGCCGCACTAATCTCAGAGATGATGAGTGAAGACAGGCATTTCAACCATAATCCAGGCTGCATACAAGAAAGGCACCAAACAGCACAGCCTTTTTGTTATGTGTGTGAAGGTGAGGGAACAAGTCCCTGCAGCTTGCTTTGTATTTTATATTATAAATAAATGTATTTTAAATATAAATATGTTATTCACACAGGGTCTCCTTCTATAGCCCAGGCTGGTCTCAAATTCCTAAACTTCCTCCCTTGCTAGTACTGGAATTGACAGCTTCGAGCCACTGTTTCTAGAAAAATGTTTTCTTAGGACCTTACATGTGCTAGGCAGTAGCACTGAGTCACATCCCCAGTCCAATGAATTTTTGTTGTTGTTGTGGACTTTTTTGAGACAGGGTATACTGGATAATTTCAGTTGCCAATTTGATATGCCTGGGAAGAGGGGGCCTCAACTGGGGAATTTCCCCTATTAGATTGACCTATGGGTATGTGTAGGAGACATTTTCTTGATTATTGAGTGATGTGAGAGGGTTCAGCCCACTGTGGGCATGGGCAGGCAATGCCACTCCTGGGCAGGTGGTCATGAGTTGTATAAGAAAGCAAGCCGGGGGCCAGGCGTGGTGGTGCACATCTTTAATCCCAGCACTAGGGAGGCAGAGGCAGGTGAATCTCTGTGA
>NW_008331138.1:874828-968262 GCF_000622305.1 Nannospalax galili
TAGGTGAGGGAAAAGGTTATCTACACTGGGAAGACAGAAAAGGGATAAAAGCGAATTATGGGGCTGGAGAGACCGCTCAGCGGTTAAGAACACTGAATGTTCTTGCAGAAGACCCAAGTTTGAATCCCAGCCACATGGCAGCTAACAACTGTCTGTAACTCCAGTTCCAAGGGATCCGACACCTTCTTCTGACCTCCGTGAGCATTGCATGACAAGGGTTCACTTACATGCAGGCAATACACACATATAAAATTTAAAGAAAAATTAAATTAAAAAAATAAATAAGAAAGCTGAAGCCAGGCATGGTGGCACATGTCTTTAATCCCAGCACTCCAGAGGCAGAAGCAGGAGGTTCTTTGTGAGTTAAAGGTCATCCTGGTCTACATAGAGAGTTCGAGGCCAGCTGGGGCTACAGGAAGACCCTGTCTCAAAAAGACAAAAAAATCCCATATGAAATACACAAAAATTCAACTTAAAAAATTAGAAAAAAAGAATAAAAATAAACCCTTCCCTCCCCAAGTTGCTTTTGGTCAGTGTTTTATCACAGCAATAGAGAAATCAATCTAGGACATGGTTTCACATTGCCCATGCTAGCCTTAAACTTGCTATGTAACTGAGGATAACTGTGAACTCCTGATCCTCATGCCTCTACTTCCTAAGTTCTGGGAGTACGGATGTGTTCAACCCCACCTGACTTTTGCCATTTATTGGGGTGGAGCCAACAGACTTCTTTGTCTGGATCCCCAAGTTTGCCTCTCTTTGCTTCTTTCCTTCCCCCTTCCCTTTCCAAATAGAATTTTTCTGTTTCTGGGACAACCTGGAACTCCTGGGATCAAGTGACCCTCTGACCACAAGCTCCAGAGTAGCTAGGACTCCAGGTACATATCACCATGATCAGCTTTTTTTTTTTTCTTTTGGACAGGGTCACATGTAGCCCAGTCTAGCCTTCAACTTCCTCTATAGCTAAGGACTTTGAACTTCTGGCCCTCCTGCCTCCACCGTCACCTCCAGGATGCTAGGGTTACAGGCTTACAGTACCAAGCCCAGGGGATGAAACCCAGGCCTTCTTGTGTACTAGACAGGCATTCTACTGATGCAGCTCCATCCATAGCTCAAAAAGGGTCTTTTCTTTCTAATTCTTGGGATGACTCCAGGGTGGGGTTTTTTGTACCAGAAATGAAAAGATTTTATAGAGAAGATGGTCTGCAGAGTGAAGAAGAAACGTCAGGCACCAACTTCTAGAGAGTCATCTGGAGAGGAAAAGAAATTGGTGAGGGAGAGGAATTGTATTCTGTGGGGCCTGCTGCATCCAACCCAATCCCTCTGTCCCTTTCCTTCTTTTCTAGTACCACCCAGATTGCTAAAATGCTAGAGTACAGGTGTGGTGCTGGACATGACTGGGTATGCCTTTAATCCCAGTAATCCCTAGGCAGAGGCAGGTGGATCTCTAAATTCAAGGACAATCTGGTCTATATGTCGAGTTCCTGGCCAGTTGGGGTTACACAGTGACCACCTTACCCTGTGTCAATAAAACAAAATAAAAAATAAAATAAATATAAAAAATAATGTAAAATGAAATAAAATAAAAAAGAAAAGAAGGTGCTAGCTAATACAGGCCAGGCTGAGAGTGCCATCTTCCTGCTTCTCCAGGGGATGATGTCTCCCCCTGGAGGATCTCTGAGAAATTACTGAGGGAAATTTATAAGTGGTTTTTGGTTCTCAACAGATCTCAAGAGAACATTATTGTTCTCTTGAATTGTTTTTGAAATGATGAGGGGTTTATTAACATTCATCATAAATTATTACCTTATTAACAGTTAATGAGTTCCAAAACTGTAGAAGGCAATCATCCCAGAAGTTTAGAAGTGGGGTGGGGCAAGCAGGAGTTCAAGGTCATCTTCAGGTACATAGCTACTTGGAGGCTAGCTTGGGCAACATGAGACCTTGTCGAGGCGGGGGGGCGGGGGGGCGGGAAGGAGCCAGAGGAAGAGGAAAGAATGCTTTGGCATTGGAGACACTGGCTGCCAAACATTTCTCCACTTGAAAATGACATGCCAGTGGCTGGAGAGATGGCTCAGCAGTTAAGAGCACTGGCTGCTCTTCCAGAAAATATGGGTTCAGTTCCCAGTACCCACAGGGTTCCTCACAACTACAGTTCTAGGGATTGCAACACCCTCTACTGGCCTGCTGGGGCACCTGTACACATGTGCTGCACATATATACACTTGGGGATACACACATAGATATAAACTTAAAAATTTTTTTTTGTTTTTTTCTTTTTTGGTCTTTTTTTGAGACAGGGTTTCCCTGTACTCTCAGCTGGCCTGGAACTCGCTGTGTAGACCAGGCTGTCCTAGAACTCACAGAGATCTACCTGCCTCTGCCTCCTGAGTGCTAGGATTAAAGGAATGTGCCACCACACCCAGCCTTAACCTAAAAAATCTTTTAGGAAAAAAAATTTAGGGTCTGAAGAGATGGCTTAGTGGTTAAGACCACTGACTGCTCTTGCAGGGAACCTGGGTTCAGCTCCTAGCACCCACATAGCACCTAACAACTTTCCTTAACTCCAGTTCCAGGAGCTCTGACACACTCTTCTGATCTCCTCCGGCATTGCATGACATGGATGCACTTACATACATACACACAAAACACTCATACACATAAAATAAAAATAAATTTTAAATGGCTTAAATATATTACATGAAATTCACAACATTCAATAAAAAATAAAAGTATACACACAAAAAAAATGGCTTGCCAGCATGGTAGCACACCCGTTAATCCCAGCACTCTCCTTTGCTGGTGTTCAGAAATATTTCTAACCTAGAACCCACATGGTACAAGGAGAAAATGAATTCCCACAGTTGTTTTTTGGCCCCCACATATACAATATTGGCACAGTACATGTGTTCCCATTCACATACACACCCACTCAAATAAATATTAAAAAATTTGTTTTAGCTGGGTATGGTGGGCACGCCTTTTAATCCCAGCATTTAGGAGGTAGAGGCAGGCAGATCTCTGTGCACTTGAGGCCAACCTGGTCTATCTAGGGAGTTCCAGGCCAGCTGTGGCTACAAGGAGACCCTGTCTCAAAAAAAGACACAAAAAAATGTTGTTAAAGAAATATCTTTAGCTGAGCGTGATAGCATGTGGCTTTTTTTTTTTTTTAGGCAGGGTTTCCCTGTAACACCAGCTGCCTTGGAATTCACTATGTAGATCAGGCTGGCCTTGAACTCACAGAACTCCACCTGCCTCTGTGCTACCACACCCAGCAGCACATGGCTTTAATCCTAGCACTCAGGAGGCAAAGGCAAGCAGATCTCTGAGGTTCAGGCCAGCCAGGGCTACATAGTGAGAGTCTGTCTCATAAAACAACCAAAAAATCTTTAAGTGTTTTATTGATTGACTGATTTAGAGGCAAGGCTTCATGTAAGGATGACCTTGAAATTCTGATTCTCTTGCCTCTGCCTCCTAAGTGATGGGATTATAGGTTTCTACTACCACACTTGGATCCTTATTTATTTTTAATTTATTTTATGGGGTTGGAAAGATGGCTCAGCGGTTAAAAGCAGTGGCTGCTCTTGCAGAGGACCCAGATTCAGTTCTCAACACCCACATGTTTGCTAACAACTATCTCTAACTCCAATTCCAGGGAATCCACCATCCCCTCTGGCCTCCATAGGAATTGCACGCACATGGTACACTTACAACCATGCAGGTGAGACACTCATACAAATAATAAAAATAAAGAAATTAAAATAAATAAATAAAATTTACTTTATGTGTATGAGTGGTTTGCTTGCCTGGTTCTAAGTGCACCCGTGTCCTCCCATGCATGCAAAGGCCAGAAGAAGCAACAGCTTTCCTGGAACTGGAGTAAAGGAAGGTTGCTAGCTCCCATGTGGGTGCTGGGAACTGAACCCAGGTCCTCTGCAAGAGTAGACAGTGGTCTTAACCATTGAGCCATCTCTCCAGCCCATTTATTTAAACATTTATAACCTTTTATTTTTTCCATTTCTTTTTAATAACTATTATAGTGCTTAGTTTTTTTCCATGTCTCTAAAGAAATGCATAATTTTCTGCCAAGCCGTCTTGTTCTAAATCACTAAATATGATGAAACATTGTCTAGCTTGTTTGTTTGTTTCATACAGAGTCTCACTATGCACTGCTGGCTGGCCTGGAACTTGATAAATAGACCAGGCTGGACTCAAGACTCAGAGAGAGCCATCTGCTTCTGACTCCCAAGTGCTGGGATTAAGGGCCACCATGCCCAGCTCTGGCTATTTATTTTTTAAATACTTATTATTTTTATTTTATGTGTATGTGTATATTGCCTGCATGTATGGAAGTACACCCATACATGCAACGCCCGTGGAGGTCAGAAGAGGTCATTGGATTCCCTAGAACTGGAGTTATGGACAGTTGTTAGCTGCCATGTGGGTGCTGACATTCGAACCCGGGTCTTCTGCAAGAACATTCAGTGTTCTTAACTGCTGAACCATCTCTCCTGCCCGTTTATTTATTTAAAAAAAATTTTTTTTTGAGACAGGGTCTTCCTGTAAGCCCCAGCTGGCCCGGAACTTGCTATGTAGTCCAGGCTGGCCTTGAACTCCCAGATATCCACCTACCTCTGCCTCTCAAGTGCTGGGATTAAAGGCATGTGCCACCATGCCTGGCTACTTTTTTACATTTTTAAGTTTATTTTTATGTATATGAGTGCTTCCCTGTACGTATTTAAGTGTACTATGGTTTCTAACCGCTAAGAAATCTTTCCAGCCTTGGCTTACATTTTTCAACATTTCTGCCTTTGTGATGGGCTCCGTCCTTTGCTATTTACAGAGCAGAATATGCACCAATATAATCACCTTATCTAGAGGGCTTCTTATCCATGAGCCCAACAACCTGCTGGGTATACAGGAATCCTGGTCTTTCCTCTACTTGCTTGCTGGTACTTCTTGTGTACTCAACAGCTGCAGCAATGGTGATAGAGGCTGAGTCATCTCCCCAACATGCAATGCCCTTGGAGAACAGAGAGGGAGTTGGATCCTGGGATCTGGAGTTACAGAGGGCTGTTAGCTGCCATGTGGGTGCTGGGATTCAAACCCAGGTCTTCTGCAAGAACGGTCAGTATTCTTAACAGCCAAGCCATCTCTCCAGACCCTTATTTTTGTTTTCACATGGGATCAAACTCAGGTCCTCTCTCATGCCTGGGCAGAGGAGGGCAAACACGTTACTGCCTGAGCCATCTCTCAGTTGCTGTTAATTTGTTTAGATATAGAATCTCACTCTAGGCCAGATTGCCTTGGCCTGGAACTCACCTTGTAGGTCAGGCTGACCTCAAACTTGGAATAATTCTTCTGTTTTAGCCTTCTGTTGCTGGGATTACAAAGCTTCCATGCCTGGCTTTGGGTTTGTCGCCAGTGAATCTCATGAAACTCAGGCTGATCTTGAACTTTGATTTTCCTGTTCCAAGAGCTGTGATTACAGCCCAATTTTAGTAGTTAATTTTACCTAAAGATTGGAGCAGTTGCGCATTTTGGTATCTGCAGAAGTTAGGGAAGAGCCCCCCCCAACCCCATTCCCACCCACCTGCATTCCCCACCACGATGTATATTTTTTGTCTTTTTTTTGGAGGTGGGAGAGGTTTGAAACAGTCTCTCTGTAGCCCCAGCTAGCGGGAACTTGTTTGTAGTCCAGGCTGACACTGAACTCTCGGTGATCAACCTGCCAGCTGCCTCCTGAGTGCTGGGATTAAAGATGTGCACCATCATGCCAAGCCTATTTTTCTTTTCATTTATTATTTATTTATTTATTTATTTATTTATTTATTTATTTATTGTATGAGTATTTTGCCTGCATGTGTGTAAGTGCACCCATGTGTGCAAAGCCCTTGAGGCCAGAAGAGGGCGTTGGATCCCCTGGACAGATGTTAGTCACCATGTGGGAGCTAGGAACTGCAACAGCAGCCAATGCTGAGCCATCTCTCCAGCCCAGATGTCTAATTTTCTTTATTTTATCCTCAGGAGATGGTAAGCTCCATGCAAGCCAGCCTTTAATTCAAGATATTCTCTTTATTTACCACACTGTGGCTGCTGGGATTCCTGTGGATGCTCCATTAAATACACGCAAACTGGAACTACCTTAGGGAGCACCACTTAGACGTCCCCAAAATGCCCGCCACTTTTTTTTCCCTCCAGGATTGATTGACTGCTTCCTCACGTGACTGGCAGAGGCCAGCGCGCCTTAGAGTTCACGTGGTCCTCGGGCTGCGCAGAGGTGGTACTGCACAAGCGCGGCTGTCCGCGCATGCGCAGACACAGCCCCGGTGCCGGACGCTGCTGGCGGTTAGCAAGAGCTGCAGCGAGAGCTGCTGAGGTAAAAGCCGGCGCCATGGTGGAGAAGGAGGAGGCCGGCGGCGGCATCAGCGAGGAGGAGGCGGCGCAGTATGACCGGCAGATTCGCCTTTGGGGACTAGAGGCCCAGAAGCGGTGAGGACCGGTGGGGCGGTGGGCGGTGTCTGGGCCCGGTGCGAAGAGAGGAGGCGGGATGCCTCTTCTAAGTAACATCGCGTCCTGGGGAGGTCGAGTGGGGGAGGTTTCTGGAAAGCATACAGGCGGAGGGGACGACCCCCGCTGGTGGTGTGATGGCTTTGCGAGGAGGCGTCGGAGAGCCCCGTGGGAGCGTGAGGATTCGAACTCTCGGCCTCGGGTGCCCGCAGCAGGTGTCGATTGGGTTTTCGGAGGAGGGTGACGTAATTAGGGCTTAGGAGGGGCCGGGGATGCCTAGAAAGGGCGACGAGGGGCGTAATTTATTCATTCCTAGGTGGTGGGAAGCTCGCGGGGGCTCTTGGGGGAACAAGTCCTCTCAAAAGGACACCTGCCGAAGCTCAGAGGATGCAGGATGGGCATCCAAGAGGGCTTCCTGGGGTCTGGGTGCGAGATGTGGCTCGAGGCAACGGGAGGCGTGGGCTGAGTCTTGGGGAGTGCTTAATACAGAGGCGGAGTCAATTAAATATGTATTGAGCACCTTGCCAAACTCTGTTCTAATCTCTGAGCATTTTTTAATGTGTTTTTAAAAATTACTTGTGTTGGGCTGTAGAGATGCTCAGGAGTTAAGAGAACTGGCTGCTCTTGCAGAGGACCTTGGTTAGAGTCCCAGCACCTACACGGCAACTAACAACGATGTAACTCCATTTCCAGGGGAGTTAGACTCCCTTTTCTGGCCTCTTTGGACTCCTGTACCCACATGATGCATATAAAGTCATGCAGACATGCATACATGCAAAAAAATTTTTTTTAATCTTTTAAAAAATGAATTTTTTAAATGTAGCTTGGGCTTGCCTTGAATTTGCAGAGGTCCTTTTGCCTCAGCCTTCCAAGTTCTGGGATTACATGTGTGCTTCACCGATACACTATAGCTCCCTAAGTGTTTTTTGGGAGTATTTTTTTTTTTTTTTTTTAGATTTATTTTGGGGCTGGAGAGATGGTTCACTGGTTAAGAGCTCTGGGGACACTGCATTCATGTAGTGCACTTACATGTATGTAGGCAAAACATTCATGAAATAAATGTCTTTAAAAAAAAAAGATTATGGGGATTGGAGAGATGGTTCAGTGGTTAAGAGCCCTGGCTGCTCTTGTAGAGGACCAGGGTTCAGTTCATAGCAACCACACAGTGGCTAACAACCATCCATAACTCCTGTTCCAGAGGATTTGACACCCTCTTCTGGCCTCTGCAGGCATTGCATGTCATGGAGCACTTAAAAGCAGACAAAACATTCATACACATAAAAAAAGCAAATAAAAAATATTTGCTGGGCCAGGCGTAGTGGCACACGCCTTTAATCCTAGCACTTAGGAGGCAGAGCCAAGTAGATCTCTGTGAGTTCAAGGCCAGCCTGGTCTACATAGTGAGTTCTAGGACAGCCAGGATACAGAGAGATCCTGTCTCAAAAAGACCAAAAAAAGAAGAAGAGGAGAAGGAAGAGGAGGAAGATGAGGACAAGCACTCCGGAGGCAGGATCTCTGTGAGTTAAAGGCCAACCTTGTCTACATTGTGAGTTCCAAACTGGACTACTGGGAGAGCCTGCCTCAAAAAGACCAAAAAAAAAAAAAGTTTTTGTTTTTATTCGTGTGTGTGTGTGTGTGTGTGTCTGTGTGAGTGTATATACCACTTGTATTCGCTGGAATCAATGGGTGCTGGGAACTCAACTCTGGTAATCTGGAAGAGCAGCAAGTGCTGAACCACTGAGCCATCTCTCCAGCCCTTTTGGAAAAAATTTTTTAAATATATTTATGATTTTTGTATGTGTACACATGCCATGGTGCGTGGAGGCCAAAGGACAATTTTATGGAGTGTGTACTCTCCTTTATGTGGCTTTCAGGGTTGAATCTCAGTTTGCCAGGCTCTCCCCAGGCTTGAGAGGTAAACACTTTACCAGTTGAGCCATCTTAACAGGCACCCTAAGCATTATTTTTGTTTTCTTGAATATATTTTTTACTTTTTAAATTTTAATTTATTATTTTTTTCTTTTTGATATTTTTGAGACAGGGTCTCCCTGTAGTCCCAGCTGGCCTGGAACTCGCTATGTTGACTAGGCTGGCCTGGAACTCACAGAGATTCACTTGCTTCTGCTTCCCAAGTGCTGGGTTGAAGGCATGTGCCACCACCCCTGGGTTTGAATATCTTTTTTTTCGTCTTTTTGAGGCAGGGTCTCACTGTAGCCCCAGCTGTCCTGGAACTCACTATGTAGACCAGGCTGGCCTTGAACTCACAGAGATCCGCCTGCCTCTGCCTCCTGAGTGCTGGGTTTAAAGGTGTGCGCCACCACACCTGGCCTTGAATATCTTTTTTAAATGTCATTTTTAGATTTATTTATTTTATTTATACGTATGTGTGTGTCTCTGTGAATGAATGCTGGTGGGGGGGGTTCCTTGGAGGCCAGAAGAGGGAACTGGAATTACTGGTTGTTTTAAGACACCTGGCCTGCATACTGGAACTGAATTTAGATCCTCTGGAAGAGCCCTTGGCACTTTTAACTGCTGACTCACCTCTCCAGCCCATAGATTTTATGTGTATGAGTATTTTGCCTGCATGTATGTGCACTGCATGGGTCCCTGTGCTGGCCAGAAGAGGGCGCCAGAGACCCTGCAACTAGAGTCAAGGGTCATTGTTAGCCACCATGTGGGTACTAGAAACTCAACCTGGGTCCTCTGTAAGGGCAGCCAGTTCTCTTAACCCTTGAGTCATCTCTCCAGCCCCTCCCAAAGTATATTTATTGAACAAAATAGGCTCTTTCCCCACTTTGAGCTTATGTTCTAATGGGAATTCAGACCTGTTGTGTCCCACACAGGTTGTCCAGCACAGGTTTTCACAGACTAGGAATGAATGAACTTGTCTCTCTTCTCCCTTTCCACACATTCCCTGCCCCTTCTGTGCCACAACACCTCACCCACCACCTAACCACCATTACCTGCTTCAGGTGCCTGTGGTACTTGCCAAGTCCTGAGATTGTTGGTGTGTGTTGCCTTTCCTGGCTAGGCATTTCAGTATCTGATTTTAGACTTTTCTTTAAAAGTAGAAGTCAGACATGCATCAAGTGGAGGTCACTTCTTGCATGCTTGTGTTCTCATGTTTGGCAGCATGTGAATTTGCATGTGTTGTCCAGGTACCTGACTCATTTTACTCAGGATTTATGGAAGGGAGCTACATCTCCGAAGGTCACACACCAAGTAAATGGATGGAAGGGATTGGACTCGAAGACTGGGGAGATGGCCCCACAGTGAAGTGCTTACTGCACAAACATGGGGACCTTAGTTTGGATCCCTAGCCCCCCTTCTCAAAAAATAAGGTGGAGACTGGCAGGATAGCTCAGGGTAAAAGTGCTGGCTGCATGCTGATGACCTGAGTTCCATCTATGGAACCCATGTGGTAGAAGTAGAGAACTAATTCCCAAAAGTTGTCCTTTGACCACTTGCACATGTGCTGTGGCATGTACATGTGCCCTCCCAAATAAATATATATAAATAACAAAGTGGGGCTGGAGAGATGGCTCAGTGGTTAAGAGCACTGCCTGCTCTTGCAGAGGACCCGGGTTCAATTCCCAACACCCACATAGCGGCTACGAACTGTTCTTAACTCCAGTTCCAGGGCAATCTGAAGCCCTCTTCTGACCTCTGTGGCATTGCACAACATGGGTGCACTCACATACATGCAGGCAATATACTCATACACATAAAATAAAAATAATAAAAATTTTTTTAAAAGTGGAGTGGGATTGGGGAAGACACCTGCCATGAACATCTCTGTCTAATCACCACATGAGCATAGATAGGCGTGCATTTGCACTTGCACATACACATCACACATATCACACAAGAAAGAAATCAGACTTGCCTCTTAAGTCTCCAACTTGGTTTAGTGCTCTTTCCCCAACAGCTCACTCTGCACAGTGAGGACATGCTGGCAGCTGTGTCTCCTCAGCCTGGGTTCTGTTGGCTTTTGCACTGTCACAACAAGCGGTGCCTAATTTTCCTTCTTGGACTCAACAGTAGTCTGTCCTACATCTAATTAGGAGTGAGTGAAACATGGAGGGGCCTGAAAGGCAAGTAGACTAAAAGCATCCTGAGAGCAAGCCCTTTATAAATGCCTAGGAGTTTGGACTTTGGTGTGTTAAATTTCCAGTGCTTAGATCCCCTTGGACATTTAAGCGGTTTTTTTGTTTTGTGGGAGTTTTTCTTTTTCTTTTTTCTGGAGACAGGGTCCCCTTGTAGCCCCAGCTGGCCTAGGACTCAGGATGGCCTTGAATTCACAGAGATCACCCGCCTCTGCTGGGATTAAAGGGGTGTGTAGCCACACCCAGTTTAAGTGATTTTTTTTTGTTTGTTTGCTTAGACATGGTCTCACACTGAAGCCTAAACTGGCCTCAAACTCGTGGTACTTCTTCCTCAATCTCCCAATTACTGGGATTACAGGCATGTGCCATTCGGATCTATTTACTTTTTTTTTTTTTTTTTTTTTTTTGTCTTTTAAAAAATTTTTATTTTATGTGTATGAGTATATTGCCTGCATGTATGTGAGTGCACCTGTGGCGTGCAGTGCTGTGGAGGCCAGAAGAGGGTGTCGGATTCCCCTGGAACTGGCGTCAAGGACGGTTCGTAGCCGCCATGTGGATGCTGGGAATCGAACCCAGGTCCTTTGCAAGAGCAGTCAGTGGTCTTAACTGCTGAGCCATCTCTCCAGACCCTTTTTTGTCTTTTTTAGCCCCAGCCGGCCTTGGACTCACTGTGCAGACCAGGCTGGCCTCAAACTCACAGAGATCTGCTGGCCTCTGCCTCCTAAATCATGGGATTAAAGCTGTGCGCCACCATGCCCAGCGATTTATTTACTTTTTAATTAGAAAAAAAATTTTTTTGGTCTTTTTGAGACAGGTCTCCCTTTAGCCCCAGCTATCCTAGATTCACTATGGAGACCAGGCTGGCCTTGAACTCACAGAGATCCACCTGCCTCTGCTTCCCAAGTGCTGGGATTAAAGGTGTGTGCCACCATGCCCGGCAGAAAATTTTTTTTAAAATTTATGTATATGAGTGCCTGCTTGTATGTAAATGCACCCATGTTGTGCAATGCCTGTGGAGGTCAGAAGAGGGTGTCTGATCCCCTGCCTGGAAATGGAATTATGGATTGTTGTTAGCCACCATTGGGTGCTGGGAACTGAGCCCAGATCCTCTGTAAGAGCAGCCAGTGGTCTTAACTGCTGAGTCATCTCTCCAGCTGGGCTTTATTTATTTAGTAGGCTGATCTCAAACTCTGAGGATGACCTCCAATCATTCCTACACCTTCCAGTGGTGGGATTATAGGTTGTATCACTATGCCTGGTTTTATGTCCTGCTGATGATTGAACCCAGGGCTTCATGCATGCAGGGCTTCATGAATGCTAGTCAGGTGCTATACCAGTTGAGCTGTAGGTTGACATATGGATTTAAAAAAAAAAGTTATTATTATTTTATGTGTGTGCATGTATCGCGTGTACCTGTGTTGTGCAGTGCCCTTCGAGGTCAGAAGAAGCTATTGGATCCCCTGGAACTGGAGTTACAGACAGTTGTTAGCTGCCATGTGGGTTCTGAGATTCAAACCCAGGTCTTCTGCAAGAGCAGTCATTGCTCTTAACCGCTGAGCCATCTCTCCAGCCCCAACATCGACATAAGGACTTTTATTGAGTGATTAAGATTAAAAAACATAAGGCGCAGGGGGGGTGGTGCTGATGAGATGGCTCAGCAGTTAAGTGCACTGACTGCTTTTGCAGAGGACCTGGGTTCAGTTCCCAGCACCCACATGGTGGCTACAAACCATCCTTAACTCCAGTTCCAGGGGAATCCGAAACCCTCTTCTGACCTCCGAGGCAGTGCAAGACATGGATGTGCTCACATACATGCAGGCAATACATTCATACACCTAAAATAAAAATAATAAAATATTTTAAGAAAAACAAAATGGGGCTAGAGAGATGGCTCAGAGGTTAAGAACACTGGTTATTCTTTCAGAAGACCCAGGTTTGAATCCCAGCACCCACATGGCAGCTAACAACTTTCCGTAACTCCAGTCCCAGGGGATCCGACAGCCTTTTCTGACCTCCGAGGGCATTGCAGGACACATGGGTGCACTTACCTACATGTAGGCAATACACACATATGCATAAAATTAAAAACAAAACATAAGGTGGGCGTGGTGGCACACACCTTTAATCCCAGCACAAAGGCAGAGGTAGATGGATCTCTGTGAGTTCAAGGCCAGCCTAGTCTACATAGAGTTCCAGGCCTGCTGGGGCTACAGGGAGTCCCTGTCTCAAAAAGACAAATCCCCCCCCCCAAAAAAACATTAAAAATATAAACATGTGGGGTGTGGTGGTGCACACCTTTAATACCAGCGGGCCAGGAGTCAGAGGCAGGCGGATCTCTGTGAGTTCAAGGCCAGCCTGGTCTACATAGTGAGTTCCAGGATAGTTGGGGCTACTGGGAGACCTTGTCTTAAAAAGACCAAAAAAAAACCCCAAACATAAACATGATAGCCATTGTTTGCAGTTGAATTAAAACAGTTGTACACTACTCAGTCTAAAGAGTCATATTGGAATGTAGGTGGGAAGAAGCCTTCCAGCTGTCTTAAGACTTGCCAAAGTCCCTCCTGTCCCCTTTCCTCCCTCCCTTCCTGGTATTAGGGACTGAACTACATCACTAACCCTCTTTGTATTGTTTTCAGTGGGTGTGTCTGTGCCTATGCTCTCTCACCTGGTTGATCTGGAACTCAGCCTGTAGCCCAAGCTGTTCTGGAACTCATGAGAGTCCTCCTATCTCAGCCTTTGGAGTGCTGGGATTATAGGTGAGCTACCATGCCCAGCTCGTTTTATTTACTTACTTTTGAGACAGGGTCTCACTGTGCAGCCCTTGCTGGCATTAAACTCACTGTATACACCAGGCTGGCCTAGAACTCGGACTTGGCTTGCCTCTGGCTCTATGGTGCAGGGATTAAAGGTTTGTGCCACCATGCCTAGTCTCTGCTAGTGTTAAGTATCTATTTTGTTTTATGGGTGAGTATTTTGCCTGCGTATGTGTAAGTGCACTTGTGTCGTGCAGTCCCCATGGAGGTCAGAAGATCCAGAACTGGAGTTACACATGGTTGTTAGTCGCCATATGGGTGCTAGGATCCAGCCCTGGGTCCTCTGCGAAAGCAGCCAGTTCTCTTAACCACGGACCCATCTCTCCACCCCCATCTAGTTTTCTTTTTGAGTCAGGGTCTCACTAAGATTCTGAGCTCTCTCTATAGCCTAGACACTGACTTGTTCCTCCTCTGTCAGCCTCCCAAGTAGCTGGGATGACAGGCCTGTTCCATTAGGCCTGACTTTTAGAAGCCTGTAAATGCAGCTGCTGCTAGATCTCTGGAGAGTCCATTTCTCCTTCGAGTGGGCTATGGTTCCAAAGGGCAAGACTGCTTAGCAGGTAAAGGTGCTTGCTGCAACCTAGCAACCTGGGTTCAGTCACTGGAACTCACATGGCAAAAAGAGAGGACCCATTCCAGCAAGTTGTCCCCTGACTGTGACACATGCCCCCCCCAACAACAAAAGTAATAACTGTTTAAAAGAAAAACCTCAGGACTGGAGAGACCCTATTTCCAGCTAACATGATTCCCAGCCGCCTATGGCTTCTAACAACTTTCTATAACTCCAGTTCCAGGGGATCCGACACCCTCGTGACCTTCTTCCACGTTGCAGAACACAGGTGCACTTACATGCAGACAACACACTTATACACACAAAAAATAATAAATAAAACATTTTAAAAGCCCTCTGTGTTGATATTTTTTTTATTTTTATTTTATGTATATGCATGTATTGTCTGCACATAGATAAGTGCACCTGTGTGTTGTGCAATGCCTGAGGAGGACAGAAGAGGTTGCTGGATCCCGTGGGACTGGAGTTACGAACAGTTGTTAGCTGCCATGTGGGTGCTGAGATTCGAACCTGGGTCTTCTGCAAGAACAACCAGTGTTCTTAACTGCTGAGCCATTTCTCTATCCCAATAGTTACTTTTCTTATTGCTGTGACAAAATAACTGACAAAATCAAAGAAGAAAGGGTTTATTTTGAGGGGACAGCCCCTCATGACAAGAAAGTTATGGCAGCAGGGATGTGAGGCAGCTGGTCACATTGCATTCACAGGAAGCAGGGAGGGTGAATGCTGGTGTTCAGCTCCCTTTCTCTCTCATCTTTGTTTTGGGTTTTTTTTTTTTTACTACTTTTTTTATGTGTATATGTGTTATGCCTGCATGTAGGTAAGTGCACCCGTGTCGTGCAATTCCTGTGGAGGACAGAAGAGGCTGTCGGATCTCCTGGAACTCATGTTATAGACAGCTGCCATATGAGTGCTGGGATTCAAACCTGGGTCTTCTGCAAGAATAGTCAGTGTTCTTAACCACCAAGCCATCTCTCCAGCCCGTTTTGGTTTTTTGAGACAGCGTCTCTCTGTAGCCCCAGCTGGCCTGGAGTTCACTAGGTAGACCAAGCTGGCCTCCATCTCACAGAGATTCACCTGCCTTTGCCTGGGATTAAAGGTATGCATCACCAAGCCCATCTTCCTTTTTTTCCAAAAACTTTATCATTATTGAATGTGGGTGTGTCTTCATACTTGACTCATGTAGAAATCAGAAGACAGCTTTGTATATGGAACTTAGGTCCTTGGCCTTGCGTCATCAGGTGGCTAGTACCTGAAGAACCTGAACTGTCTTCACTGGCCCCCTTCTCTTTATTCAGAGTAGGACCCACTCTATTGATACTGCTGCCCACTATCAGAGTGAGTTTGCCCTTTCTAGAAACAATATCAAAGATACACCCAGAGCTGTGTTTAAATGGTGATTATAAATCTAATCAAGTTGGCGATGATGATGATTGTTATTATCATAGGCTCTTCAAGGTGATGTCATTGATGTGTGTGTTGGGGGCGCTGACTAAACTGGGGGGTGGGGGGAACTGGTGTGTTTCAGGGTGTGGAATGCTGTGATTTTAAAATACAGAGATTGAAAGCTGAGTGCGTGCTTGGCAGTGAGGAGTCTGGTACTAGATGAAGTTAGTAAAATCCTGAGTGACTGAGTGTCGCTTTGGATCCTGTTGGCTAGAAATGTAGCTGTTGCTTGTCTGCTTAGCCTGCATTACCTGTAATCTCTGCACTCTGGAGATAGAAGCAGGAGGGTCAATGTTCAAGGCCTTTTCTACTACATAATGAGCTTCAGGGCAACCTGGGATATATGAGACCTTGTCCTGAAAAACAAAATTTTTTTTCCTGACTTTGTTGTGAGAGTAGGTGTTGAAACTCCAGATTCAAGCCTGTGTCTAGCTATGCCTTTTTATTTATTTATTTATTTATTTATTTATTTATTATTTAGATTTTACTTATAACAAACCTGGAGTTTACCAATGGGAGATTCTGATAGCCCTTGTAGTCCCAGCTGTCCTGGAACTCACTATGTAGACCAGGCTGGCCTCTGCCTCCCAAGTGCTGGTATTAAAGGCGTGCGCCACCACACCTGGCCATCTCTAGCTATGCCTTTCTAATTAAGGTAATGAGGATTGAAAAGAAGAACAGTAAATTTGTGTTACCGTTTATTAAGCATCAATTATATGCCAGGTACTGTGTAGAAACTTTGTTTTGTTTGGGTTTTGATTATTTTGAAGCAGTTTCCCCTTATAGCCCTGGCAGGTTTGGAACTGTTTACAAACCAAGCTGGCATAAAATTTGCAGTGTTCTCTGCACCTGTCTCTTGAGTGTTGTTGGGCTTATATCATTCATTGTATCCTACTAATTTCTGTTTATTTCCCTCTGAAGAAGGGTCTCATGTAGCTCAGGCTGACCTCAAACTGAACATGACCTTGAATTTGAGCTTTGGTTGTTTTTTTCTTGAGGTTTAGAGTTACATAGTATTAGGACTGGAGAGATGGCTCGGCGGTTAAGAGCACTGGCTGCTTTTGCAGAAGACCTTAGTTCAGTTCCCAGTACCCACATGGTGCCCAACAATTGTCCATAATTCCAGACTCCCTCCTCTGGTCTCCATGCATGTACATGGTACACTCATATACATCAAGCAAAACACTCATAAAGAATTAATAATAAAAAAAAATTAAGCTAGGCATGGTGGCACACATCTTTAATCCCAGCACTTGGGAGGCAGAGGCAGGTAGCACTCTGTGAGAGCTACGCCAGTCTGGTCTACATAGCAAGTGCCAGGCCAGCTGGGACTACAGAGAGACCCTGCCTCAAAAAAGACCAAAAAAAAAAAAAAATTATATTAGACCAGGCCAGCCTCAAACTCCCAATCCTCCTGCCTTAGTTTCCAGAGTGCTGAGATTATAGTTGCACACCTCAGCATCTGGCAGCCACCATACTTGGACAGAATTGACTTCATAAGTTAATACCAAACACATTGGCTTGCAGAACTAAGTTGGTGTGACACTCGTCTGTTACTAATCTTCCCATATGCATAGCGTACTTTTTTTGTTTTTTGTTTTGTATAAATATTGGTGGCTTTGTAGGTCGATCCCCAATTCCACAATAAATTATGGTTTACCACCTCTTTGGTTACCCTGACAGTCTGAGGACCCTCTAGTCCTCTGTTGCCCTAGCTGACACTTCCTTACTCCATGTCCTAGAGTTGGGTCTGGATAGATCGATATATCTCCATCTCCCTAGTCCTGTGTCACCACTTTTTTTGGGGGCGGGGGCTCTTTTTTTGAGACAGGGTCTCCCTGTAGCTGTAGCTGGCTGGCCTGGAACTTGCTATGTAGACCAGGCTGGCTTCCAGCTCACAGAAATCCGCCTGCCTCTACCTCCTGCTGGGACTAAAGGCGTGTGCCACCATCCCCGGCTGCGCCACTTTTTGACCTGTCTGTTATCTCTTCCCAAGAAGGGCAGGAGCTGTCTTATTTACTGCTGTGTTTGCGCACTGCAGAGGGTGCATGGCTCAGTAGGTGCCTGGTAAGTAAATTTTCTGTGCAAGATGGATTGGAGCCTGTTTTCTAGGTATGAAGGTTCAGTGATGCTTCAGTGCACATAGTGAAAACCAAAAGTTTTCTACATCATCTTGTCCTTTTGTGATTCAGCAAGCTCCACTCTTTGGATCATCAGGTTAACAAAATGTTTGTCTTACAGGCTGCGTGCCTCCCGGGTGCTGCTTGTTGGCATGAAAGGACTTGGGGCAGAAATTGCCAAGAATCTCATCCTGGCAGGAGTGAAAGGACTGACCATGCTGGATCATGAACAGGTACAGCATTACCACCCCACTGCTTTACCTTTTCCCCTCTCAATCTGTGAGTGCTGTGAATGAATGCTCAGCTTTCAGCCTGCAGCTCTAGATTGGAGTCTGAAGGTGCTATAAGAGTTCTTAAGACTTTGCTGTGGTACAGCATACACACACACCTTGTGATCCTGATTTAGAAGGTCTGAGACAGTCCAGGAATGGGCACTTTTTTTTTTTTTTTTTTTTTTCATTTTATATGTATGAGTGTATTGCCTGCACGTATGTGAGTGCACCCGTGTCCTGCAATGCTGTGAAGGTCAGAAGAGGGTGTTGAATTCCCCTGGAACTGGAGTTAAGGATGGTACGTAGCCGCCATGTGGGTGCTGGGACTCAAACCAGGTCCTCTGCAAGAGTAGTGAGTGCTCTTAACCGCTGAGCCATCTCTCCAGCGCCAGGAACGGGTACTTTCAAGAGATGTGTCAGCTCGGTATGGTGGCACATGCTTGCGATCCCAGCACTCAGGAAATTGAGGCAGGAGGAGTTTGAATTTAAACCAAGCTATTGCTACATACTAAGACCCTCTCTTAGAAAAAGAAAAGGAAAAAAAAAAAAAAAACAGGTCAGGCAAATGTGGCACACTCCAGCATTTGGGAGGTGGAGACAGACAGATCACTATGCGGTCAAGGTCAGGCTGGTCTGCATAGGGAGTTTCAGGCCAGCTGGGGCTGTAAGGAGACCTTGTCTCAAACCAAACCAAACCAAACCAAAACAAACAAACAAAAAAACAAGAAAAAAGAAAAAGTCTGAAGAGATTTTGTTGTAGATGGTTTACTAGCATTACTTTGAAAACTACAGAATCAGAATTGTGTGTAGACCACTTATATAGAGATGTGTAAACAGCAAGCACCCAGTAATGGCTCAGTGCTGTCTAATGGATAATAGGGGAGCTCACAATTCAAGTGGGGCTCTCTTTGACCTGGTGAAACCAGTTGATTCTTTTCTATACATACTTAGGCCCCATTGACATTGTTTTTCTTTTTTTTTTTTAATTTTATTTATTATTTTTATTTTGTATGTATGAGTGTATTGCCTACATGTATGTAAGTACACCTGTGCCCTGCATTGCCTGTGGACGTCAGAAGAGGGCATTGAATCCCCTGGAACTGGAGTTACAGATGGTTGTTAGCTGCCATGTGGGTGGTGGGAACTGAACCTAGCTCCTCTGCAAGAACAGCCAGAGCTCTTAACCTAAGCTGAGTCAACTCTCCAGCCCTGACATTGTTTTTTTCTTTTAAAAAATTTATTTATTTATTATTATTATTATTATTATTATTATTATTATTATATATTTTTGTCTTTTGGGGTCTTCTTGTAGCCCGAATTGGCCTGGAACTCACAAAGATCTGCCTGCCTCTGCCTACTGAATGCTGGGATTAAAGGGTTATGGTGCCACACTCAGCATTAGATTTTACTTTTTTGGGGGGGGTGCCAGGGGTTCGAACCAGCGACCCCCGGCACAGTGATGATTGGGGATGAGTAAGCATGCCATTCACCAGCCCACACCGCCCCAAATACCAGGGACACTCAGACGCAACGGGGAGTCTAGTCAAGCAAGGACTCATTTATTGCAAGTGTTACAAAGCTTATAAAGGCACCTGGAACTCCCCCCTCCCCCCCAAGGGTGTATCTTAAGGATGGTCACACACCGATCATGCACTCCTCAGCAGTGTGGAAGTATTCTTCAGACTTTTAAAGCAAGCCAGGTCACGCCCCCAGTAACTTCCTTTCGGACCTATGCACTATGCAGTCTTTAGGTCCCCACAAATATTAACAATTGATTACCGCTAGATGAGGAACAGCTGACCCTTCTAAAACAAAGGCCTTTAGGTGGCTCCCTGAGAAGAGATGGCTATCTCCTTCCTCTAATCTTATGCATTTTTGCCTGTCATAGGTTGTGTCACCTCTGATCAAGCCTTGCCTGTCATTGGATGGATCATGCACCTGGCCATGTGCATGACCTGTCTTAGGAGTACTTGTCATGGGACATCTTACCTGTCTTTGGCTAAAAACGCATCATGATTAAGGGCAGCCGCATGGGTAATGCCAGCCCGTGACAGTCTTAGTCTCTGCCTAACTCGGTTAGCCAAGTGTGGGCAACCAGAGGGGGTCCTGGGGGAGTCTGTAATTATGAGGAGGTGGGCCATGGCAGTTCCAAGGGTCCTCTGTCGCCGAATTATCTGGTAAAGACACTTAAAGATAATCATTATCAAGAGAAGCAAAGCAAGTCATGGCGTAGGACAAGTTGAAATACTTCTGAGAAACTGTTGTCCATGGACCGTCATGCTAGTCAGTCAGATCCTGGCCTACGCATTTAAGGTTTTTCGCAGGCACCCATATGGGGTTTGAATCTCCTGTAGGGTAGACACACCCAAAGCCTCAACCCATGGTTAGCAGTGGATCTGGTCCTTTCCATTGCCCCGTGATGGGATCCTTCCATCTTACTTGTACCTCAGGTCTCTGTTCCTGTCGTCCCCAATGCTTCTGAAACTGGGATTCCAACTGATTTTTTTGAAAATTAAGAACATAAATAGTGAATAAGGCTATACCCAACTGTTGGTGGGGGCTTATTCCCCCTTTTTGTTTTTGTAATTGAAGTTTTAGGTTTTGATGGTTGCAAAGCACTGGAGAAAATGAGACTGAGCATATTTAGACTTCTCTCCTGTATGAGTGGTAGCCCAACAGGCATGTGAGAATGTGTTTATGGACACAAAAATATACTTAAGCTTTCCAAAAGGAGCATAGTGTGTGACATCCGTTTGCCACAAGGAATTGGGCTTGAGTCCCCTGGGGTTTACTCCTGGCTGTTGCATAGGTGGTACCTGTACATAATAAGCCATCTTGTCTGCCTCTGCATTGCCTTGGGATAAAAGCCCAGGCAATCCTTGGTGCCCCCTAAGATGCTGTAAGAAGATAGGGGCTTCTCTCTCTCTAGGGAGTGTATGAGCCTGAATACTGTCAGAAAGCAATGGCCATGAGTTCCTTGAACTGAGCTGCTTTTTGGTTTCTCCACATCTGCCCCAGTCAGTGAAAACATTGTAGGCTTTTACTAAGAACTCCCTCGGCCCAGGATTTGGCGAGCGCAGCTGCCCATGGGGCTGTAGCACTCGGGGGCTGGGTGGTTCCCTGGCCACCCACGGAACTGAAGGGGCAGGGCCCCTCCCTGAGCCACCTTCCCCAAACCGGGCCTTTTAGCTGGTTGCAGTTGCAGTGCACTGCCAAAGGTGGTTTTGTCGTTTGTTTGTTTTTTTTTGTTTTGTTTTTGCTTTTTGTTTTTTTTTTTCTTTTTAAATGCACCTGGCAGCTGCTGCACTACCAATCACCAGCTGGGGAACGGTCCCTGCCTGGCTTTCACATGAGTCCCTGACTTGTGCCCGTCGCTGGCCGGGGGGCAGTACCCGCCTTGCTTTTCCGCGGGCCCCTGACCCACTCACACGTTAGTTCAAGGTGGGTGGGGTGGGCAGCTTTTGCCACCGACCCCGTGCGCTCTGCCCCACCCTTCTGCCCGGGAGGCTCTGAAGCTGGCCAGGACACACCGGAGGTGCCTCTTGTTACTTTGGCCGCTTTTGGTTTCACTTCTGTTGGCATCTCTGCCTTCTTCCTCAAACCCTTCCCATGATTCCCATGTATCCCCAGTAAAAACATTAGCCCCAAGTAGCCAGGGAGCCAAATGAATCGCTTCTGCCCAAACCTTTTGAGCTACAGGATCTGACAAATCCAATCCCCTGCTTTTAAGCATTTCTCTCAGCGCTTTAAGTGCTGGGTCTTCAAACTTAAAAATTGCATTACCCATATTTAGGGTCTTGCTTACCCGGAACCTCTTGATTGGCCCCAATCTGTTTTCCTTCTTTCTTTTCACCTTTGAGCCCCACGTTGGGCGCCAGCTGCCGGGGGTTCGAACCAGCAACCCCCAGCGCAGTGATGATTGGGGATGTCTTTTTGAGACAGGGTTTTCTTGTAACCCCAGCTGGCCTAGACCTCATTATGTAGGCCAGTCTGGCGTGGAACTCACAGAGATCGCCTGCTTCTACCTCCCAAATGCTAGGATTAAAGGTGTGCACCACTACACCCAGCTTTAGTTTTTACTTTTTTATGTGCTTGAGTGTTTTGCTGTATGTAAGTACACCCATGCGTGTAATGCCTGTGAAGGCCATGAAAGGGCATGGAATCCCTGGAACTGGAGTTACAGATGGTTATTAACCACCATGAGGATGCTGGGAACCGAACCTGGTTTTTCTGCAAGAGTAGCCCGTGCCTTTAACCACTAGAGCATCTCTCCAGCCCCGACACTGAGTTTTCTAGTAATTTGTTTGTTTCTTGGTCTTTTGAGGCAGGAGCTCACTATAGTTCAGGCTGTCTTAGAGCTTGGACTACAGCTTCAAAGCTAGCCTCAGCTACATAAGAACAGAGTTTTCTACTGCAATATGAAAAGGAACACAGGCTGGCTGGCTTAGTGCCACAGCCTGTGGTTGTTTGAATGAAAATGTCCCCCATAGGCTCCAAGTGTTTGGACATTTTGTCCCCAGATGATGGCACTGTTTTGGGAGGTTTAGAAGGTGTGGCTATCCTGGAGGAAGCACGTCACTGGGAGTGGGCTTAGAGAGTTCTTAAGCCTTGCCAGATCTCCAGTTGCTCTCTTGCTTCCTGTGCCTGATGATGTGAAAGCTTAGCTTCTACTGCTCCTGTTCCAGCCACCTCCAGCCACCATGCCTCCCTGTCATGATGGACTGTAATTCCCCTGAACTGTAAGCTCAAATAAACTCTTCCTTCTATAAATTGCTTTGGTCAGTTTTTCAGTCACAGCAACAGAAAAGTGACTAATACACAGCCAAAATGTTTTTTTGTTGTTTTTTTGAAATGTTCTCACTGTGTAGCTCAGGCTGGCCTGGAACTCACAATATTGGCCTGCCTCTGCCTCCCAAGTGTTGGTATTAAAGGCATGGGGTCACCATGCTTAGCTCTAAAAACTGATTTTTTGAGACAGGATCTCTGTAGCCCCAGCTGGCCTGGAACTCACTATGTAAACCAAACATAAATAAAATAATAATAAAAAGGAAGAAAGAACCTAAGGGAATAAATTTGTGCAAACAAGCTGACGACAGAGAACAGGTCCCAGACTCTGCTGCCCTCTAGAGCAAGAAAGCCTCATCTAGAAGAGACTAGCATACTTACATAAGACACTTTGTAACTGTAGTGGCTCTTGGTGTGGAAAAATAAAAAGACATTTTCCCCAAACCACCATCTGGTGTGGCAATTCAGTGGGTCCATCACATACCAGAGGTGTGGTGTGGTCAGAATACTACAGGCTGCACGGTGTTGATGGATCCAGGCTGATTGTTTTCCTTCCTCACTTGGAGGGCTACAGTGCCTTCTAAGTGCCAGGCACAATGGTCTTCAACCCTAGATACACTGTAGAGTACTTGATTAGTTACTTAAAAATCACAGCTCTCCAGGGTAAGAGTTAGGCTTGACAGTTATGGGCTTTGTGTAGTGTAGTGCAAGTCAGCTTCACCGGCCCGGCTCCCATCAGATAAATTTAAGAGTTCATCAACAGACCATGCTTTTCTTCCTACAGTTTTCCGGAGACTACCCCTGGGAAGCAGTGGTACAAGATGGTTTGGAGCTGGGAAATTGTATAGGCTTGGTCTGCAGTCATCTCAGCTCCTATAGCTGGACGAGGAACTTCTCAGTTTCAGTTGGCTCTTCTCTAAGCTGAGGGTGTTGATGCCTGCCAATTAGAGCATCTTAATTTACATTCAGCACGTATCTGAGAGCACCTCTGGCTATCTGAATCTGAAGTCTGTGTGTACTGGATGAAAGGATGCCCATGGTCTAGTTCCCATTCTTCAGGACCTATCCTGGCCTATCTGACTCATTGTGATAAGGAGACTTGAGAGCTTCGTAGAATTCTGATCCGAGTTAGGTCTTAGAGACTGGGGATGTGTTTATAAGTTGCCAGACTAGGCAGGAGACACTGGAGGTGCCATGTCAAGCAGCATGGTAGAAAATGGAACATGGAGAGTACTTAGTTGCGCTTAGAGTGTGAGGGGTATGGGAACAGATTGCAAGTGAAACCTGCATCAGGACCTGCTAGGACATCCCTCTGGAAGCTGTTCCTCAGTCCTCTAGGTACAGATTAAACAGTTCCAAAAGACAGGAGAAGGTGACCCTGGCAGCTTTGGCCTCTTATCACATCAAGAAGAGCACTGCCATTGAAGTAGATCACTAATTAGATCTGTTGGATTTAGGCATATTATTGATCACTGCATAAATTAGGATTGGCCCGAGATGTAGGGTGGAAGAGCACTGAGAAGGCTTCTCCTGTAGTATGAGATGTGCAAGGGGTCTGAACAACTGCCTGGAGAGGGAGATGGGCCGAAGTACACTGTTGTGAGAAACAGGAGGATCTGCAGGTGGCTAAGCAAGAGAACATAAGGAAAGCAGAACCGTCTAGCAGGGTGACTGTACCAGAGGTACCTGGCCTGTTCTGTGAGCCGTGGATATATTGTCTCTTGTTTATTGTTTTGGGGGGGGCATCTTTTTTGATACATGGTCTTCCTAGAGCCCCAGCTGACCTGGAACTAATGTAGACCAGGTTGGCCTTGAACTCACTGCCTCTGCCTCCTGAGGGTTGGGATTAAAGGCGTGTGGCACCCATGCCTGGCCCTCTTGGAGTTCTTAAAACTACTCCAGCCACCAATTGTTTATAGATGAACAAATTTTGGGATAGGAAGTGACGTTCTGGTTATTGCAGGCCTCGTAGATAATGAGGGGTATGCCCAGGCAGCCTGACTCCAGAGCCCATGTCCTTGGCCAACTCACTATGTGGGCTACACTCAGGCCAGTAGCAGTGATGTGAAAACCCGCATTCTGGTTTGGATAACTGATTGGACCGTTGGTGTCTTATGAATAGAGATGGTAGGTGGAATAGCAGTGATACAGGGCTGGTAGGCTATCCAAGAAGACCCAGGTGGATTAGAAGCAAATCTGCACCAAAAAGAGTGACTTGGGAAATGACAGCAGATTTTGTTAGAAGCTAAAAGTGGCAATGAGTTGGTTTAAGGAGCTGTGCAGAGTGAGGTGATGAGACTCTTGCACAGAGACACTTACACCTCAGAGACTAGAATGTCTTAAGGAGAAAAAGAGCCAGGATCCGAGAGCACATGGTTGTAAAACCTTGCAAGGTATTGTCTGTGGATTGACAGAGGGACCACAGCTGTGGGTCCTGCAGACTTAAGATAATACAGTGGTTGAATCTAGCCTGAATAAGTCCAGGGCCTTTGCTCCTAATTATTGATGCCCAGCTTTGCCATAGGAAATGACAGAATGTTAATTAAGGACACAATAGAGGGTTGGCCTGAAAAGATTGGCTAATTTTCGTTATGTTTTTGGTAGGGCCTCTCTAGTCCCAGCCCATCTGGAAGTCATGGTGTGGACCAGGCTGGTCTCAATCTCATAGAGATCCGCCTCCCTCTGCCTTTAGAGGGCTGGAATTAAAGTTGGTACCACCACACCTAGCATTGACTCATTTTCTTGATAGTGAGAAGTGCTTTGAGTAGTGGTAGGAGGAAATGGGGAGATGACTTACTTCACTGAAGCTAGTTTTGGTAAGGTGGTAAAGTCATTTGCTAAGTTAGATGTTTGGTATGTGAAATACTTAGTGAACAATATGAAATCTCTAATGAATAGTCCAAGTCTCCAAGGCTCTGTGAACATTCACCTTTATAATGAAATCAGTTTCTCTGTGGCCTTCACACCCTACCCCGTGTGTATGTGCGCACCCTTCCATCAATTCAAGGAGGTCAGACCCAGGGTCCTATGTGCTAGGGAAATAATTCTACTATTGGACTACTTCCTTCAGCCCTTTCTTAGTTTAAAAGTTCATTTCAAGCATTCTTAATTATGTCTGGTATTTGCACTGATCTGATTTTAAATTGCCTATTGACGGGGTCTGCATCCTCTAAGTGTCTCATGTGTTTGCTGAATTCTTAGGATTGCATACATGGTGGATACTCAGTTCTTAGGACTGGGTGGTGAGTGGTGAGCAGTTAAGAATCTAACCTTGTCAAGTAGGAGTGGGGATAGGCTTTCCTTTTGGAGTGAATTTCCCCTGTAAACACAAGGGGGTGCTCTTTAACCAATAATGGCTAGTTTCAAAAAGATACACTCTCTATGGTTAACACAAGGAAGAAAGCAGGCATTAAAAGTGTTGCTGTGGAAACAATAATACAGTTTGATGGTAGGTGTTTTAACATCCTTTAAGATAGGTTCATTGTCTTTGAGGTGATTTACATTCCAGAAAAATTCAAGAATTGAGAAAATTTTTTTTTCCTAGGTGTCTCCAGAAGATCCTGGAGCTCAGTTCTTGATTCGTACCGGGTCTGTGGGCCGAAATAGGGCAGAAGCCTCTCTGGAGCGAGCCCAGAATCTCAACCCCATGGTGGATGTGAAGGTGGACACCGAGGATATAGAGAAGAAGCCTGAGTCATTCTTCACTCAGTTTGATGCAGTAAGTTTTTTAGTGTAAAGTCTTCTGGGAGAGTCAGGCAAGTTAAAGCACCAGTTGATGCCAGGTGTGGTGGCACATGTTTGTAATCCCAACACTTGGAAGGTGGAAGTGAGAGGATCAAGAGGTCAAGGTCATCCTCTGCTACAAAGTGAGTTCGAGGCCAGCTTGGGCTACCTGAGACCCTTTTTTTAAAAAAATGAAAAATTGAAAAGAACTCACACGATTTTGTTGTGTCTCTGTGGCTTTTTTTTTTTGTCTTTTCTTCAGTGTATATGCATGTATTGCCTGCATGTAAGTGCACCCATGTCATGCAGTGCCCACAGAGGACAGAAGAGGCTGTTGGATCCCCTAGAACTGGAGTTACAGACAGTTGTTAGCCATCATGTGGGTGCTGGGATTTGAACCCGGGTCTTCTGCAAGAGCAACCAGTGTTCTTAACCGGTGAACCATCTCTCCAACCCCTGTATCTTTTTCTTGCACAACTACTTTGTGAAAAATAACGTGAGAGAACCACTGCAGTGGTAATTGAAGTGAGGTATATCCATCCTCACTTGCTCTCTATGCCAGGGCTATGTAGAAGTGAAGGGATGAGTTAAATTCTACATCAGTCAGTGCGTGCCCATAGCCTGGGAAAGCTGACAAATCCTGGACATATGGTGAAATATTCCCTAGGGAGCTATTTCTTTTCTTTTTCTTTATTTTTTTTCCTTTTTGAGACTATAAAACCTCTCTTTCGGTTGGTATGAAACTCATTGTATAGACAAGGCTAGCCTTGAACTTAGAGATAAATGCTTTCCTCTGCCTCCCAAGTATTGGATTAAAGCCATGGGCCACTGTATCTGGCAGCTGCTCATTCTTTTTAAGTGAAAGTCCCATATATGAGGGGTTAAAATTTGGGTTGGGGAGAGTTTTGTCTATTGAGGAGCAAACCCAAGACCTTGCACATGCCAGTCAGCTACTCTGCCAGCAGAGCTATATCCCCAGCCAGGAAGTTTGTTTTATAATGTACATGCCTGAGCTCAGACATGGTCTTGGAACATTCGTGTGTCCATGCAAGGCCTTCCTTTTTTTTTTTTTTTCGGGCACTTCTGTTTTGTAACTTGGCTTATAACCTTTTCCCTTGTCCTTAAATTCAGATAAAGTGTTTTAATTTTTATTTTTTATTTTTTTAGGTCTTTGAGACGGTCTTCCTGTAGCCCCAGCTGGCCTGCAACTCATGTAGTCTAGGCTGGCCTTGAACTCGGAAATGGCCTAGAACTCACTATGTAGACCAGGCTGGCCTTGAACTCAAAGTAATCTGCCTGCCTCTGCCTCCCAAGTGCTGGGACTAAAGGCCTGTGCCACCATACCTGGCTTAAATTTTTTTATTATTATTTTTATTTTACGTATATGAGTGTATTACCTACATGTGTGTAAGTGCACCCATGTTGTTCAATGCCCGTGGAGGTCAGAAGTGGGTGTCAGGTCCCCTGAAACTGGATTTATGGATGGCTGTTGACCATAACATGGGTGCTGGGAATTGAATTTTGGTCCTCTGCAGGAGCAACCAGTGCTCTTAACCACTGAGCCATCTCTCTAGTCCCAAATTCAGGTAAAGTTTTATAGCATGATCTTTGAAAACAATCTGAACAGGACTTAGCTGAACATGTTAAACCAAAGATGGTGAGACCTGGCCATGGCATATGCCTGTAATCCTAGCACACAAGTGGCTGAGGCAGGAGGATAGAGAGAATTCAAAGTCTGTCTGAACTACAGGGTAAGATACTATCTTAAAAAAATAAGTAGCACACTCGGGAGGCTGAGACAGGTTGATTTCTGTGAGTTCAAGGCCAGCTTGGTCTATATAGTGAGTTCTAGGCCATCTGGGGCTTCAGGAAAACAAAACAACAACAACAAAAAATAAAGCTGCTGGAGAGAGAGATCAGTGGTTACAAACACTGAATGTTCTTAGAGGACCTGGTTTGGTTCCCCAGCACAGGGAAGCTAACAGGTGCCCATAGTGACTAATAGTCATCTGTATCTCCAGTTCCAGGGGTTTGACACCCTCCATGGGCATTATGTGACACAAGTGCACTTACATACATGTAGGCATTACACTTGTACATATGGTGTGGTGGTGCATGCCTTTAATCCCAGCACTCGGGAGGCAGAGGCAGGTGGATTTCTGTGAGTTCAAGGACAACCTGGTCTACATAGTGAGTTCCAGGACAGCTGGGGCTACAAGGAGACCCTGTCTCAAAAAGACCCCAAAAAATAAAATTAAATTAAAAAATTAAAAAAAAAATAATTAAAAGTTAAAGTAAGAATTGAGGGAGAGGAAAGCCATTATATTTAGGCATGGCCTGTGGGTCAATTAAAAAATAACTGGTTTTACTTCTCACTCTGGCTTACTTATCAGTAGTTTAGAAACAATTTGCTGTTACTGTCTTTTCATGAAAACTGAAATATTTATGGATTGGGGAGCAAGTTTTCTGAATGGCTTCACTTTCTGTCAAAACATCCTAGTGTAGGAAGTGGTCATCACAACATTTATATTTTCTACACTCAGTCTTCTGTCTTTTAACCAAGGCACCCAAAAAACCTGTTGTACCAGTTTGAAACTGGCCTTAAACGTGCCCAGAGACACTGTTAAGATTTATGTAGATGTCAGGGCAGTGATAGAGTTTGTAGCTCTCGACTGCTGATCCCTATCTTTCCACAGGTGTGCCTGACTTGCTGCTCCAGGGATGTCATCATCAAAGTTGATCAGATCTGCCACAAAAACAGCATCAAGTTTTTCACAGGAGATGTCTTTGGATACCATGGGTACACCTTTGCCAACCTTGGAGAGCATGAGTTTGTTGAGTAAGTGCTAGGAGAAGAGGGCAGAAGGAAGCATTTCAACAGTTTAGTTTACTGGTAAGAAATGAACCACCTTAGGAAGGCAGCTCATTGTACTATAATAAAACATTCTGAAGCCAAGCTAGTGACACTTGACTGAGTACAGTAACTTGTGAACTCATAACTGGAGATGTGTGTTCCCTGCCCTCCACAATGACAGCCTAATCCAAAGCCTAAAGCATGCAGAGTTGGGGGCTGTTAAAATGTATCACACAGGAGTCTGATCTGGCTGAACTCCAGGACTTGAGCCCACATCTGACCAGGTAAGATGTGCTTAGGACTTCAATACTTGATCCCTAGCTTGTGTTTGCATGTGTCCAAGTTGACAGGTAGCAGAGGGAATATATGGTGGTTAAATGTGTAACCCCTAAAGTGCATTCAGCCAGTCAGTCCACCTTTGAAAATCTCTAGGTCTCCCTCATTTGGAATATTGAGGCTGCAAACCTTGGTAATTCTCACATGATGGGACCTGCAGTGGATTTTATTTGTAGCTTCTAAGTGAAGTATGATAGATGATGCAGTGTTGTAAAAACTATATGAGCAGGTTTTGGCCACAATTTGCACATGCATACTGAGACACCTACCTTACTAATGAGTGATAAAGAGAGGTCCAGTGGGTCGGGTTGGAGCTTCCGACTAAGAGCCTGAGAAGCTCTCATTCCTTCAGTCTCTCATGCAAGTCACTAATATTTCTCTGGTCTGTAAATTTCTTGCCTGTAAAATCAAGCTTCGAGAAGGGCAAACATGTTTATGCTGTCTACTAACTCTCGCCATACTTCGCTTTAGGAACATCTAGTTCTTGGCACGCTATGTAACTAAAGTCAAAGTAGTGGAAAGCAGGCTTCTAATAAGAGCTTTTTTTTGTCTTTTTGAGACATGGTCTCCCTGTAGCTCCAGCTGGCCTGGATCTCACTATGTAGACCAGGCTGGCCTGAACTCACAGAGATCAACCTGCCTCTGCCTCCCGAGTGTTGGGATTAAAGGCGTGAACTACCATACTTGGCTTAACATGAGTTTCTCATAACATGGGAAATTAAATTTGGCCATTTATTTTATTCTAGGAGAATACTTGCAAAGCAAACCTTTTTTTTGGACACAGAGTCTGTCTGTACCCCACCTGGCCAAGTACTTGCTGTGTAGACCCGGGCCTGGCCTTGATCTCAGATTTGCCTGCCTCCCGAGTGTTGGCCTTAAAGTCCGTCACCACATGGGCTACTGACCTCTTCAGCTCTCTTTGTGGGGAGCTTGTTTGAGCTTATTTGTGCTAGGTAGTGTACCCGAGGATTTAGGCTGTTTTCTTCTTACATGAAGGATTGCTTTTCCCAGAGTGGGTAACTGACCAGATTTTCAGTGGCTGAGGTGGGATATGAACACAGGCCTCAGGAGCTCCATAGCTTTCACTCTCACAGATACAAATCATCCTGTTCTATGAGCTGATAACATTTGAAAGTTCACATTCCGTTGACATGATTCATAGGTAGACCTTGATTTCCTTCCCTCATCACCCTCTAGAGAGAAAACCAAAGTTGCCAAGGTTAGCCATGGAGTAGAAGATGGACCTGATACCAAGAGAGCAAAACTTGATTCATCTGAGACAACCATGGTCAAAAAGGTAATGTAGGAAGCTGAGGTCAGAAGCCTGGGGCTGCAAAGGGATGGGACTTTAGTAAGAATGACAGAAGTAACCCTGGGGGGTAGAGGCTGAGCGCCTCCCATCTAATGGGCTATGGCTGCTGCTTAATTTCAACCAACTCTTGCCTTCAGGGAATAGGGGTCAGTATTCCAAGTAAGATTTTTCCAAGAAAATCAGAAATGGAGATTTTTTTTTTTGTATGCTTTGTCCTAACCTTTTAAAATTCTGATAATCTGTACAACAAACAGCCAAACAGAGCAAGCTTGTATGACTTATTTGGTATAGAGGACACCAGTTTTGACCTGGTATCTAGAGCAATATCTGAAAGACCGATTGGAACAGAGGTCATTACCTCTAATCCCATCCCCCCATCCCCTACCTTAAGACTATTAAGGTCCTAAGTGGGCAGGAGCTAGCTTAAACTTCAATTGCTTTTTTTCTTTTACTTCCCATTCACTAATAACTGTATATACATTTGTGTGTGTGTGTGAGTGTGTGTAGTGACCAGATGTTGATGTTAATTTTCTTTAACTTTAAAAAAAAAATTTATTGCTGGGCATGGTGGCACATGCCTTTAATCCCAGCACTCGGGAGGCAGAAGCAGGCAGATCTCTTGTGAGTTCAAGGCCAGCCTGGTCTACGTAGTGAGTTCCAGGACAGCTGAGGCTACAGGGAGACCCTGTCTCAAAAAGACAAGAAAAAATTTATTGAATTTCATACATGCATATAAGGTGTTTTGATCAAATCCATGTCTACTCCCACCTCTCCAACTCCTCCTATATCTCCCCATCACTTTCTCCTGATAACTTCATGTACTCTCTCTTTTTTTTTTTAATGGGGCTTTTTGCTACTCTTAACATTCCCCCCTCTGAAGAGGTAACCCTAAAATCTTTTAAGGATTAGATATAAGAGTTCCCAAATATTTTCTACACTTTTGGCCTTTGGAACTGAGTATGTTGCTAAGAGGCCCAAGGACATTTTGACCTGTAGTCAAGAAACTGGCTACGTTTCTTTGGGGTCTTTTTACCCTAACTGCCTAGCTGGTTCCTACCTCCTATTATGCCATCCTCTGAAGAGGTTACCCATCTTGGGGATAGGGAATTGGGACATAGACCACTCTGGCTTCCATGCTGAACAGGGATGGAGGGTGGGGCTATTGGGGTACCCCTTCAGTGGGTCTATCTAAAAGACTCCCAATTGCATAACTCTTATCTGTAGGGGGAAACGAAAGTCCTTGACTGGTGAATAGGAGATGTGAAGGAGAAGTAAAGGCAAGAGTAATTAATTAGCATTACTAGTTCTAGACAGGAAACTAGAAAAAAGTCAGAACAGGGCAAATTTCAAATGTTCATATGAGAGTCCATTGGAATTTCTTGACAAGGGCTTCCAAAGCATCTCTCTGTTGGGTTCCTCCTCATTTTTCTTTTGTCTGGCAAGGCTGGACTCGAGAATGATGGATTCAGGATTTGCTTTTAGGCACTTTGATAACTGTTGGAGTGGTTAGAATCATTGTTAGTTCCTTCTCAAAGGCTTCATTTTGTGTATGAGTGCATTGCCTGCATGTGCGTAGGTGCACCCATGTGCAGTGCCTACAGAGTTCAGAATATGTCACATCCCCTGGAACTGGGGTTATGAATGGTTGTTAGCTGCCCTATGGGTGCTGGGAATTGAACCCAGGTCTTCTACCAGAGCAGCCAGTGCTCTTAACCATTGAGCCATCTCTTCAGCCCTCATGGCAAATATCTTGCTCAGTCTCTCCACTTGTTATTTAAAAATATTTTTGAGTTTTTGTGGGTTTCATATAATAGATCTTAATCAAATTTAGACTCTCTCCCCCATTCATACCCCTCATAACGTCCCACTAGATTTCATGCGTTCTGTCATACATGTTCTTTCCCAAGCATTTGTGCTCAAATATCCTTCAGTGCAAGTTCACCCACTGGAGTTTAGTTGGCTATTTAGAGTCTCACCCTTAAAGAAGATCTGCTCTTGCTCACCCAGCAGTAACCAGTTGCCAGTAGTTCCTAGGCTGAAGTTGGGGCCTGCTGCCCATTTTCCTTGTTCTGTGCTGGGTTTTTGTCTGAGTCAGCTGTGAGTCTTGTGCATGCTGTTGCAAGTTCATATGGTCAAGTTTCCAGTGGCCTGAAATCCTCTGCTTCCTTATGGTTATATACCAA
This sequence comes from Nannospalax galili, assembly GCF_000622305.1. NCBI lineage: Eukaryota > Metazoa > Chordata > Mammalia > Rodentia > Spalacidae > Nannospalax > Nannospalax galili. The sequence goes on from NW_008331138.1 coordinate 907,860, forward strand.
CCCTAGCTTCCACAATGGTCCCTTGACTCTTGGGTGGGTAAGGTTTAATATAGGAATCTATCCAGGGACACATACTTTGAATTCTCTTAGTCTCTAAAACTTCACCAGTTGTGGCCTCCTGTGTGCATCATACTTTGTTGTGTGAGGAAGCTTAGTGGGTGAAACTTGAGGGATGTATTAGTATTTTCTCTTCCTCCTGTTCTGCTATATTCCATGAGCCTTGGGTGTAGAGGTTCCACTATAGATGTGTCTGTCATTTTGGGCTGGGCATCACTCAGATGCATATTCTTTGAGTGTAACCATTTGTGGAACTTTGCAATATCCTCTATCTTTTGCAAAAAGAAGTTTCTTTGATGAATGATGTATACTTGTTTGTAAATATAAGGATCCATATTTAGCACATAGAAATTTCATTTATCTAGAGATAGGGTTTTCTCTAGGATCTATGACCTCTCCAGCCATGTGTATTTGGCTATATTTACAGTGCCAACCATGAGTTCTCTCCCATTGAGAGGGCTTTAAGTCCAATTAGATAGTTGTTGATTACCCCCTAGATAAAAGTGCCACTATTGACCAATAGAGATAATTTGCTATACCAGTCATTGTGGTTATTAGGCTTTACATCTGGGTTGGACCATTGATTGATTTTCTCCCTTAGCAGCTTGCATAATATCCTCTAGAAGTATGAGAACTAGTCTTCAGGGAGGAGGCTTTCAGGTTGGATGCAACATCACTGCTCCAAGTCCTTTGTCCAAAGTATGTCCTGTCTTCAGCAGTAGGGTCTTCAAGTTCTGAGAGGTGATCAAGGGCTGTGGTAATAGCCTGTGTTATTTTGGAGTCTCTGAATTCTCTGACCAATAACATGAAGGGAGGTTTTTCCTGTCTAGCACTGTGCTCCTTATTATATAGCCTTGAAGTATATACATGTACTCTTTTTTGTTTGTTTGTTTGGGTGTTTTTGAGACAGGGTCTCCCTGTAGCCCCAACTGTCCTGGAACTCACTATGTAGACCAGGCTGGCCTTGAACTCATAGAGATCTGCCTGCCTCTGCCTCCCAAGTGCTGGAATTAAAGGCATGCGCCACCATGCCCTGCTATATATGTACTCTTGTTCATACATTGTATGTGTATTTTTTGGAGGGAAGGAGGCTGAATTAATACACTTCTCGCCTCCCTGGCACTGGATTTATAGGCACAAGCCTCTATGGCTGCTTTTTTTATTTTTTGGCATTGACTCTGGGAACTGAACTAGGTTGTCATGTTTGCATGGCAAGCACTTTACCAACTGAGCATCTTCCCAACCCCTCATCAGTAACTTTAAAAAATTTTGTGTATGAGTGTTTTCCCTGCATTTATGTGTAAGTGTACCTCGTGTGTGCATTACCTGTGTAGTCCAGAAGAGGGAATTCATCCCCTGGGACTGAAGTTAAGAAAAGTTGTTAGCTGCCATGTGGGTGGTGGGAACTGAACCCCAGTCAGTCCTCTGCTAAAGTAGCCAGAGCTCTTAACTACTGTGCCACCTCTCCAGCCCCCATCAATAACTTTTTTGTTTGCTTTGTGAGACAGGGTCCTCCTGTAGCCCCAGCTGGCCTGGAACTATGATTTCACAGAGATCTGCCTCCCTCTGCCTCGAAAATACTGAGATTAAACAGATTAAAGGTATGTGCCTGTTTAATCTGATTTCTGTTTTATGTGTATGATTGGTTTTCCTGCAGGTATGTAAGTGCACCTGTGTGAACAATGCCCTTGGAGGTCAGAAGAGGGTGTTGGATTCCCTGGAACTGGAGTTTTGGACAGTTGTTAGCTGCCATGTGCTCACAACCTTAACCACTGAGCCTTCTCTCCTGCCCCTGATTAATCTCTTTTATCTCTCTCTTTTTTTTGGTCTTTGTGAGACTGGGTCTTCCTGTAACCCCAGCTGTCCTAGAACTCACTGTGTAGGCCCGGCTAGCCTAGAACTCAAAGAGATCTACCTGCTTCTACCTCCCACCCGGCTTACTCTCATTTTATTGAAAGGAGTAGGGAAGGGATCAGAAGGCAATGAATGATTCTAAAGCTGGTGTTGGAGAAGGGACTCTTGTATTGGAGAAAACAATTTGAAGTAGCCAGGGTTGGTTTTATAAAACTAACAGAAAAGACACAACCAAGCCCATATTTACTCTTTGCTCTGTAGATTTAAATGTTGAAAAAGAAAAACAGCAGGTTGGAATGCCAAGTTAAAGTTGCATAAAGGGAATCTAAAGAGTTCAGAAACCACAAACGAGTTGCAGAAAACCTCAGAAGTGGAACCTTCAGGGGTGTGTGAGGAGGTCTTTCTCTTACTTTGGTGTTGGTATTGGGATAGCTTGAGCTCTCATCAGTATGATACAGAATTATTCAGCCCTAATTTTTAGTGTATTCCCACACAGGACTGCAGTTATCCAGACTGAACATTATCAATGTTTTGGCCAAACCTTGAACTCTGTTTTCCTTTCCTTTTGAGGCACAGTCAGACATTTATCTGAATAGCTCCTTGAGTTTGATGGGGGAGAAATGGTTAAGGAATGAAGAAGTACAAAGGAGCTTTGTGGGCAGTACTGTCAGCTTATAAATCATACGCTCTTACTAGTGTGACCCTGGGCCTTGGTGTGAAGGGTTTTATGGCTTAAGGGCCTTCTATGGTTGGGGTGCCTTTCGCATTCAGGTGGAGAGAGCCTTTGCTTTGTAGCCATTCACAGCTGGAAGTTTCCCTAGAGTCAGTTCTGATGGTACCCACTGGGGTGGATCTGGAAGCCTCTTTTGGGAGCTACTTTATCTCACTATGAGGAGAATGTGAGCATCCCAGGCCAGTCCTTGGCAGCCCTGATGTACCATTCCTAAGGGCTCTGCCACCACTTGGCCTTTTGTGCAGCCTCTTCCTGCAGGGGGCCGAATTTGAAGGTATCAAAATATTCCCCAGCTGACATTGTTAGTCAGCTGTTAGAATTGGACAATTCAGCTGGGATTCCAGCCCTGAGCCCTTGAGGGTGCTCGGCATGCAGTGCATTCCTCCTGACAATCCCTGAGATTCCAGACCTTGGCTTTGTACGGCTTCACTGAGAGCACAGTGCCAGGGCAGGGTGGGGCTAGGTTTGGCCTGGCCTTTGCCACCTGGTAGGAACGCCTCCTCCATTTGGGCAGAGAAGGCCTTGGGGTTCTGAAGTTCTCCAATTCAGAAATTCACTCAGATTTTACCCTGTTGCCTAAATTGTACAGAGCAGCTAGTTGAGTTCTGCTCAGAGAGATTCAGGATGGGGTGGGGAAGTAGTCACTTCCTGTTTCCTGTGAAAGGTATTTAGTAGAGTCCCCTTCTCCCCCCTTTTCCTAGGTTCAATCAGTTGTTGTAAAGCCACCTTAGGTTCAAGGTACATGGTGTGCTCCTAAATTAGAAACTTCAAAACACAAAGCAAAGAAACAACTTGTGGTTTTCACACCATCTAGGAAGCTAGAGCCTTTCTAGCACATGAGCCATTGCGGTAAATAAGGCAGTAGGAAAGACCTTGCCAGACATGGGTGCTCTTTTTGCGTTTTTTGATGCCCAGAAGTCATGGGACAGCGTTTATCAGAATGGAGGAGACGTCACAAGCCTGGTATAGAAATGAGGTGGTAAGGAAATGTCCAGAGAAGCTTGTCAGGGGAAGTGGTATTTGATTTGGTGCCAGAGGGACATGTTTGCTATGTACCAAATTCTGGATCAGTGCTCACTCAGTCACAGAACTAGGATGAAGAAAGTGACAGATTGAGAGGCTGGATCATGGTAGCTCTCACCACAGGCAGCCTCTGTCTCTGGGTTGGGGGGTTCTTTTTTTCTTTTAATATTATTTTTATTTCATGTGTATGAGTATATCGCCTGGATGTAAGTGAGTGCACCCGTGTCGTGCAATGCTGTGGAGGTCAGAAGAGGGCTTCGGATTCCCCTGGAACTGGAGTTAAGGACGGTTCACAGCCACCATGTGGGTGCTGAGAATCGAACCCCAGTCCTCGGCAAGAGCAGTCAGTGCTCTTAATTGCTGAGCCATCTCTCCAGCCCCTGGAGAGTTCTTTTTTAAGAGGTCAGAGCCAGGCATGATGGCATGTGCTTTTGATCCCAACACTGGGAGGCAGAGGCAGGCAGATCTCTGTGAGTTTGAGGGCAGCCAGATGTATATCTCTGTGAGTTCAAGGTCAGCCTGGTCTACATAGTGAGTAGTTCTAGGCCAGCTGGAGCTACAGGAAGACCTTGTCTGAAAGAGACAAAAAAAAAAAAAAAAAAGAAGTCAGGAGAAGCCAGGGTGTGTGGTAACACATACCTTTAATCCCAGTGCTCTAGAGGCAGAGGTAGGTGATCTCTGTGAAATCAAGGCCAACTTGGTCTATATAGCAAGTTCCAGGGCAGCGAGGGTTACAGGGAGACCCTGTCTCAAAGCAAAAAAATAAGGAAGTCTGGAAAAACTAAAGGGCCTGCTAGGACCCCCACCTACAGGGGAAGAGTAGACCAGGCTGAAGACGGGCAGTGGCTGTGGATGCCGGCTTACCTAGTAACTTCCAAAGCCAGACCTGAGCATTTCTAATCTGAAGTTTTGTGAGACTGATAGAATAAAAAAAAGTGAAATTGGGGCTGGAAAGGTGGTTCAGCGGTTAGCAACACTGGTGGTTCTCGCAGAAGACCCAGATTTGAATCCCAGCACCCATATGGCAGCTAACAACTGTCTTAACTCCAGTCCCAGGGGATCCAACAGCCTCTCCTGATCTCTGCGGGCATTGCACAACATGTGTGCACTTACCTATATGCAGGCAATACATGCGTACACATAAAATAAAAATAATAAAAGTAAAAAAAAATGAAATTTGGGATACTAGAAAATGTGTAGGATAAAAGGCCATGCCACACCCTCAGGTTGTTCGCCTTTCAGGTTCCTTTGAGACATTGTCTCCTATAGCCGAGGCTGGTCTCAGACTCACTATGTAGCTGACTCTGGATTCCTGAGCCTCCTTCATCTCCCTAGGGATAGTGGTATTTGATTTGGTGGCAGAGAGACAGGTTTGCTGTGTACCAAATTCTGGACACTCAGAGAACTAGGTTGAAGAAAGTGACAGATTGAGAGGCAGGGTCATGGTAGCTCTCCCCCACCACAGGCAGCTGTGTTGGTGGGTTGTGGAGTTCTTTTTAAGAGGTCAGAGCTGGGCATGGTGGCACATGCCTTTGATCCCAGCACTGGGAGGCAGATGGATCACAGTCATGCAGGAGTTCCTGGCTACCTTTCTGTTTTGTGAGTTGTCTGAGCTGTAATGGCTTAACTCTCTGCAGTCACTTTTCACACCCAAACTAGGACTGTTTATGACCAGGAGAAATGGACTCCTGAATTACGATTGGGCACTCTTAGCCATACTTTTCAGGAATTAGTTTAGGTACCTGCAAGTGAGGAATCCTTTATTCTTTTTAGTGTTAAAAATAATGTATATGCCGGGCCTGGTGGCACACGCCTTTAATCCAGCACTTGGGAGGCAGAGGCAGGCAGATATCTGTGAGTTCAAGTCCAGCCTGATCTACATAGTGAGTTCCAGGATAGCTGTGGCTACATGGAGACCCTTTCTCAAAAAGACCAAAAAAAAAAAAAAAAAAAAGATAATGTATATGTGCTCACATACCACAGCGAATTTGTGTGGAAGTCAGAGAACAGCTTGTGGGAGTCAGTTCTGTCTACCATGTGGATCCTAGCATAGAGCTCAAGTCCATCAGGCTTGCTGGCAAGTGCCTTTACCCAGTGGGCCATCTTGCCACCCTTTGGGTTTAAGACAGGTGCTCAGGTAGCCCAGGCTGGCTTTGAACTTGGAGCAGTCCTGCCTCAGCCTCCTGAGCACTGGGATTATAGGTGTACACTACCACACCTGCCTTTCTGAGCAATTTATTGCCTCCTCTAACCCCATCAGAAGGACTATTATGAAAAATAACTAGCTTAATTATTAAAGTTTAATGTGGCATCTTGATTTCTAGAGCTGATTGCACTGGAAATGGCTTGTCACTATTTCAGGGGAGAGCTGGGATTCAGGGTCTTATAAGTGCTAGGCAGTTCTCTACCACTGGTGAGATGGCTTAGCAGGTAAAGGGACTTGTCACTAAGCCTGACAACCTGAGTTCCAGTCCCAGAACCTGTATGGTAGAAGGAGAAAATTGACTCTTCACCTCTTAGGTGCACATACACATGCCCCCTCCGCCCAGTAAATGAATACATTAAAAATAATAGGCTTATTAGGTTTCAGGAGCTGGAGAGATGTCTCAGTGGTTAAAAGCAATGGCTACTCTTGGCAGGTGACCTGGATTTGATTCCTAGCACCCACATGGCAGCTAACAACCATCCTTAACTTCAGTTCCAGGAGATACAACCCCACCCCCCCTTTTTGGTGGGGTCTTTTTGAGACAGGGTCTCCCTGTAGCCCCAGCAGGCTTGGCACTCACTGTGTAGACCAGGCTGGCCTGATCTCACAGAGATCTGTGTGCCTGCTGGGACTAAAGGTGCATGTCATCACGCCTGGCTCCAGAGCATTCTTTTGACTCCTGAGGACATTTCACCCATGTGTTACACTTAACATGCAAACAAAAAGCTCATACATATGGAATAAAAATAGGTACCTTTAATTTTTTTTGTGGGGGGGGGTTCAGGGTCTCCCCGTAGCTCCAGCTGTCCTGGAACTCACTGTGTAGAGTTGGCCTTGAGCTCACAGAGATCCGCCTGCCTCTGCCTCTGCCTCACGAGTGCTGGGATTAAAGGCGTGTGCCACCATGTCCAGCGATAACTTTAATTTAAAAAATTTATTACTTTAAAAAATTTTTATGTGTATTTCCTGAATGTGTGTTAGTGTACCCGTGTCAAGCAATGTCTGTGGAGATCAAAAGAGGGTGTCGGATTTCCCTGGAACTGGCATTACGGACGGTTGTTAGTCATCATGTTGGTGCTAGGAATTGAAACCAGATCCTCTGCTAGAGCAACCAGTGCTCTTAGCCACTGAGCCATCTCTCCTGCCACGTGCTTTTAAAGATCAGATTTTAGTTCTTTAGGGCAGGGAAGTTTTGTTTATTACCATATTCTTCTGCCAGTGCCCGGCAGACATACTCAAGAAGTACTAGCTCAGTGTAGCTGTTTCTCTTCCTGAAGCAGACTATGACAGCCCTGAAGGAGATTGTGTTCATTTTAAAACTGAACTGTTGAGTTGACTGTGTGATCAGCTAAATGGATTAAAGTCCCCATCATTTGATCTGAGTTGAGAGAACAGAATTCAAGAAAGGCAGGGAACTTGCCCAGAAACACCTAGAAGTGACTCATTGAGTTGTCAGGACTGGAACCTCCAGGCCAAGGGTAGGGGATGAAGGCTCACAACCATGCCAGGTGTCAAGATCACTGGGTTCAGAGGAATTGAGTTCACAGGCACTAGCAGAGATTTTGGTGGAGTGCCCATTGGTAGGTTTTCCAGGGAGGGTGGTCAGCTAAGGAGAGTAGTGTCTTGCTTCATGGGGATGCACATTTTATGTGTATGAGTATGTTGCCTGCATGTATGTAAGTGCACCTGTGTTGTGCAATGCCCAGGGAGGTCAGAAGAAGATGTTGAATTCCCCTGGAACTGGGGTTATGGACGGTTGTTAGCCACCGTGTGGGTATGGAAAATCAAACCTGGGTCCTCTGTAAGAGCAATCAGTGCTCTTAACCATTGAGCCATCTCTCCAGCCCAGCAGTGAATTCTTAGTGTTGCTCATTGCCAGGCACAGGAAGAAGAGTCTTGGTTGAGCTCTTAGTAGTTTTTGAAACTTGGCATGACTTTGTTTCCTGCTGGTGTCTATCTGTAGAGACATGAGCTGTTACCAGGCTGCCACCATCACATCTTTTGAGGAGAAACAGAACTCTTGTCCAGAAAGTTTGAGGACAGTGCAAACATCTTGTATGGTAATTTTTATAGTGGACCCAGATCCCAAAAAAGTGGTTACAAGGAAGCAGAAAGGCACCTAGAATCCATGACTAATCTTCACTGACTGAGCTTTCATCCATCAGGTGGTTTTGGACCTTAAAGGCTCTATAAATCCATAAACTGCTTGGTAACTGGTAGATTGTGGTTCAGTTACCTTCGTCACTTACACTGTTGTCATCTCTCTAAATGCCTAGGGGTAAGGGATTTGTTAAGAGAGAAGAGAGGAAGAGACCAGCTTCTACAAGTTCATAATCACTGATGCATTTATGGTGGACACCATTTTCTGGGGTGGTTGTTTTTTGGGGTTTTTTTTTTGGTGTTTTTGAGGTCTCCCTGTAGCCCCAGCTGTCCTAGTACTCACTGTGTAGACCAGGCTGGCCTTGAACTCACAGAGATCTGCCTGCCTCTGCCTCGAAGTGCTGGGGTTAAAGGTGTGCACCACCACGTCTGGCTTCTGTTTGTTTTTTACACTTAACCTTAGCCAAAAGGCAGAACAGCAGTGGGGTTTTGTTTGTTTATGTGATAGGGTCTCCCTATAGTCCAAGCTGGCCTGGAACTCTATATGTAGAACAGGCTGGCCTCTTCTCCTAGAGATCACCTGCCTCTGCCTCACAAGTGCTGGGGCTACAGGGAGACCCTGTCTCAAAAAGACCTAAAAAAAAAAAAAAAAAAGAAAAGAAATTACTTACACTTTATTTTAGAATTTACTTATTTTATGTGTATGAGTATTATGCCTACATATGTGGAAATGCACCAGTGTCGTGATATGCCCATGGAGGTCACAATACGGTGTTGTATTCCCCTGGAGTTACAGATAGTTGTTAGATGCCTTGTGGGTGCTGGGAATCAAATCTGGGTCCTCTGTAAGAGCATCCAGTGCTCTTAACTGCTGAGCCATCTCTCCAGCCCCAATTACTGTTACTTTAAAATACCCTGTTTACCGGTACTTTAAAATACCTCTGTTAGTCCCAGCAGAGATGGCAGATCTCTGTAAGTTCAAGGCCAGCCTGGTGTACATAGTGAGTTCCAGGCCAGCTGGGGCTACAGGGTGACCCTGTCTCAAAAAAAAATTATTTATTTATTTATTTATTTATTTATTTAGTCTTTCTGAAGCAGAGTCTCCCTGTAGCTCCACCTGCCCTGGAACTCACTGTGTAGACCAGGCTGGCCTTGAACTCACAGAGATCCACCTGCCTCTGCCTCCCAAGTGCTGGGACTACAGACATGCGCCACCATATTTTTAAAAATATTTTATTATCTTATGTGTATGAGTATATTGCCTGCATGGATGTGAGTGCACCCATGTCATGCAATGCCACAGAGGTCAGAAGAGGGCTTTGGATTCCCCTGGAACTGGAGTTAAGGATGGCTCATAGCCGCCATGTGGGTGCTGGGAATCAAACCCGGGTCCTCTGCCAGAGCAGTTAGTGCTCTTAACTGCTGAGCCATCTCTCCAGCCCCTAAATTTTTTTATTTTTATGTGTGTATGTGTGCGTATGCGTGTGTGTATTGCCAAGTGCACCTGTGTCGTGCAATGCCTGCAGAGGACAGAAGAGGCTGTCAGATTCCCTGGGACTGGAGTTACAGACAGTTGTTAGCTTCCATGTGGGTGCTGGGATTTGAACCCAGGTCTTCTGTAAGAACAGCCAGTGTTTTTAACCACTGAGCCATCTCTCCAGCGCCTCAAAAGGACTTTTACAAACAACTGTTTCTATTTCCATATCCCGGAATTTGTATCCCACCCCTCTTTTTCTTACTGTTATTATCAAACCATTCTTGTACTGTGAAACATTTAAATTTGGGGGGTGGTTATAATTACAGATAATGTTCTATTTAAAACTTTTCGGCAGGGGCCAGGAGTGGTGGCAAAGGCATTTAATCCCAGCACTTGGGAGGCAGAGGCAGGCAGATCTCTGTGAGTTAAAGACCAGCCTGGTCTACATATTGAGTTCCAGATAGCTGTGGCTACAGGGGGACCCTGTCTCAAAAAAGACCAAAAAAAAAAAAAAAGAGAGAGAGAGAGAGAGAGACCGAGACCAGAGAGCCTTGCTGTGTTCTGAGGTTGGCTGGCCTTAAACTCCCTGTCCTCTTGCCTCATCCTCTTTTGGGATTAGGCCTGACAGAGAACCAGGTCCTAAAGGCTGGGTTGTTGTCCTCCATCACTGTGTCCCCAGTCGTTAGGAAGTGCTTAGCAAGCATTTCAGTGGCTTCTTTAAGGAAATTGTTCTGAGCTCGAAACAAGTTCTTGCTCTGTGATTTAAACCAACATGCTGTCCCTAAGCACATCTACCTTCTTTCAACAGAAAGTGATTTTCTGCCCTGTCAAAGAGGCTCTGGAAGTAGATTGGAGCAGTGAGAAAGCCAAGGCCACCTCGAAGCGCACAGCCCCAGACTACTTTCTGCTGCAAGGTGAGGACTGGAGGCAGAAATATTTTAATCTGTTCATAATGACCTGCTTTCCACAGTTGAGCCTGAGGTAATCATGTGAGTGTTTCAGCATTTTCTCACACAACCTCCTCTCTTAGAGAATTCTTCCCTGGTGTCAAACCTTCATTCTTGCGACACTCTCATGAAAGGTGTTTGAGTTCTTTCTTTCATTTGTTTGTTATCTTTTCTTTTTTTGTATTTTTCAGACAGGGTCTCCCAGTAGCCCCAGCAGGCCCAGAACTCTCTATGTAGACCAGGTTGGCCTTGAACTCACAGAGATTGGCCTGCCTCTGTTTCCGGAGTGCCACCACACCCAGCTTGTTTGTTATCTTTGCAGCAGGGTCTCACAGTGGAGCCAAGGCTGACCTTGAACTTGGTGACTGTCCTGGTTCAAGCTCCCAAGTTTTGGGATCATAGGCGTGCACCACCACACCTGGCTCCCCCTCACTATAAATGAGCCATTTTTCAGTTTCTCCTTGCTGATTTTTAGGGGTTTTATAGCAAAATATTGATTGACTTCTCAGTGTATTTCTGTGTCTGCTACTTTAATGTCCAAAATAACATTTAAGGCCGGGCATGGTGTGGTGACGCATGCCTTTAATCCCAGTACTTGGGAGGCAGAGGCAGGCGAATCTCTGAGTTCAAGGCCAACCTGGTCTGCATAGTGAGTTCCAGGACAGCTGGGGCTACAGGGAGACCCCATCTCAAAAAGACAAAAAAAAAACAAAACATAATGTGGCTTCTGTTACCCACTGAGCTATCTCATGAGTGGGAAATGTATGAAATTTAAAAAGCTCAATTAAGCCGGGTGTGGTGGCGCACGCCTTTTATCCCAGCACTCAGGAAGCAGAGGCAAGCAGATCTCTGAGTTCAAGGCCAATCTGGTGTACGTAGTAAGTTCCAGGACAGCTGGGGCTATAGGGAGACCCTGTCCCAAAAAGACAAAAATAGATAGATGATAGATAGATAGATAGATAGATAGATAGATAGATAGATAGATAGATAGATAGATAGATAGATGATAGATAAAAAATAAATAAGTGTGATGCTAAAGATTTAACCCATGGCCTCGCTGTCAGGCAAGCTCACAGTTACATCCCCAGCCAATAGGGTTAACTACCATTTTAAGGGTGAGGCCCTGGGATCCAGCACCAAAAAGAAGTACTTAATGAGATCCCAGAGAGAGAGAGGGAGGGAGGGAGGAAGGGAGGGAGGGACAGAAAACAAGAAGTTGTCAGAAAAAAGTGATGGGGAGATATGGGAGGTGTTGGAGGGGAGGGAGGGGGCATGGATTTGATCAAAATACCTTATATGCATGTATGAAATTCTCAATAAAAGTTAAAAAAATATGAAATCCTCTCTCAAAAACAAACGGGGCTGGAGAGATGGCTCAGCAGTTAAGAGCGCTGGCCGTTCTTGCAGAAGATCCCAGTTTGAATCCCAATACCCACATGGCAGCTACTAACCATCCATAACTCCAGTTCTTGGGGATCTGATGCCCTCTTCTGTCTTCCATGGGCACTACATGACATGAGTGCACTTACACACATGCAGGTAGAGCATGCATAGAAATAAAAATAAAAATTAAAAACAAACAAAATATATAATCTGATAAAAATCTTGCATCAGTGAAGTTGTCTCAAAAAGACCAAAAAAAAATAGAACAACCTCTGGGACACTTTAAAAGCAATCCTAAGAGGGAACTGCCTTTAATCCCAGCACTGAGGTGGCAGAGGCAGGCAGATCTATATGAGATCCAGGCCAGCTTGGGCTATATAGTGAAACCCTGTCTCAAAACAAAGCACAAAAATAAGTATACAAAAGAAATATATTTCATTAGAGTTTTTAGAATGCAAGGACTTTAGAAACCGACCAGTTAATTTCATCCTGCCATTTCATAACTGAGTAAACAAACTCCCCAGAAGTCAAATTGACTTATCTGTTCCTGGTCATAAAGACAGTTAGTGAAAAATATGTTTAGCAAAAAATCAGTTTACATGTAGGAGCTGTTTTGCTACCCTGAAAAGCTGAATGAGGTCTGCTTCATGGGCATCTCGTGCTTGTATGAGTTGCCGAGCAGGAAATTGAAAGCTATAGTTATAAGAATATAAGAGCAAGGTATAGCTGGGGGTGGTGGCACATGCCTTTAATCCCAGCACTTGGGAGGCAGAGACCGACTGATCTCTGTTTAAGGCCAGCCTGGTCTCAATAGCGAGTTCCAGACCAGCTGGGGCTACAGGGAGACCCTGTCTCCAAAGACTAAAAAAAGGGGTTGGAGAGATGGCTCAGCAGTAAAAGCACTGACTGCTCTTGTAGAGGACATGAGTTTGAATCCCAGCACCCACATGGTGGCTAACCACTATCTTAATTCCAGTTCCAGGGGATTGAACACCCTCATCCTCCAGAAGCACGGTATGACACGGGTTCACTTACGTACATGCAGGAAATACACTCATACACATAACAATTTTTTTTTTTAAAGTAAGGTGTTAACTCCGGAGGCAGAAGCAGGCAGATCTGTGTGAGTTCAAGGCCAGCCTGGTCTACATAGTGAGTTCCAGGTCAGCTGAAGCTACAGGGAGACCCTGTCTAAAAAAAAAAAAAGTAAGGTGTTAAGGTGGGGCTGTAGCTCAGTGGTAGAGACACTTGTCTCACATGCATGAAGCCCTAGGTTCAAGCTCCAAAACTGGCAAAAGGTTGAGAGAGAACAAAGTGTTACTTGTACTGGAAACTGAGCTTAATTCCTACACACTGGGCATTCTAATCTAGAATCATTAGTCTAACAGGAGGTTAAAGAGTTAACGAAGTGCACTTCAGCAGAAAACTGACCAGGCCCTTGTCCTCTCTGCATCTGGAATGCTCCTTTTAGCATTTGCAACACCTAGAAATGTGACCATTTCAGAAGACAAAAATTTGCTGATGAGGGGCTGGAGAGATGGCTCAGCAGTTAAGAGCACTGACTGCTCTTACAGAGGACCCAGGTTCGAATCCCAGCACCCACATGGTGGCTAACAACCATCCATAACTCCAGGTTCCAGAGGATCCGACACCCTCCCCTGACTTACAGGGGCATTGCACGACACGGGTGCACTCACATGCAGGTAGTACATTCATACACATAAAAAAATAAAAAGAAGAAAATATTTTTTTTTAAGAAATGGTCTGATGAGATGACTCAGCATGTAAAGATGTTTGCCTCGCAAGCCTGGAGACCTGAATTTGATCCCTGGAATCCACATAACGGTGGAAGGAGAGAACCAATTCCACAGAGTTGTCCCTTGACATCCATACATGTGCCACGGCACATGTACCCAACACAATAATAGTAAATAAAAATGAAGAAAAGAAAAAAATCAGGAATGTATAGATGCAGACATGCAATGGAGGTTAGGGACAAGGCCCCAGGAAAGGATTTATGGGATGTCCAGAAATTAAGGAAGGGCCCTATGTGTTATAAATAGTCAGAATCTGGGAGAGGCAGGAAGCTTGCTTGGGTTTTACAGTAAACCATGTACTGTGTGTATGCATTTGCTCTTTTGTTTGGTTTTAGGTCTTCTTTTTTTTTTTTTTTTTTTTTTTTTTTTTTTTTTTTTTAAAAAAAAAGATACAGGATCTCCTGTGATCAACCTCACTATATAGCAAGGTTGGCCTTGCACTGTCTCATCCTTCTGCCTCTGCCACACCCAGCTAATTGGATTTTTTTATTTGATGACTTGAATTATATGGGGAGCTCTTTGAACTTTCGTGTATAGCCTTGTTCTGTTGGCTGGGTAATATACCATCATCTATGCCCAGCTGGTCTGGAAAGTTGTGTAAGTTGTTTTCAGTTTTCCCAGCTCTTGGAATTTATTCCCAAGATCCTTTCTGGGAATGTGACCTATGTGAGGTGACTTCATGTCACCTGATGCTGCCCAGTGAGGACAGGGTGCTTGATTGTGGTGCACACCTAAGAATAAAAAACCTAGCTTTATTTTCCCATTGCCCAGTGAAGCATATTCTGAGTGCTCCATAGATGACTATTTTTGTCTGAGTGACTAGTTGGTGCTTACGTGGTCATTTGCACCACTTCAGAGAGAACTGCTTACGTGCTGGTGTCCCTGCAGTGCCTCTTCCTGTCTGCTCCCTAGGTTACCCCCTGGATTTTGTTTTGGCTTTGCCTTTTTTCCCCTATACTGGGGTTTGACGCTAGGGCCAGCCTTGTGCACGCAAGAAAAGTGCTCTACCACCATTCTGTATTTCCGGCCCTTACAATTTTGAGACAGTGTCACTAGGTTGTCTAAGCTGGCCTTGAACTGTGATCCTTCGGCCTCAGTGTCTCAAAAATGGGATGATAGTGCATGTGCCATCAGGCCTATTACAGAACCAGGCTTTTGATTCCAGAGTCTTCCTGGCTGGGTGCTTAAGAGTCTCATGTTGCCCATTGAGAACTGAGCCTCTGGTGAAGCAGCTGCCCTGCTGTCCATGTGCTTGTCGTATTTGGGGACAGAGTGTTTTTCCAGTTTGTCTAACACGACAGTGGCCAGACTAAATGCTTCCTGCTGCATTTTTCCACTATCTTGAGAGCTGGCCTTACCATCTGTGAGCAGAAAGGTCTCTTCTTTTTATTATTCTCCCATGGCGTGTTGCAAAACATTAAGCATGAGCTGGTTTCCTGTGGCAAAAATTGTCTTTGATTTGTTCTTTTTGAGGTTACTGTGAGTTTATCATAACAGGAGTGCTAAAAATACTGGCTCTCATATGGAAACAGCATTCACTTAGCAGCATGAACAGTGGTGTGGAGGCTTACCCCAGAGCAGGAAGAAAGGGACTTCTTGATGAGAGTTACTCTCAGGATCCTCAGCCATCTCCACTTTCTCAGTCTGTGTTCTATACGATATGGAAAAGTACTTAAGAGATACTTGAGCCTCAGAACTGAAGCCAAAAATAATCGGAGGCCAGACATTTGGGGAGCACTTGAATTTGCCAGATCTTATGGTTTAGAAACAGACAAGGAAGGATCCAGTCTCTTTGCAAATGGACTGACAAACACTAACAGTTCTTCAGCTTGTGAGGAAAGCCCTAACAGAGCCCATGGAAAATGCTGCTGTGCTTTGTTGGTGTTCAGTGTGTCTGAGTTACTCTATAATACTCCAAAGCACACAGTGAGGAAGCTCCAGGAACTGAGTCCAGGAATCTCTGGGTGTTCGTGAAATCTTGAACAGCTATTGCCAGGTGTTAAAGAGAAATAACACCGTCTCAGGCAAAGGAGCAGCACATGCGGGCCAACAGGAGGCCAGACCTGGGTGCAGTGGCTAGTGGCTTCCTGTTGGATACGGTATCAGAATTGCCAGAGAACAGCCAAAGAGTGCAAATCAGCTAGCAGGACTCCTGTTTACTGACTCAGAATAACTGGGGTGACTTGCATTTTTCTAAAGCTCTTGGGATTGCTTTTAGAGGCTTTCAGGCTAGACAAGAAGCCATGTCTAGAACCAGAAGCCTCAGTGACTCGTGTAATATAAACGTGTATTAGTTTTCAGTTAGCAGCATTGTGCCGAGACAGGAACAAAAGGAAGCCACCCCAGTGGCTCTTGAATACAGTGGGTTTTATTCTGTTGTTCATTTGTGTTTTAAGACAGGATCTCATATAAGTCAGGGTAGCCTCAAACTCACCATGTAGCCAAAGCTGGCCTTGATTGCTCCTCCTGCCTCCACCTCCTGAGTGCTAGGATTGCAGACAAGGGTAACTAACAAGCATGTCTTGTTTTAGTATACTGTTTTGAATGTGTATGCTCAGGATGAAGAAGAAATAACTAAGAATTAATACTGAGATATAATTTTGTTTTTTGGTGTTAGCAGTTCTGGAAACTACTTAATATGTATTCTAAGAGAGATCAGGTAGGTAACCAGTGTGCTTGAGGAGCACCGACTTTGTTAGAGTGTTCTGTGTGTACGAAAGGTGTGATATGCTAGAAGGAACTCCGTCAGTGGTGGAGTTGGAAGTGCTGGAATGAATGCTTGCGTCTTTTTGTCTGCATCTCTGGAAATAGATGTATGTGTGTTGAGTGCATGTGTGTTCATGCGTACACAGGTGTGTTTCCTAGATCTGTGTGTTGAGAGGGCTTATACCAAAGGCCTCCTGGAGGCTGTGACTGTACTGTCTTGGGTCACTATCTTTTTCCACTTGATAGAGCCAAGACTTCAGAAAAACAGCTGATTCCAGAGCTGGGATAGGAAAATTCCAGTTTTACTTGAAATATCCTGCAATGCCTAAAAGTAGGGAAGTGCTTTAAGAATGGTGGGTGCTGCCAGGCAAGGTGGCGCACGCCTTTAATCCCAGCACTTGTTGGGAGGCAGAGGCAGGCCAGTCTTTGTGGGTTTCAGGCCAGCTGGGACTGTATGGAAACCATGTCTCAAAAAAAAAAAAAAAATAATGGCAGGTGCCCGTCAAAAGAACAAGACTAGTAACCAGTCAATGTAGGAGTGACAAATGTTAAAAAAAACCTTGGGCTGGTGATGAGTCAGTAAGAGTGCTTGCTCTGCAATTGAGGATCTGAGTTCAAATCCCAGCAACCACATAAAAAGCAGGGCATGGTTGCATGTGCTTGTTACCTCTACATTGAGATAGACAGAGACAGAGGAACTTGAGAGCTTGCAGGCCAGGCTAGTCTGGCTAGCCACCTAGTGGAAACTGAACTTCCTGTTAAGTGAGAGACCTTCTCTTAATAAGGCAGTGATAGAGACACCTGACTTTCATACTGCATGCATACCAGAGGTACACCCACACACTTAACATGCACACACCACATATACACATAAATCTACATCTGACTATCACCCTAGTAGTAAAAATTATTCCAATCAAGAATCATCACTGAAGCTGGGGCTAGTGTACACTAACCCCAGCACTTAGAATCCTAAGGCAGAAAGGTCAAAAGAAAAATCCTGAGCTGGGCAGAGTGATGTGCACCTATAATACCAGTACCTCAGAGTTGGAGGCAGAAGGATCATTTGAACACTTTCTGTTTTCTCAAAAGAAAAGAGCCAAGCATGGTGGTTTGTGCCTCTGATCCAGCATTCAGAAGGCAGTAGGATTACCATGAAAGCCAAGGTTATCCTAGTCTACAGTATAAGACCTTGTCTCAAGAGACAGAATATATCCAACTGTGCTAGGGACATGGCTTGGTTGTAGAGCACTATACAGATTTGTACAAGGCCTTGTGTTCTATCTCTAGCACTATAAGAGAAATAAATGAAAATAATGGCGCAACCCTGGAAGAACCCTGAGATTGTACCTCAACAAAATTATCAAGGTTAATTTCCAAGAATAGAATAGATCTCAACTCTCCTAAGAAGATGAACTGAGCACAGTAGGACACACCCCTATACATCCCCACACCATGGAGGCAGAGCATCAGAGTCAAGGTTTGAGGCCAGCTTGTGCTATATGAGACCCTATCTTAAAGAGCAAAAGGAGGAACTGAGAAGTACCCAGTGTTGCATTGGGATTCTGGCCGGAGTGTATAAGCTGAGTAAGCATCAGACAGATGAAATGCAGCAAAGAAATGCCATGAAAGACTGAGGAACTATGGAGGGTCAGGGAAAACTGGAAAACAAGACTTTGGAACCCTGGTATGGATGCAGGAGCAGGGTGAGATTTTTTTTTCCCCCTCTTCTGCTGAGAAGGAAATTAGTGGAATTTTGGTAGAAAGTCCACAGCTCAGATTAATGCTTTGTTAATGGTATTTTTACATTTTTCAGTCTTTAAAGTCATTTTTATTTTATATATATGATGTTTTGCATGCATACATACATACATGTATATACATGCACCCATGTTGTGCAATGCCCAATGAGACCAGAAGAGAGTGTTGGATCCCCTGGAACTGGAGTTATGGATGGTTATTAGCTGCTGAATCATCTCATTAACTGCTTGGTCATTCTTTTAATTCTGGGAACACTTGAGGAATCTGAGTGCGTGGGGTTTCTTTTGTTTGGTTTTTGGTTTTGTTTTTTTGGTCTTTTTGAGACAGTGTTTCCCTGTAGCCCCAGCTGGCTTGGAACTCACTATGTAGAACACACTGGCCTTAAACTCACAGAGATCCACCTGCCTCTGCTTCCTGAGTGCTGGGATTAAATGTGTGTGCCACCATGCCTGGCTAAGTGTGAAATTTTTTTTACATATTTGTGTGTACATGTACACATAATAGCTGGGCGTGGTGGCACACGCCTTTAATCCCAGCACTTGTGAGGCTGAGGCAGGCGGATCTCTGTGAGTTCAAGGCCAGCCTGGTCCACATAGTGAGTTCCATGACAGCTCGGGCTATAGGGAGACCCTGTTTCAAAAAGGCCAAAAAAAGTCAAAGACAACTTGCAAGAATCCTGACCTTTTACCATGTTGGTTCCTAGTTATTGAACCCATGTCGCTAGCCTTGGTGGCAACATCTTGATCTGCTGAGCCCTCTCACTGGATTAGGTTTATTTTTGAGATAGGGTGTATTCTAGGGTACCTTGAACTGTGTATTCAAAGCTGGCTCCTCAGTGCTCAGATAACTGGACTGTGCCACCACGCTCATCTTTGGAATGCTTTTGTTTTTATGAAGCACACACTATCCTATTGGAGAAGTTACTTTCAAGTTGTTTAGGAAAAATAAAAGTTACTTAGTGTATACGGAGGAATGTAATGCCAAGTGTGGGATGTCAGCATTGGGGCCCAAGGGAAGCTAGGCTGCACATCACATGTATTTTGTATGTGTGTGCATGTATGTGCACAAATGTCACAGCATGTGTGTGGAGGTCAGACGACCACTTGCAGGGATCAGGCCTCTTTTACAAGGATTTGGGGGACCAAGTTCAGGTAGTCAGCCTTTACTTGCTGAGCCATCATGCCAGCCATAAACTTACTTAAAAATAAAATTTATAGTAGAGAGGGGGAACCTCTAGGCATCATTCCTGAAGGGTATTCAATGAACTCTTTAAAAGTAGAATGTGGGGCTGGAGAGATGGCTCAGCGGTTAAGAGCATTGACTGCTCTTGCAGAGGACCCAGGTTCGATTCCCAGCACCCACATGGTGGCTACGAACCGTCCTTAACTCCAGTTCCAGGGGAATCCAAAGCCCTCATCTGACCTCTGAGGCATTGCATGACACGGGCGCACTCACATACATGGCAGGTAATACACACCTATATGTAAAATAAAAATAAAATATTTTAAAAGTGGAATGAGCCGGCCGTGGTGGTGCACGCCTTTAATCCCAGCACTAGGGAGGCAGAGGCAGGTGGATCTCTGTGAGTTCAAGGCCAGCCTGGTCTACATAGTGAGTTCCAGGACAGCTGGGGCTACAGGGAGACCCTGTCTCAAAAGACCAAAAAAAAAAAAAAAAAAAAAGAATGAAGCCATGCATGATGGCACACACCTTTAATTATAGCAGTTGGAAGGCAGAGGCAAGTGGTTTTCTGACATTGGGACCAACTGGGGCTACAAGGAGACCCTGTCTCAAAAAAAAAACTAAACAGGGCTAGAGAAAGAGGTGGCAACTAGGAGAACTGGTTCAGTTCCCTACATGGCAGCTAACAGCAAAGTACCTCCAGTTCCAGGGAATTTTCTGGCTTCTGCAAGTTTGCTCATATGTGGTATGCTTCCATGAATCCAGGCAAAACACTGATACACATATAAAAAAAATTTTTTTTTTTTTTTTTTTTTTTTTGGTCTTTTTGAGATGGTCTTGTAGCCCCAGCTGTCCTGGAACTCACTATGTAGACAAGGCTGGCCTTGAACTCACAGAGATCTGCCTACCTCTGCCTCCTGAGTGCTGGAATTAAAGGCGTGCGCCACCACGCCTGGCATAAAAATAAATTTATGAACAAAAAAACAGAAGCCAGGAATGGTGGCATAAGGCAGGTGAATCTTCTGTGAGATCTGGACCAGCCTGGTCTTTGTAACCAGTTCCAGGCCAGCTGGGACTAGAGGGAGACCCTTCTTCAAAATGGATGAATGAAACTGAGCATAATAATACATGCCTTTAATCCTAGCACTGGAGGAGGTCGGGGAAAGATGGGACAGAGGCAGGCAGATTTCTGTGAGTTCCAAGAACAGCCAGGGCTACATAGCGAGACCCTGCCTCAAAAAAAATCAGGGCTGGAGAGATGAAGAGGTGGGTCAGTGGTTAAGTGCTCTTGCAGAGGACCCAATTTAATTCCTAGAACCTATATTGAGCAAGTCACAACCACCTGTAACTCCAGTTCCTGGGGAATCTGAGACCTGTGACCTCCAAGAGCTTATGCAAACAAATACATATAATTTATTTAATTTTTAAAAAAATAGCAAGATGAGACAATCCTAAAAATCACAAGTCAGCATATAATGCTGAGGGTGCCAGTCTTGGATACAAAACATCATGCTAGGTCCATAGAAAGACTTGGTGATCTTCCCCCCTTTTACTGAGGAGACCCAGAACTCGGCATCTATTAGGCAAGTAGTCTGCCACTGAGCTACATCCAGCCCATGAAGGCTTTTGTTTAACAGTACATCCTCATCTCTTCAATCAGAGGACAGGGGTCTTAATAACAGCATGGAATTCTTGTGTACATTCACCTCTGGAAAGGAGCCATATGTTCCCCAGATTTTTTTTTAGTATCTGAAGCCCTATGTGATGCATTGTGGGTAGGGGTCCAGCTGGGCATTTGCTCTACAAAAGGAATTTCTTTTGCCAAATATTGGTGTTAGAGGGAAACTATGGACACATAGTGGCCTGGAGGTACAGCTCAGGGCTTAAGAGCACTTGCTGCTCTTATAGAGGACTAGAGTTAAGTTCCCAGCACCTGAGTCAGGTGGCTCACAACCACCTGTGACTCCAGTGCCAAAGGAGCAGACGCCCTCTTCTGACCTCTGCCGGCACCCAACTATATCATCTCACACACACACCCCTTTACCTGTAAGTAAAAAAAAAAAAAAAAAAATTTTTTAACTTTTAAAAAAGATATCTATGGGGCCGGAGAGATGGCTTAGCGGTTAAGAACACTGGCTGTTCTTGCAGAAGACCCAGGCTCGAATCCCAGCACCCACATGGCAGCTAACAACTGCCTGTAACTTCAATTCCAGGGGATCCGACAGCCTCTTCTGTCTTCCGAGGGCATTGCATGACATAGGTGCACTTCCTACATGCAGGCAATACACACATACACATAAAATAAAAATAAATAAAATATTTTTTAAAAAGATGTGCATACTCTGTTTAAAAAAAAAAAGGGAAAACCAGTGTGCTTTGTGTTGAGCTATAAGTTCTGACACATTTGCTATTTTCTGTTTGGCAGAGTTTTGAGTTTAAAAATGTGGTTGGTATAGGCGGGGTGTGGTGGCGCATACCTTTAATCCCAGCACTCAGGAGGCAGAGGCAGGCGGATCTCAGTGAGTTCAAGGACAGCCTGGCCTACATAGTTCCAGGACAGCTGAGGCTACAGGGAGACCCTGTCTCAAAAACACCCAAAAAAATGTGATTGGCAGCCCATTTTCACAGAGCTGTTGGGCAGGCACTGTGAGGGCTACATGGACAAAGTTGGAGCTCATCCCAGATGAGCCCCTTCCCTCACACTCCAGAGGGCCACAGGACCAGCCTCCTCCAGACCACTCTGGTCTCCACACCCAAACCCTTTCTTGATCCTTTTTTTTTACCACACAGACCACTGGCCAGTTCTAGAAAAGCACTCTGCCACTGAGCCGTGTCCCTAACCCTTAATTCCATTTTGCTTCAGAATACAATTGCAACTTCAGGTGCAGACTGACATCCCACCTGGACCCAGGGTGTGGGGCCTCTGTCTCCTTGCAGCTACCTTTTGCTCTGCTTGAATACCCTGTACCTGGGTCCAAATTGAACTTTTCTCTGCAAAACCTGGAAACCCCTGCTGTTCATATTCCTATTCTGCTCCTGTCCTTGGTCCTTCACACTTTACTTACCAGGCTAGCTTTGAACTCAGAGATCCGCCTGCCTCTGTCTCCTGAATTGGTGGGATTAAAGGCATGCACCACCATGCTCAATGACTTTAACCAGTAGCTGTATTATTTTAGGCCCTTGTGAAGTCCTCTAGAAGGGATAATTTTCATATTTTGCGTAGTTGACTCTGGCCTTTTTCTCACTGTGACACAAGTCAGGAAATTTATGTGCATTTCTATAATCCAGAAGGGTAGTGCTGTGCTTAGCCCACCCAGAACACTGTCCTGCTGCTGTTCACATGCAGACTCCCTCAAATAGCTAGAAACCTTGCAGCTCTGTTGGGAGCTGGCAAGGGCAGAGGCAGGAGCCCCATGGGGAAATTAGTGTCTTTTCTGGTTGTTCTTAGTTTCTGTACCTAACCAAACAAGTTTAAGGTTCACAACTTTTTTTTTTTTTTTGAGACAGGGTCTTCCTGTAGCCCCAGCTATCCTGGAACTCACTGTGTAGACCAGGCTGGCCTTGAACTCACAGAGACCCGCCTGCCTCTACCTCCCAAGTGCTGGGACTACAGGTGTGCACCACCACACCCAGCCACAACTACTTCTTACTTGATGATATTTGTATTTGAAAGGAACCAGTTCAGGTCCACACTCAGCCATATACTTGTTGTTTGCTGGCGTTGAACAACTCTTGTCACTTCATGTGTCCTGCTTTCTGTCACGATGGCAAGAGATGACAGACTGTCACTCCCAATGATAATGTATAGGACAGCCTTAGAAATTGTTCTATTGTCCCTTTTTTTAATTTCTAAAAATAATAAAATATTTGAATTCCTTCAAAGAAGCTACCACTTGTGTTCTTCAGCTTCAGAGCCTGTGCTGTTAGCCTCCCTGTGCATGCTGGGAACTCAACCCAGGTCCTCTGCAAGAACAGCTAGTGCTCTTAACTGCTGAGCCATCTCTCCAGCCCCTGATTTTTAAATGATGTTTCTAGATCCTCACTTGATTTGAGGGTGGAACGTCTTCAGAAGAAACTTCTTTTAGAACTGATAGCCTTTACCAGGCAAACCATGGGTGGGCAGCCACTGCTAGTGGGGCATGATGTTCCCTGGTGGGATTTTAGTGTCCAGCACTGACAAGAACTACTGAAGAGCAGCCAGCCTCAGGGAAACAGCCTCTGATAATGGGGTGGTGGCTGACTGCTTGTTGATTAGCTGCTATCGTGACCACAAATGTTTAAAAATAATTTTTAGGCAGAAAAATGTTTATGTCTGTGTGTGTGCCACTGTCTTATCATCGGTGGAGGAGAGACCACAGCCATTCAGAGAGGAGGAGAGGTGAGGGGAAGGGCAGAGGTGACCTGTGGGCGTAGGATAGTGTTTCACACCCTCTAGCAACTGCAGCTGTGAGAGGGCAGACACTTAGTCACAAAGTCCCTCCCTAATCTGAGAAGCACGCCCAGAACCACAACTCCATTGGCTGAAGGGATTAATGGAGGCCAAGTATGTGGTATGTGCTATAATTGCTGGGTAGTGCTTCATGTACATCAGGGATTGCATTAGATCTTCTTAACTCCCAAGTGAGGGCCAGTCTTACTCCATTTTCACAGAAAGAAATTTGAGTCTTTGAGAGACTAAGTCATTTGTCCATGGTCCCAACCCAGGAGCCATTAAAAGTTAAACTCAGGAAAGTTCATAACCCAAAATGTTTAAGCTGTCCAACTTTGGGAGCCTGCCAATACTGTCCTTATGACCATTACTTTATCCAAATTTTTCAGGATCTCTAGACTGTTTCTTACTCCACTTTGCAGATTGGAAACCTGTCACAATCAGACTACAGTGATGGGCCACATTGTCAGTGACCTGCCTTGTTCTTTTCTTTGCAGGCCTGCGTCCCTGCCCCCTACTCCTGGCATCTGCTTGTGTTTGAGCTGTTCACAGGCCCCTGAGCCCAGCTGCGATTCTTGTTAGAGCCTAACATCTTTTCTAGGACTGTCAGACAGCAGTCACGGGAATATCCTGTGCCATCTTCCCTAGAAAGAGTGGTTGGCAGAGAGCAGCAGATGCCCAGATTCAAGGTCATGTGCCACTCAAGTGCTGAGCTGGAGAAAAGACCCTCTCTCCCTGCTGCTTGTGACCAGGCTGGGTGGGAGTGACTATAGAAGGTTGTCAGTAGATCTGTGACTTGGGTGCAGTGGCAGCGCTGACAGAAGAAAGGCCATGCGAGAAGCAGCTTGTGGGGCTTGCTCCTGTTTGTAATTGGCCACTGCCTAGAGCTTTTTTTCTCCATAAATTACAGTCTCTTTATGTTAGTTAGAATGCTCTTATTAAAGGTGAGGGTCAAACTGAGGAATCCTTTGTAAGGGGAGAAATTGACATGTGGCTGGGACTGGAGTCTGAATGGGAGGTTTATGTTGTTTTAGATTGGTGCACTCTGAAGTGGGGCGGTGCGGGGGGGCAGAATTATTTGAAGTAATTTAATTTTTTTTTTTTTTTTCCAACTAGACTTGTATTTTATCTCTGGGCAAGGTAGCAGTAGAGCGTACATACTAAGTGTAGTGACTTCTGAAGGCAGTGTGCTGGCTGTGTGCCTCCCCCTAAGCCTTGGGAAGTGACGGTGCTCCCACATTTTAGTAGCTGCCTGATACTTGTCAGTTAATCATCCTCTCATAAAGTGAGTTTACCATCAGTTTTCTGTGATCTAATAACGTGGTACTGCTCATTTGTGCATTATCAGTCAGTGGTCAAGGGCCATGACCTTGTGTGAAGAAAGACTTTTTGGGTTTGTTTTGAGACAGGGTCTCCCTGTAGCCCCAGCTGTCCTGGAACTCACTATGTAGACCAGGCTGTCTGCCTGCTTCTGCCTCCCAAGTGCTGGGATTAAAGGCGTGCACCACCACGCAGGGCAGGAAGACTTCTTTTTGAGACAGTTCTTACTATCTCTGGGTGGCCTAGACCTTGTTATGTAGACAGGGCCTCCAACCTGTGAACCTAAAGCTGGGGTTGCAGGTCCTTATGCCACATTTTCACACAGTTTACCGTGCACTCTAGCTTCTGCTCAGCGCCAGTGAGGTACAGATCAGAGGCCTTTGCTCCAGTAATTTCAATATTAATTTGCTAGGCAAAAAGGGACATCTTGTTTTGAGATAATTTTTGAGAGTACTCCACTTCCCCATCAACAACTTTCATGAGGCTGTTTTTCAGAAATTAAGAGATAGACAGTGGGCAACAAACAGCATATATCTGCTTTGAGCCAGTCGTCATGGGGTCAGGAAGTTGCATTGGAGAGATGAATAGGTGAAGCACTAACATTCCATCACTTCCTGACATGGTCCACTTATAGAGAAAGGAGTTATGGTGGTGGTGTGATCCAGTGAGTGAGGCACAGGCAGGAGGATCACTGCATGTTCCTGGTTAACGTGGTCTCGTAGCAAATTTCAGACTCCAGAGCTACATAATGAGACTGTCTCATTTTTTTAAAGGTTCCTTTTGGCTCATCATTTGGGATCTGTTCCTTTTGGGCCTGTCTGAAAACACCATGGTTATACATACGTAGCTGAACAAAAGCACTCATAGCCAAGGAGTAAAAGAGAAAAGGATTGAGATTCCATAATTCCCTTCAGGGGTACACATTCAGCAACCTAAAGACCTCCCAATCATGGTGGGAGGACCAAGCCTTTTATCACACAGCACCTTCCCAAAGCCACAGCAGTTGGCAAACTTTGAGGTCATATTGGGGCATCGACAAGTGAGTCTTCAGGGAAACTAGTTTAGAGGTAAATTCCTCTGGCGAAAGATGGGACTACCATGTGGCTCTGCTTGTAAGTATACCCTTTTGGATTGTGGGCTTTGAACTGATTGAGTCATCTGTGGTTACCCAGCACGGGCCTGGGGTAAGACAGTAAGAGCTCGAAACATATTTGTGAAGGAAGTGTATATACATATACACAGCCTGGTGCTGCTGAAACTGGATACAAGGATACTGGGAGCTGACCTGAGCAGATGACCAGACGTCACAAGCCGTAAGAGACTGTGAGCCAAATCATGGTGGCTTCCAAGTGTCCTGCTTTCTCCCACCACCTTTGTCCCACTGCCTCTGAGCTTCAGGCCCATTGGCTGTTGTGAACACTAGCCCTAAGAGGTATTTGGGGGTAGTTCAAATAGGCCTTATTCTCACTCTACAGCCAGGGATGACCTTGGACTTTTGATTGTTCTGACTACCTCCTAAGTGCTGAGAGTATAGAGCTGTGCCGACATGCCCAGCTCAAGGAGGGGTTGTTTATTTCTTTGTTTCTTTGTTCGCTCAGGCCAGCCTCAGTCTTAAGTATCTGAAAATGGCCTTGAACTCATGGTTTTCCTGCCTCTGCCTCCTGAGTTCTGGAATTAGAAGTGTTTGGCACCACACTGGCTTTCATGGGTGTTGACGGTGCTACTGCCAGTGTTTCTGCCCTGCTGACTGTTCTGTTTAGCGTGTTCCTATAAACTTGATAAGAAATAGTACTAGGGGAGGTAACTTAGCATTTAAAGTACTTGTTGCTCTTCAGAACACCCCAGTTTGGTTCCCAGCACCCACCCATGTTAGGCATCTCACAACCACCTGTAACTCCAGTTCCAGGGGATCCGGACTCTCTTCTGACCTTGGCAGGCACCCATATACACGTAGCATACACAATACACACATAAATAAAAATAAATCTTAAAAGAAGAAAGAAGAGGCTGGGCGTGGTGGCACACGCCTTTAGTCCCAGCACTTGGGAGGCAGAGGCAGGCAGATCTTTGTGAGTTCAAGGCCAGCCTGGTCTACATAGTGAGTTTAGGTCAGCTGGGACTACAGGGAGACTCTGTCTCAAAAAGACAAAAAAAAAGTTAAGTTTATCTTAAACTGCTCAGTTTATCAGGCATGTTAGTACACACCTATAACCCCAGCGTTTGGGAGGCTGAGGCACGAGGACTGCTGCAAGTTTGAGGCCTGAACTACAGGGGAAGGGCTCTGTCTTAAAAAAAGAAGGAAAGAAGAGAAAAGAAAGCTGAGTCTGCTGGTAACACAGTTAAATGAGTAATTTCAGCAGGAGCGGCCCCCACACAGGCCACCAGAGCCAGTCCTACTCCAGCTGCCATGTGAGCTGGGGTCCCTGAGCAAGTGACAGAACTAGAAGAGCTCACAGCATGCTAACTGCACCAAGCGCTGTCCCCTGGGCTTAAACACAGTTCCTTTAGGCCTTGGACACCTCAACTAAATGTTCTTGGGATTCACATTTTCTAGAATAGGATTAGGGATATTGTCACTTGTCCAGTAATACAGTTGGTGGGAAATAGGGACTGTAGCCACGTGGTTGCTCTCTGGTGCTCTGGGGCACCCTCCAGCATGGTCGTTCTACAGGCCTGGGAGGACCTTGGCACAGAGAAGATGCAACCCTTGCAGAGGGTGCCAAGCATGGGGACCCCTATAGGTCTGCCAGTCAGGGAGACTGGCTGCTGAGATGACTCCCTGGTACCCCTAGGGCCCTTTCAAGGCTTCTGTAGTTAGCAGGGTTAGCTCCTGTGAGGTTTTTGTTGTTTGCCATGGCAGGATGCTTTCCCCTGCCTAGCATTGAACTGAGCACAAGGTCAGTATTCATTAACTGAGTGGATGTTTGACTTGATAATCAGGCCTGGAGTCTTTCCTTAGTTAACCTGCTGGAAGAGGTTAGGTTAGGTAGTGTAGTCTTGGAGTCCTAGTTGCTTGGAGGCTGAATTAGGATTGGAGTTTCAAGCCAGCTTGGACTACATAGGGCAGTCCTATTGGGAAACCAAGAGAGAGGAAGCTTGCTAGAAGGCAGGTGGTGGTGTGCATACTTCCCAGATTAGTTCCAGCACTAAGGAGACTAAGAGGATCACTGCTACAAGCATTTAAGACTAGCGTGGACAACATACTGGCACCCTGTTTCTAAAAAACAAGGGGCTGGAGAGATGGCTCAGCAGTTAAGAACACTGGCTGCTCTTGCAGAGGACCCGGGTTTGATTCCCAGCACCCACATGGTGGCTGTGAAGCTTCCTTAACTCCAGTTCCAGGGGAATCTGAAGCCCTCTTCTGACCTCTGTGGCATTGCACAACACAGGTGCACTCACATACATGCAGGCAATACACTCATACACATAAAATAAAAACAATGGCCAGGCATGATGGCGCATGCCTTTAATCCCAGCATTTGGGAGACAGAGGCAGGTGGATCTTTGTGAGTTTGAGGCCAGCCTGGTCTACATAGTGAGTTCCAAGACAGCTGGGACTACAGGGAGACCCTGTCTCAAAAAGGCAAAAATAAAAAAATATTAAGAAAACAAAAACAAAGGGAGCTTATTAGCTAAAAGTATTTTCGCATTTGGTGTTTTCCTGAATGCGTGTGTAACCAGGATGTCCCCAGACGTGGGGAGTCCTTACTATGTGAGTTAGCTGGGGTTGAGGGAGCCTCTTGACCTCAACAAGATGAGGCTATAGTATCTGGGTAGAAAACCTTAGGCATCAATCAGGAAAATAAGGTTTTGATTTGATGTAAGTTCAGTTCTCCACCCCTTACTTGACCTGGTTTTGAGGTAATAGTTGTATTGGGGGCTGATTTGTGACACTTGATGGTTTGGATCTGGCTTCTGTCGTCCTGGGAATGGAACCCAGGGCCTTACACCTGCTGGGTAAATGCTCCATCCCTAGCCCCTGTAATAATGCTGCTATTATTTTTGGGTTTTGACACGGTGTCTTGCTATGTAGCCTAGGATGGGCTCAAATTTGAACTCTGATCTTCTGTATATGCCTCCACAGCTACTAGTAGCACTAATCTGATATTCTGAATTCAGACTAAAGTTTAGTATGTTTAAATCTTTTTGCATCGATGGTAGTATGTGCACATAGTTTTTCTTTGAAATATGTGAAAAGACACTTGTTTTCTTACTCTCCAAGTTTGTCTTTTCCATTCCTTGGGCAAGTCCTGAACTTCAGCAGAGACACTAGTCCATCATCTCCAGCTATGAATGTCATCCCTCTGGACTTGAACAGCCTGACTTAATTAAAAGGTTCAGATGAAGTTAATCAAGTTTGGAACTCTCATTTTGTACAATGTTTTGATACGATCCAATGAGTCATCTTTTGGCGAGCAGCTCTTCGTCCCTGACCGCATCTGATCTGAATGGAATGGGTTTATAATCTGAACTGGTAGGGAGGCACTTTTCAGAAATGCAGAGTCAACAGTGATGTGTGTGTGGCTGTTCAGGAGCAGCGGAACACAGAACAAAGAGCAGAATGTAAAAAGAAGAGCTCGTGAGGGGCCGGGGTCAGTCCTGAGGCCGCTGCCTTTCTATTTCCAGAACATGGGTTTCTTCCCTCCCCCTCCACCCCTGCTAACTGGAGTGCTGACATTCGAAAAAGAGTGAAAAAGACAGCTTTTGCTTGCTTTACTGCAAATAAGTGGCCTAGCTGCTGGCTGCCTTCCCAGTGGCCCTGAGAGCACGTCAGATGTGGTCAGTGAGGTATATGCACGGTGCCAGCCTGACGGTCCTTGTCCAGGCAGACACACTGGGAGCAGGCCCGGGCCCTCTGCTGGCTGCCCCCACCTTCCTTGGTGCCATCTTCCTTCTTTCTGAGGCAAAGCTGGTCTTATTCTCTGAGAACAGAGGGACAAGATTTTCCGTGACCTCCTTTTCCACTCACTGTTCACCCTCTGGTCTATTCGCTTGCAATGAATGGAGCCTTTGTGAGAGTTCAGGACCCATCTAGAAAATAGACCTCACAAAAACACAGTCCACTGGGGGCAAAGAACCAGGCAACTTAGGATCCTTGGTGCCCGCTCCTGCATGGTTCTCCACTTCTGGATTCCATTAGGGTCAGACCTATGTTTCCAGCCCTGCTCCTCTGCGAGTAGCTAGGTGATGGTTCTTCCTGACCTCCCACTGTTGTGAAGATATGGTGCTCACACATGTAGCATGTTCAGCATGACACCGAACACTATTATATTTTATAGCATTTTGTGGTAAAGACTGGAAAATTATCAACATTTCCTGGTCCCTTGTGGTGGTTGATGCTTCTGTCCCAATGACACAGTAAGGAGAGATGCATGCAGGCCGGGGTTAGGGGGTACCTGCTTGGGACTGTTGCTCCCCACCACAAAAGTTTGCAAGCTGACTTCTTGATTGCTGTTACAAGTCACCTGGCCTGCACTGGGCATCACCTCCATCCTCTTTTCTAGCAGTGCAGCTACCAACTCTGGTTTTGGTACCCTGTCTTCTGGGGAGTCACTGACAGAACTAGTTGCTGTCACTCCATGTGGCCCAGTAGAGGCTCTGGTGTGGCTGAACTACCTGGTATCTGATATTGTTTTCATGGGACATTGTTGGGAAAAGAGGCTTTTACCTGGAACTCGCTATGTAGGCCAGGCTGGCCTGGAACTCACAGAGATCTGCCTGCCTCTGCCTTCCAAGTGCTGGGATTAAAGGTGTGTGCCACCATGTTCCCCAGGCATTCTTTTAAGCCTTCCATACACAGACTTCTGTGCATCAGAATTACCAGGGAAATGGAGGCACAGCATGTTGGTAAACTCAGGTTCTTTAGTGTGCGGCACATTCCAAATGCTTGGGGTGTTAAAAGTCTCAAGGCAGGCTGGGTGTGGTGGTGCACACCTTTAGTCCCAGCACTTGGGAGGCAGAAACAGGTGGATCTCCAAAAGTTTGAGGCTAGCCTGCTCTACATATCGAGTTCCAGGCCAGATGGGGCTGTAGGGAGACCCTGTTTCAGAAATAACAACAAAAAGAAACAAAGCAACTTCAGATTGCATGACTTTTCAACCTTCCTTAATTTTTAGGGAAGATCCCCATGTACTGACAGCATAATTCACCAGGTACATTTACTTTTTCAGTCTCCAGATAATGAAACTTGAATGTACTTGGCCAACTGTAAAGCCCCTATCTGATTATGAAGTGCTGTCCAGAGCACCCAGGGCTTAAACACCAATGCATGTGTCTTTACTTCCACTTTGAAGTGTCCTGTGTTGTGTGGGAGAAAGTTTATTACTCTTAGGGGCAAGACCCAAGACCAGTGGTCCCTCTGCTTTGGGAATCACAGGGAGCACAAATGCCTGCCAACCCAGCACACAGGTGACATTGGAGACAAGGTGCAGTAGCAGCAGAAGGTGATTATGTTGTGACAGCTGAATCATGCCTGTTGGTGTCATGTGGACTAGAAGTTCAGCCTCATTGGGGTCTCCTTACACCGTGACTCTGGCTCTAAGCCATTGTGGCACCTTTCCCCTGCCTAACAAAACAATTGCACATCAGTTCCTGGAAGCCGACATAGTTCTTGAGTTAAGGGAGGTTGGTTTGTAAGGACCTGCCTGTCTGGTGAGTCTGAATATTTGGCTGTCCTTTCTGGTTAAAGCAGCCATTGAACTGATGCCTAGAATGCAGGCTTCTTACCTCACCTCTGCGGATCATAACAGGGCCTTTCCCTCTGCTGGTGGTTTCCCTGCACTCTTCCCACACATATCTTACTGCTTCCTCAGGGAAGCCTTACCTGAGGCTACCCTGACGTGGCTGTCTGTAGCTGGGCTCAGATCCCTTTATACTATCTGAGCACTTGATAAAGTGTAGTTGTCTTTTCGTAAATAGTTGCCTTTGACTGTATTTACTAGATGAATGGAAAGTATGATTACCTTTCACTTGGCCCATGTTGTCAATGTATTACTTCCTATAAATAATAAAAAGTGTTGTTTTTTCTTATATTTTGATTTTTGAGACAAGGTCTCATTTAGCTCAGGCTGGCCTTGAACCCTGTGTATCTGACCTTTAATTCCTAATCTTTGCTGCCTCCATCTTCCAAATGCTGGGACTATAGCCTGAGCACCACACCTGGTTTATGAGGTGCTGTGTCTGACTTTTTCTGTGACTGCAGAGAAGAGTGGCTTATAACCTCCCTTCTTTTCCCCTTCCCAGTGCTCCTGAAATTCCGCACTGATAAAGGAAGAGATCCCAGCTCTGAGACCTATGGTGAAGACTCTGAGCTGCTGCTGCAGATTCGAAATGACATCCTTGATTCACTGAGTGTTAGTCCTGACCTGCTTCCTGACGACTTTATCAGGTTGGTGTCAGTGCCTACTGGTGTTTAGCCTGGACACACACTGTCACTGTTTGCCTTTGTAGAGACCCAGAACCCTGAGGAGGACTCCAGCTCCCTGCTTGTTGCCATTGCGCCCAGGCTTTTGTGTCATGCACATGTGTTCAGGATAAATGAGTAAGACCGGAGTTGCAGGGTCAGGTCTACAGGGTATGATCTGGCACGTGGCAGGTACTGCCACTTTGTCATCCCCTAGGGAAGCTTATCTACCTCCACCAACAGAGACCTTGGGTTCTCAGCATCCAGTACCTCGGCTTCTTAAGTGACAGTCTCTTGCTCTCACACACAGTTGGGTTTAGGATTTTATTGTACAGGACCAAGTGGCCTTGAACTTCCAAGCCATTCTGGGATCTTGTGCTCACTCTAGTTCCCTGGCCGTGTCTGACTGGCTTCACCGCGCCTCCAGGTTGGAGCAGCACTAATAATGATAGCCACGGTGCTTGCTGTGATTAATTTCTTGAGCAGCAGTCCTCGAAGGCAGCAGAATAGTGGCTCATGTTCATGATCTGCCTTAGTCCTCATAGCAGTGCAGTTTGTAGGTGAGGAAACAGAAGCTCAGAAAAGTGAAGTAACAAGTCTGACACTGTCTCCCGAGAGTGCTACCACGCATCACGGGCTTTCTGTGCAGCCGTGTTTGTCTGTCATAGTGGTCTCTTGAACTGCTGTAGATGAGTCTTTCCCCATTATTTAAATGAAAAACTAGATCCATAAAGATACAGTTGTTTTGTTGTTGCCTTTGGAGGCAAGGTCTTGTGAATGATGCAGTGACAGGTATGTGCCACCCCACCTGGCTCTGCCTAAGGGTAGCCCACTGGGATGCCATCCCAGGTCTGACCAGCAGTTGCCTATCTACTGTTTTCAGTTTCTGCCAGGGAGGCCCTTCTTTCTATTGTCTTCCCTCTTTTCTCTGGCTGGGATCCTTACACACCCAGCACTAGCCATGTAGGAACACCATTGCTTTCTCCCCCGAACCCTCCCCCCCGCCAGTGGAGCCATGGACCAGAAAGTTGTCCTCTACAGCTAGGAAGTGATCTATGAGGAGCTTTTGTAAGGGTGGCACTGAGAGGTCAGGGCTGGCAGCATTCCAGTCTTAGCGATCTCAGTCAGGCCCTCATCTCTTGCTGTGGGAAGGATCCAAGCATGAGAAGCAGGTGCTGCCTGCTCTGTGCTTCTCAGCCTGAAGAACAACTTGGTCCTGCCAAGCTTCCCTCCAACAGACCCACCCAGGCAGTCATAGGCAGATTGTGGCTGCCCAACATACCTGGGTTCTGATGCTGGGCCATGAGCATGCAGCCAAGTGACTCATTTGGGTGTTTAGAGTGATGAACTGACTAGCTTTGCCTCACCAGCCAGCAAAGTTAAAGACCCTGCTTCCCAGAATGGGCAGCCTAATCAGCTTACAGTTAGCTCTTCTCTCCCTGGTGCTTTCCTTCACTGCCCAGCCCCTGTGGAAACTATCCCATGTCTAGGTTCCATGTGCTCAGCTCTGTCAACTATTGCCTCCTAAGTAAGAGCTGTCCAGAGGCCTCTTGAAGTCTGTGTGCAGACCAGCCAGGAGATGGAATAGCGGTGCAAACAAGGAGCTGAGCCCTGGCACACAGCTGAGCTACTCTCACAAATTGCTTGGTGCTGCTGTGGAGCAGGGACATCCGTGCACAAGCCTCTCCTCTTCATATGTGGTGCTCGCCTTCATGTTCTGAGTGCTCTCTTCTCCAAGAGCTGTAATGCTTTTCTGATTATGAGAAAAGATTGCCCATAGTTTCAGCCGCTACTAACATTTGAGAGACTGAGCTCACAGATTTTCTTTGTGATGTTACTCATTTTACTGTTTAAATATCAAAATGGATCATCTGTATTCCTTTACCTCTTTGCAGTAAACCAAAACTTGTTTACGGTAGTAAACAGAACCATAGCACTGTGTAGCTTGGAATTGCCTAGATGTAGAACAGTTAACTTAGCCAGTGCTTCATTGGTGTGTATATTGGTGTATATTTTCTCACTATTGTAAGCACTTCATAAATATTCATATTTTTTAAAGATTTTTAAAAAACATTTTATTTTAGTTATGTATATGTGTGTAAGAATGTGAGTGCAGGTGTCTGCAGAATCAAGAAGGGTCCCTTGGAGCCAAAATTATGGGTAGTTTTGAGTCACCAGGACTGGGTGCTGGGAATTCAACTCAGGTCCTTTAGAGGATCAGTGCGTCCTGCATGTATATATGAGCACCACATATGTGCCTGGTGCTTACCCAACAAGGCATAGAACCCCTGGAACTGTGCTCTTACTTCCTGAGCCATCTCTCTAACTCCTCTTTTTTTTTTTTGGAGACAGGGTCTCCCTTGTGGCCCCAGCTGTCCTGGAACTTACTATGTAGACCAGGCTGGCCTTGAACTCACAGAGATCCGCCTGCCTCTGCCTCCCAAGTGCTGGGACTAGAGGCGTGTGCCACCACGCCCGACTCCTCATAATTTTTATATGTAAAATAATTTATGGTGTCTTTTAAAATGTTTAGCACTCTAGAGGCAGAGGGGCAAAAGGATCAGGAGTTCAGAGCCATCCTCCACTGTATTGCATTTGGTTTCATTTGGTTTGTGTTTAATTTTTTTGAGACAGGGTCTCCCTATAGTTCAGGTGGCCTAGAACTCCCTATATAGACCAAGCTGGCCTCGATCTCACAGAGATATCTCCTGCTTCTGCCTCCTGGGTGCTGAGATTAAAGGTGTGTACCACTATACCTGCCTGTATATTGTATGTGAAGCCAACCTGCACTACATGAGACCCTGTTTCCAAAACAAAAATACGCATATTAAGTGAGCAGTTCATTGACGTTAATTTGGTCCTCACTGCACAACCATTGTCCACACCACCTGTGCTATTCCTCCTAGCTTCTGCTATACTCTTTTGTACATGCCTTCTCTAAATGGGATCCTGTAATGTGTGCCCTGAGTCAGCCATCTTGGCACATAGCTGTACTCCTGTCACTTTGGAGGCAGGGAGAAGAGCATTGCCACAGGTGAAGGCTTGCCAGGACTGCACATAGACCGTTCTGACCTCTTACTTGCCCTTGTCTTCTGTGAACTTACTGGGATTTCACAGTTCTGCCTTTTTTGTTTTGCTTTTGATTTTGGTTTATTTGTTGTTGTTGTTGTTGTTGCTGCTGTTGCTGGAGACTGACTGAACGGGCCTAAACAGTCTAAACTTGTGCACTGACACTGAGCTGCAACCCTCAGGGCCCTAAATTACAGGTTTGTGTGTGGATAGGTAGGTAGGTGCACACATAAGTGTTTTCATGTGGGTGTTGAATTGGGGTGTCTTCCTCAGTCACTCTCCACTTTAGTTTTTGAGAAGGGTGTTTGTCACGGAATATAGAGCTTGCTGGACTGGTTGGCCAGCAAGTTGCAGGGATCACAGGTATACAGTAGTGGGCCTGGTTTTAATGTGGGTGCTAGGGACTGAACCCAGGTCCTCCTTCTTGTAAGGCAAGCACTTTATGGACTGGCCATCTTCTCAGCCCCTCCAACTTCCTAGTTTTAAAATTATTTAAATGGGGCTGGAGTTGTAGCTCAGTGGTGGTAAAGTCCTTGCTGGGTTACAGGTCCACACCACTAGGCCCAGCTAGATGAATTAGTATGCTGTATAACATTGTTTCTTTTCTTTTTTTGTTCTTCCCTAAATGAGTCAGAATTTATATTAGATATCAGGACCAGTGTCAGAGATTCTTGTCAATCAGATCATCATTCCCTTTTTTTTTTTTTTTTTTTAAATGTTAAAAAAAAAAAAAAAAAAAAAAAAAATCTCACCAGGTCCTCATATCCATTATTTTTGGCTTGGTTTGCTAGTATTTTGCTGAAATAATACACTTTTGAGACAGGGTCTCCCTGTAGCCCCAGCTGGCCTTGAACTTGCTATGTAGGCCAAGCTGGCCTAAAACTCAAAGATCCTACTGCGTGCTGGGATTAAAGGTGTGTGCCACCACGCCCAACAATAATAAAGTTCTTTTGAGGAGGAAAGAAGCAAAGTATTATAGAGCATGAACTCACAGAATATAAAGGTGTGTGTGGTGTGTGTGTGTGTGTGTGTGAAAGTCAGGTTTGGTAGCATGTTCTATAACACTTAACTACCCAGGAGGCTAAATCAAGAAGAGCACAAGTTCAAGGCCAGCTCCAGCAACTTAGTGAAATCTTGTTTCAGAAGTAAAAAGAGGGGCTTGGGATGTAGCTCAGTGGCAGATCGCTTGCCTGGCATGCACATGACCCTGGTTTCAGTCCACAGTACCACAAAAACAAGCTGGAAGTGGTGGTGCTGCCTTATAATCCCTAGCACCCCAGAGCCTGAAGCAGGAAGGTCTGAGTCTGAGGCCAATACGTGCTACATAATGAGGTCCTGTCTCAGAAAGAAGAAAAGGGGGCTAAAGAGATGGCTTAGTGGTTAAGAGCACTGACTGCTTTTGCAGAGACCCAGGTTCAATTCCCAGCACCCACATGACAGCTAACAGCTATCCATAACTCCATTTTCCCGAGATCCAGTGCCTCTTCTGACCTCCATGGGCATTACACAACACATACATGCAGGCAATACATTTATACATATGAAGAAAAGGAAAATTGCAGCCATGCTTGGTGATCAGAGAATCTAATTAGATGAGTGTTGCTCCATTATGGTTCTGGGTGTCCCATATGTGGTAGAGCTCTTTAATAAGCAGAGGAAGACACCTCTGGGTTTTCAGAATGAAGGAATGGGTGTCGCCTTCTGGAAGGTATGCTAGTGACACATGGCAAGACGTGGTAATTCTGTGTTTGCAAATTTCCTGTTCGGGGGTATTTGGACCATGGTAGCAAACTGGATAATTGGTTGCATGGCTCAGTAGTCAATAGTTTACATGCCACCAATAAACAGATCTTGGATCTGATCAAGTTGGTATTTGGATGTAAGTGTCCTTGTTCCAGTTTGCTCCACTAACTTGACCCTTCGTGCTGACAGGTGGGAACTAACCAGACAGCTTCCTCTGGGAGGCTGTGGGTGTTTTGTACCATAGGATGGGTGATTTGAGGACCAGTTTATTTGGCTGAGATTTGTCCTCCGGATGCTCCATCCAGGCCTAGAAGGAGCTTCTTTCTTGGTGGGTTGTGCAGACTTTGTTTTGTACCCCACATTTCCCGTGCTTCCTGCATGTCAACACAGGCCTGCTCCCTGCTGGCTCTGGGAATAGCATACAGAACCCACTGCCCATTGCCGTAAGAGGGGAATTACGGGAATGTGCCCGGGGCACTCAAACATCTGATATTTGTAGGACCTTATTTTTAGGAAGCACAGATATAGTCTTTCCTTTCACTTAAAAAAAGTGCACACAGAGATTCTTGTTTTCCAGAGTTCAAAGGTCTGTCCCAACCAGTTAGCCCCTGAGGTTAGATTTTTACACCTAGATGCCAGCGTTGGCACTGTCTGGGCAGGCGGAAGGGACACCCCAGCTAGATCTTGTGCCCAGTGGTGCCCCTTACTGACTATTGCAGGTGTCCATTCTCCTCCCATGCTGCTGTGAGACAGTTCACTCTTCTTTCTTCCAGATACTGCTTCTCTGAGATGGCTCCTGTGTGTGCTGTGGTTGGAGGGATCTTGGCCCAGGAAATTGTGAAGGTAAAAGTTATAATAGAGTAGACCATTATTAACCCCAGTGCCTTGTCTGTGTGTGCTGACAGAGCCAGGGCCTGGCTCAGAGCTGCCTGCCCTCTCCCCCCTCATACTTGGTGCATATCCTGGTTCCCATCTGGCCCACCCATGGGGCTTCCAGCAAGTGGCCTGTGGAAAACCTGTTATCCAGATCTTTGTATAGTACCAGTTTCTTCTCAGTTGTGTGAGTATATTGAGGCCCCAATTTAAGAAGAAGATTAGAGACCCAGAAAAGATGCCTCAACCTGTGCCCTTACCTTCCATCTACCACAGCAACATCAGAGCCCCCTCTCTTAACCCTATGCTGTGTCTGTAAGAGGAGTAAATTCGGTATCTGTGGGGGGCACGTGTACTCTACCAGCAGCTGCATGAGACTCATTAAATGGCAGTTAGCATCTCAGAGGAGAACAATCTCCAGGAAGTAGGATGGCCTTTCAAGTCTCTTCCGGGATGATTGGGTTGCTAGAACTATGGCTGACCTTGACATTTTACTTCCTTTGGAGATTCTGGTATTTGCCCAACTTTGTTAAATTTGTCTTATGCAGGGCTGCAGTGTAGCTCAGTGGTAAAGTATGTGCTTAGCATGCCCAAGGCCCTGGGTTTCATTTCTAGCAACACTTTTTTTTTTTTTTTAATATTTTATTATTTATTTTATGTGTATGAGTATTATGCCTGCACGTAAGTTAAGTACACTCGTGTCGTGCAATGCCCACGGAGGACAGAAAAGGCTGTCGGATCCACTGGAACTGAAGTTACGGATAGTTGTTAGCTGCCATGTGGGTGCTGGGATTCAAACCTGGGTCTTCTACAAGAACAGTCAGTGTTCTTAACTGCTGAGCCATCTCTCCAGCCCTAGCAACACATTTTTAAAATTTCCATTGCTGGTTTTTAGAGGCCAGGTCTCAGGCCTTGGACCAAGCTAACCTTGAACTCTGAGTGGTTCTCCTGCCTCAGCCTGCTGAGGACTGGCATTGCAAACTGAGCCACCATGCTCTGGCAGCTTCTAGGCTGCAGTAGTGGCTTGTCCTTTTCTCACAGGCAAAGGCATGCTTGGTAAGTGATCTCGCCATCTCTGCAAGTCAAGTTCTCACCTCGGAGGACAATTTAGAGGCGCAGGTTCTTGGCACTATTTGGGGGTTTGTCTGCTCTCTAGAGGCACTGGACATATCCACAGCTCTACCATCTTCTGTGACTTCTGTTTCCTCCTTTGTTGAGAAAATGCTTCTAGGCTAAACTCATTTGCCCAAATTTCATCTGCTTCTGTGTTCTGGGCACCAAAAGGTTTGGTGGGCAGGCCGTGTACGGTGGTTATGTTCAGCCCTTTGTAATGACACCATGTCAGCCATTACCCAGTCCTCAGTGAGAGGAACCTGGAGACAGAATGACTTAGGTCAACAACCCTGTGGGACAGGAGGTATTGCCATCCCTGATTTCTGAAGGAGCTAACTGGGGTGCAGAGAGCCAGAGCTGATTGTTTTAAAGCATGATCCCACTGTGTGGCCCAGGCTGGCCTGAAACCCATGATCTGCCTCAGCCTCCCAAGTACTCCACCACACCAGACTTTTAAGAGGTGAAATTCTTGCCCACAATAGGAAGTGGTAGAGCCAAGAGTCTTCTCTTCAGCACTTGATGTTATGCTGCAGGTGTTGCCCTAACCATACCCATCCAAAGACTGGCATGGTGCCCAGAGCCATTGCCTCACCCTCAGCCCATGGAGAGGCTGTACCCAGTTTGTACTGGGGAATGGAAGTTGGGGCAGGTGGCCTAGACCCATTGTTCACAAAGGCTTCTCCACATCCCTGTGCTAACACTGCCCCCTCCTTCCTGCCTGCTGGCCACAGCTGTTGCTCAGCATCTTGTTTCTGTTTACCCCAGACAGCCAGAGCATTCTGCATTCTTGGTTGCTGGGTGTGTTTGGAATCTCGTACCCCATCTTACTGGGGAAACGCTTTACCTTTTGCCCCATATTCACCCTGTGCCCTACCCCTTCATCCCCTCTACTCCCCCTGCTTACCACCCTTCAGCCAGCTGGCAGGAGTCCATGCATCTGAGGCCTTCATCTGAGCAACTATAAAAAGTCCACGAGTTGGAGGCATGTGTGAGTGCATGTGCGTGTGTGTGTATGTATGTATGTAAAAATCCTAAGGGGATCAGCTCTTCCTCCCTCCTTCCTGTATCCCTCCCTCCCTCCCTTGCATCCTTCTAGACTCTCCTGTCCTGGCAGCTCCTTTAGGCTTCAGTGATCCTTGCTGTCCCTTTATCCCCATGGTCCATGCCTTCCTGCCCACAGTGGTAGAGGCAACAGTGAAGGCAGCAGCCATAGCGGACCCCATGTTAAAACATGGTCAAGCTGCCAGGGGACAGAAACACATATTCATGGAACCCAGGAGACCAAGGCTCCCATCAGCATAGCCACACCGAGTCCAAAAATAAAGGAAAGGGGCATGGATCATCTCTAATTTGGTTCGAATGTCTAGGAGTTCTGACTGTGCTGGTATTCCCTTACCTGGTTGTGCTGCCCTCGGATGCCTAGCCGCCCATTCGTAATAACAGCTCTGGTTACTGGAAAGTTACTACGTGTCAGGCATGTTACAAACCTCATTACATTTCATCCCCACCAAAAACTCAAGTACACAGGGTACTGTTTGTTCGTTTTATCAGCAAGCCTCTGTGTGATCAAGCTCCGTGAGGGCAAGGTTTGTCTCAGCATCCATCATGACTAGCAACATGTCTGTCAGTAAGCTTTGTGGGGCTTGAGTTTAACTCAGCTCCACAGTCTCCATGCTTGTAGTGGGGACCTTGAACCCTGAGCTTAGATTCCAGCCCTGTCCTGGCCTGCTGAACATCATTGTGTCCTCACGAAGGAGCTACCTCTGTCAGAAGTCACTTGGGTGAGGAAGACTGTAGCCCAAGCCACGCTGAGCAGTCAAGACTATGAGTGTCAGCCACCCCGGTGGCGCTGTCTTCAATGTTCAAGGTTCATTTTCTCTCATGATCCTCAACCAGACTCACTTGCCATTCTCACTGTACATGGAGAAAGTAAGCGTCAGAGTGACCTGCCAAGAAACAGGGACAGCAGAGACAGACAGCACCTGGGAGCAAAATCAACCCTAGAGGGCCACTGCCCTAGATCATTTTTACACGTACTTGTTTATTTTTGTGGGGTGTTGGGGCATGTGTGCAGGTCGGAGGACAAGTGCAGGAGTCAGTTCTCCCCTTCCACCACATGAGTTCCAGGGATCAATTTTGAGTCTTCAGGTTTGGTGCAACCACCTTCACCTGCTGAGCCATCTCGCTGACTTTTATTCTCATAATTTTCATTTAAATTTTTCGCAGCTCACTTTTAGAAGATCTTTCATTTTTGTTTTGTTCTGTATGTGTCCTTTTAATGCATTTGAGCTGAGCCTCTTCTCTTTTTCTCCCCAGGCCCTGTCTCAGCGGGACCCTCCTCTCAACAACTTTTTCTTTTTCGACGGCATGAAAGGGAGTGGGATTGTGGAGTGCCTGGGTCCCAAGTGAGCCTGAGATGCACACAGGCTGGAAGCCCACCCTGTTTCCTGTCCCTTCCTCCCAGAAGGCATCTCTGATGAGGATTTCAGGCAGGGATGTCTTGCCTTCATCCCAACAGAAATCAGGGCTCTGTCAGCTCCTGAGTGTTCACCACATAGCAGCCCTTTGATGTTGCTCCCTGTGCTGCCAAAGTGGGACCAGCCCTCTGCAGGGTGGAGATGCCTGGAAGGCATGCCTCCTCGTGCAGGAGCTTCTTGTTACCTTTTGGACTGACTCCTTATCCCTACCTGATGTCAGCAAGAAGAGCAGAAGAACCCCAGAGGGAGTGAGACCCATCCCATTGGCGCCCAGTAGAAGCCCACGTCTACCAACTCCTGAGGGCCTGACAGCAGCCCTTAGTTTTTTGTTGACCTTTTGTCAGGTTCCAGCCTGGATTTTCAAAGGGAGAAACTGTTACCAGGTTGTCTTAACAAGTTAAATCTTAGTGGAATTGTTTTTAAAAAACTGCAGATTCAGCCCAGGTGTGGTGGTGCAAGCCTGTAATCCCAGCACTTGGGAGGCAGAGGCAGAAGGATTGCATAACTTTTGAAGCCAGCCTTGCCTTCATAATGTACTGAGACCATGTCTCAAACAAAGGCAGATTTGAGAGCCAGGGCAAAACCACCGACCC
This sequence comes from Nannospalax galili, assembly GCF_000622305.1. Classification (NCBI taxonomy): domain Eukaryota; kingdom Metazoa; phylum Chordata; class Mammalia; order Rodentia; family Spalacidae; genus Nannospalax; species Nannospalax galili. Next base: position 950,125 of record NW_008331138.1, read on the forward strand.
CAGATCCTAGGTCCAGGGCTCTGCAGAGGCCTTGGGTTGGAGGGCCAAGTCCGCCATTCTTACTCCTGAGTTGCAGCTGTTGAATTTTACATATTTCTGAGAGTTGCCTTGATTGTTTTAATAAGGAACAATAATAAAGTTACTTTCTTTGATTTGCCTGTTTTTCTTCTCCTTTACAAACTTCTGAGTGCATAAGCACACTTTCTCCAAACCTGAAGAATCTCACTCCATGCTCCTACACACCTCAGAGGGCCTCCCCTTTTTGTCTTAATAATGCAGCAGGAGTCAGACCGCAGACAGTATGCTAGATGCTTCCACCAGATGCAGAATCAGCAGTGTAGTGGCTGCTTTTGTTGTAACAGGATGACATGAAGTTAAGAAGGTGCCCTGGCAATACACACACATAAAATAAAAATAGTAAATAAGCCAGGTGTGGGCGTGGTAGGGCACACCATTAATCCCAGCACTTGGGAGGCAGAGGCAGGCAGATCTTTGTGAGTTCCAAAAAGACAAAAAAAATGATAATATTCCCTTATAATGGTCTGGGTCTTTGGGGTGTCTGTTTCCCCTTTCATCTCTGATTTTGTTGATTTGGATTTGCTCTTTCTGCTGAGTTCAAGGCCAGCCTGGTCTACATAGTGAGTTCCAGGCCAGCTGAGGCTACAGGGAGACCCTGTCTCAAAAAGACCAAAAAAATGTCAGGGCTGGAGAGATGGCTCAGTGGTTAAGAACACTGGTTCTTGCAGAAGACCTGGGTTCGAATCCCAGCACCCACATGGCAGCTAACAACTGTCAGTAACTCCAGTCCCAGGGGATCTGACAGCCTCTTCTGACCTCCACTGGCATTGCATGACACAGGTGCACCTACCTACATGCAGGCAATACATGTATTGCACATAAAAAAATGATTTTAAAAAAGAAGGTGTTCTGAGACTGCCTGGCATTGTGCTCAGAAGTGGGTGGTGGGCACCTCTGTAACATTGTTTGAGAGGCTGGGGCAAGAAGATCACGTTAGGGCCAGCCAGTCAAGCAGGGAGTTGGATAAGTGATGAATAGTGAGTCAGTCATAGGGCTCCTGGAGTTGGAGTTTCCCTCTGCACCATCAGCTCCAGCTCATCTCACTCCTCATCCTCTGCTCGCTTCAGAGTAATATGCATGAATCAGCCCTTTGCCTGTTTCTAGGCAGGGGAACTGGACCCTGTTCTGGAGTCTTTGGGGTGCATCTCACAGGGTCTTGGAAACCTTTGACACCTTTGCCTTTGCAGTGTGCAGCCTTGGTCACAAGGGGGAGCAGGTGCTCCTGAACTTAGAGCAAAATTAGAATGCTGTGTGCCCCTTAGACCCTATATCTCTGCTGGCAGAGGTTGAGGACCCCTGGAGAGCCCAGGAGTCAGAGGAGGTGCTACTGGCAGCTGCCTGCCCCAGGCGAGAAATGTTCTAGTTTTCAGGTTTCCATGTACCTCTGGATTACAAGTTTGTTACAGAATGGATGTCCCTAAGTGCTCAGGAAGTCACTTCAAGAACCTCTAGAAGGTGTGCTGCCCACCTTTCCCTCTTGCCCTGGGAAAGAGGACCTGATCTTCAGAGGCACAGGAATCACCCAGAATCACAGTATGTTTTACTCCAGTCCACACCTCTCCTATGCATGGGAGCCAGTTTCTGTGAAGTGCTGTCTTGGCCATTGAGGCCTGGATGCATGCTGGGGACAGACTACACAAAAGTAGGAATCCGCAGGTCAGAGCTGGGCATGGTGGCACACACCTGTAATCCCAGCAGCCAGTAGGTGGAGGCAGGGGGATCAGAAGTTGAAGGCTAGCCTGGGATTTGTACAAGACCTTTTTTAAAATACAAAAAAAAATGGGTTATGATGGGAACAGCTTAGGCTGCAGAGATGAGATCCTGCCTTTAAAAAATGTGCAAGTGGGGCTGGAGAGATGGCTCAGCGGTTAAGAGCACTGACTGCTCTTGCAGAGGACACAGGTTTGATTCCCAACACCTACATGCAGCTATGAACCATCCTTAACTCCAGTTTCAGGGAAACCGAAGCTCTCTTCTGACCTGTGTGGCATTGCATGACACGGTGCACTCACAATACATGCAGGCAATACACTCATACACATAAAATTAATAAAATAGCTGGGCGTGGTGGTGCACGCCTTTAATCCCAGCACTTGGGAGGCAGAGGCAGGCAGATCCCTCTGAGTTCAAGGCCAGCCTGGTCTACATAGTGAGTTCCAGGACAGCTGGGGCTACAGGGAGACCCTGTCTCAAAAAGACAAAAAAAAAAAAAAATGTGCAAGTACTATTCTATCGTGTCCTAGCTCTATCCATTCCACTGCTCTTTCCTCTTGCAGGGTAGACTGCGGCTGTCCCGTGTTCTCCACCCCCATGTTGGGGATGGTTCCCAGGGCCTGTCTTACATATGCTAGCCAAGTGCTCGACCACTGAATTGTAGCCCTCGTCACATTTTTCTGGTTTCTTTCCTTGTTTTGGTAAATACAAATATGGTTTGTTTAGGTTTTTTGGGGGGTTGGGGGTGGCAGTCTGCCTGTAGTCCCAGCTTACGTGGAACTCACTCTATACCAGACTAGCCTCTATCTCGTAGAGATCTTCCTGCCTCTGCCCCCTGGGTGCTGAGATTAAAGGTGTGTGCTGCCATGCCCAACTTAATGTGTAGCTTGAAAGGTGCTGGTTAGCCCCTCTGTACGTGAAGTAGAGGCTTGCCAAGTCAAAAAAGTTTAATACGCATTAGCTTACTGGGCATGGTGGCGCACATCTTTAATCCCAGCACCCGGGAGGCAGAGGCAGGTGAATCTCTGAGTTTTCAGTCAGCCTGGTCTACATAGTGAGTTCAGGCCACCAGGGCTACATAGACCCTGTGTCAAATGAGTAAACAATAGCTAACATTGCTATACTCAGTTTTAAAAAAATACTATTTTTACTTTATGTGTATGTGTGCATTGCCTGTATGTAGGTAAGTGCACCAGTGTTGCGCAATAATTTTATTACATTTATTGGTAATTGTGTGTGTGTGTGTGCGCGTGCGCGCGCGTGCGTGCATGCACTAAGGCCAGAGGACAACTTTGGGGAGCCAGTTCACTCCTTCCATCTTGGTCCCAGCAGTTGAGCTCAGGCAGCAAACACCTTTTGCCTGTCCCGTCTGCTGTCTTCAAAATCTTGCATTTTGAGCTGGGCATGGTAGTGTTGCATACCTGAAATTATAACTACTCCTTGAGTAGGAGGATCAGGATCATGAGTTGGGCTACAAGGGAGACCCTATCTCAAAAAAAAAAAAAAAAAAACCCCTCACTGCATTAGGCACCCCGGCGGCCTGCTTGGCTCATAATCCCAGCAGCTGCCCTCAAGGCTACACTCAGGATTTTGGAGAGAAACGTGAGATGCTTTTTGGATATGTCAGCTGTATCCACTTTCCCCTTCTCCCCAGAGGTCACCCTCATAACTGTTGAGAGGGAAGCCTTCCAGATGGCTGAGCTCCTCCCTGCCTCTCACTGCATTAGGCACCCCGGCGGCCTGCTTGGCTCATAATCCCAGCAGCTGCCCTCAAGGCTACACTCAGGATTTTGGAGAGAAACGTGAGATGCTTTTTGGATATGTCAGCTGTATCCACTTTCCCCTTCTCCCCAGAGGTCACCCTCATAACTGTTGAGAGGGAAGCCTTCCAGATGGCTGAGCTCCTCCCTGCCTCTACCATATAGCTGTGTGTGGGCCAGTGAGTTTTTGTGCCTCAGTCAAATGCTTGTGTAATGGGTTAAAGAGTAATATGTTAGGGCTGGTGAGATGTCCCAGTGTGTAAAGACACTTGCTCCCAAGCCTGATGAGTTCAGTCCCGGGCTGTATGGCCATGCTCTTGTGGAGATCAGAGGACAACTTTCAGGAGTCAAGTTCTATGATGCATTTTGGAGATCTAACTTGAGTCCATCAGGCTTGGTAGCAAGTACCTTAACCCACTGAACCATCTTACTGGCCCCTGTCAATGATATTTTTTAAGGAGCCAAAAATGTCCACAATAAAAAGTGAACCCTGGGGGCTGGAGAGATGGCTCAGTGGTTAAGAACACCAGTTGTTCTTGCAGAAGACCGGAGTTTGAATCCCAGCACCCACATGGCAGCTAACAACTCCAGTTCCAGGGGATCCGATGGCCTCTTCTGTCCTCCCCAGGCATTGCATGACATGGGCGCACTTACCTACATGAAGGCAATACACTCATACACACAAAAATAAATAAGCCAGGCATAGTGGTGCATGCCTTTAATCCCAGCACTTAGGAGGCAGAGGCAGGTGGATCTCTGTGAGTTCAAGGCCAGCCTGGTCAACATAGTGAGTTCCAGGACACCTGGGGCTACAGGGAGACCCTGTCTCAAAAAGACCGAAAAAAAAAAAAAAAAGTGAATCCTTTCCAGAAGCACCTGCCACTAGATGGGATTGTGTGCAGAGCAGAGGTTCCCTTTCCCAATTTGGCATGACCTTGCTGTAGGTGACCTCATAATGACAGTTCCATTGGGGGACTTCAGGCCAGGTCCTCTGAACCACTTCCTAAGAAGTTGTGGGACTACTTAGTTCCTTGGTTCCAAGGGCAGGGGCCACATAGGTGACTTGAGATGTTTCCTTTTCCCTGGAAGAACTGAAACCTGCTAGGTTTTATTTTCCCAGCAGCCCTTTGGACTTTGCAAAGTGTGGCCTCTGGCAATATGTGTGCCTGAGTCTCTGCCACTTTCCCTCTGATCTGGGTGATAGTGTGAGGGGAAGTTTTCTACTCTGTCCTACAAAACAATGTTTGGTTCTGTTAAAAAAGGTAAATGTATGCTGGGTGTGGTGGCTCTTGCTCCAGCACTTGGGAGGCAGAGGCAGGAAGATCTCTCTGAGATCCTGGCCAGCCTGGTCTACCAGGCCAGCTGGGGCTACAGGGAGACCCTGTCTCAAAAAAGAGACCCCCCCCCAAAAAAAAGGCAAAGGTAGGACTGGAGAGATGACTCAGTGATTAACAGCACTGGCTGCCCCTGCAGAAGACCTGGGTGTGAATCCTAGCACCCACACGGCAGCTAACAACCGTCTATAACTAGTTCCAGGGTATCCAATGCCCTCTTCTGACCTCAGAGGGTATTGTACATATATGCAGGCATAACACTGGTACACATAAAAATAATTTTTAAAAAAAGGTAAGCCGGGGGACCAGAGAGATGGCTCAGCGGTTAAGAGCACTGACTGCTCTTGCAGAGGACCTGGGTTCAATTCCCAGCACCCACATGGAAGCTACGAACCGTCCTTAACTCCAGTTCCAGGGTAATCCGAAGCCCTCTTCTGACCTCCGCGGCATTGCACCACACAGGTGCACGCACATACATGCAGGCAATGCACTTATACAGATAAAATAAAAATAATAAAATATTTTTAAAAATGTAAAAAAAGGTAAGCCGGATGTGGTGGTGCACGCCTTTAATCCCAGCACTCAGGAGGCAGAGGCAGGAGGATCTCCATGAATTTGAGACCAGCCTGGTCTACATACCGAGTTTCAGGCCAGCTGTGGCTACAGGAAGACCCTGTCTCAAAACACAATAAAGATAAAAAGCAAGACTCAAGATGGCTAAGTGGGTAAAGATGCTTGCCATCAAGCCTGACACCACTCGAGTTTCATCCCTTTCTCTCACAAGTTGTCTCTAACCTCCACAGCCATACTGTGGCATGAGTAATGGTAAAATAAAATTGGGGAAGTGTAGCTCAATGGTAGAGCATGTTCTTAGCATGTGCAAGATCCTGGCTTTGCTCTGCAACAGTATGCACACAAAAGTAACAGAATCAGAAGCTCTCTTTCTCTGACAGAAAAAGAATCATGGAGGTGGTTAAGTATAAACTAAAAATTAAAAACAAAAACCCCACCAGAACAAAAGCAGGTGCATTTTGGAAGGAGATTAAAATTGCTGCCTAGTACGTGAGGCCCAGGGTCCACTCCCCAGTGCTTGGGGGAAAGAGAAAAAAGGACCGCTGCAGGAAATGCTCCAAGCTGCGCGAGGACTTGCTTTAGTTCATTTTCCTGCAACTTAATCCTGAGCACCAGCTGCACTGACCAGACAGTGAAAAGCCATCTCATTAGCCCAAAGAACCAGGGCCCTGAGGAGCCACAGCTGCAGGCTAGCTCTGTCCAAAACTCTACAAAGTAGAGCTCCCAGGAAGGGGGCCTCAGATTACCCAGATGAATTCAGCCCAAGTCTTTTTTGCTGGCCTTGGCCTGAATGTGTGAGGCATGCTCACAGCAGGACAGGAGTGGACTTGGGCTTTCCACTGTCACCCCTTTAGAAGATGTGCAAATTCAATCTGACAAACAGTAACACCTTTTGAAAGAATGTAACTGAATCCAGTGTCTGCAGCAACACTCAGACTAGGAAGTACTCAACCCCAAAATTCTCTAATAAAGCACACACCTGTAACCTGTTTTTGCCTTTTTGAGATAGGGTCTCCCTGCACCCCCAACTGGCCCAGAACTCACTATGTAGACCAGGCTGGCCTCATAGAGATCCACCTGCCTCTGCCTCTGCTGGGATTAAAGCAGTGAGCCATCACACCTGGCATGCACTTGCAACCTGTAATCTTGACTCTGATGAAGCAGAGCCAGGAAAATGAGTTGTGTCCTCACCAGGGAGCAAGTTCAAGACTAGCCTGGGCTACAGTGATACTCTGTCTTGGCTGGGTGTGGTGGCACATGCCTTTAATCCAGCACTTGGGAGGCAGAGGCAGGTGGATCTCTGTGAGTTCAAGTCCTGCCTGGTCTACACAGTGAGTTTCAGGCCAGCTGGGCCTACAGGGAGACCCTGTCTCAAAAAGACAAAAAAAAAAACAAAAAACCAAAAAAACCAAACACCACATCTTTAATCCTAACACTTGGGCAAGCTGAGGCAGGTGGGTCTCTTGAATTCCAGGCCAGCCAGGGCTACATAATGAGACTCTGTCTCAAAAAATACAAAAAACCAAAGAAACAAAAAAACCCAAACCATAAAAGAACAGAGTTCCTTGATATACATAGAATCAGCAAAACATAATGTGAAACAGCAAATGGATGTTTTAGGACTGAAGTTATTGAATAAACCTAGTAGCAGGAGAGAGTTGAGAATCACTGAGCTCGAAATACATTAAGAGAAACGATACAGCCTAGAAAAGTACCAAAGGGCTGCCAAGGTGGCACAGTGGATGAAGTTGCTTGCAGCCAACTCTAATGACCTGAGGTAGAGTGCAAAAACCAGTCCATCTGGTCTTCATATATGTGCTGTCTATGAAAATACACACACAGAGTAAACATTTTTAAGTGAATAATTTTTTAGCAAGAGCCTTGCAGTTATTTTGTTTTTTGAGTTTTTTTTTTTTTTTTTTTTTTTTTTTTTTTTTTTGATCTTTTTGAGACAGGGTCTCCCTGTAGCCTCAACTAGCCTGGAACTCACTATGTAGGATGACCTTGATCCACCTGCTTCTGCCTCTGCCTTCCAAGTGTTGGGACCAAAGATGTGAGCCACCAGGCTTGAGCCCCAACATACAGGTTGCTTGCAGCCAAGTCTGACGACCTGAGGAACAATGTTTCTTCTCAGTATTGGGATTGCAAATGTGTGCCACCATGCCCAGCTTTTTATGCAGTACTGGAATCAAACTTAGGTTCTTAGGCTTGCAGAGCAAGCACTTTACTGACTGAGCTATCTCCCCAGCCCACAAAATACTCAGTTTATGGGGCTGGAGAGATGACTCAGCATTAAGAGCACTGACTGTTCTTGCAGAGGACCAGGGTTCAGAGCCCAGCTCCTACTACTAAAACTCCAGTTCCAGGGGAATCCAACACCTTCTTCTGACCTCAGTGGGCATTTCACAACAAAGGTACACTTACATACATGCTGGCAATGTACTCATAAAATGAAAACAAAAGTATTCAAAGTTTAAAAACTAGGGGCTAGAGAGATGGCTCAGTGGTTAAGAGCATTAGCTGCCCTTGCAGAGGACCTGGGTTCAATTTCTAGCACCCACATGGTGGCTAACAACCATCCATAACTCCAGTTCCATGAAATCTGACACTTTCTTTTGGCCCCCAATGGGGACTGCACACATATGGTGTACTTATATACATGCAGTTAAAAGATTCATAACATAAATTATAAATCTTTATAAATCATAGTGTGTTGGCCCACTATGAACCCATTACTAAGACTGAGGCAGAATGGAAAGTCTGAGATTAACCAGGGCTATGTAATGAGTCGGAGGCTGGTCTGGACCCCAGAGGGAGACTATCCCAAAATGTGTGTGACTCTGTGTGTGTGTGTGTGTGTGTGTGTGTGTGTGTGTGTTTGAATGAATTTCCCCTCCAGGTTTCTGGTTGTGAACATTTTTTCCTTAATTGATGGCAGTATTTGGGCCTCTACTTCTAGTCTGAGCTTTCTGCTTCCTGGCTGCCACAGATGTGAGCAAGCAGGTGCACCCGCCACCATACCCAAAGCTGCCCCAGCTGCCATGACAGACTGCACCCGCCAAAGCAGCCCAGGAGCTCTGGATATGGCTTGTTCAATTGAGGGCTTGCCTAACATGAATGAAGCCCTGTATTCAATCCCCAGCACTGCATAAACCAGGTAATTCTGTTATATAATATTTACACCTATAATCCCAGCACTTGGGAGGTGGACGCAGAAAGATCAGGAGTTCAAGGCCAGGTGGAGCTAAGTGAATCTGAAACAACAAAATGGGAGCTGGACAGCTGGTTCGGTGGTTAAGAGCATGGGCTGCTCTTGCAGAGGACCTGGGTTCAGTTCCCAGCACCTACATGCTGGCTCCAGTTCCAAGGGATCTGACACATTCTTCTGGCCTCTGTGGCCATTGCATGCATGGGTATACGTAAATTCATGCAAGCAAAGCACGATACACATAAAAATAATAAAATTTTAAAAATAGCCAGGTGTGGTGGTACACACCTTTAATCTCAGCACTCAGGAGGCAGAGGCAGGCCAATCTCTGTGAGTTCAAGGCCAGCCTGGTCTACATAGTGAGTTCCAGGCCAGCTTGGACTTCAGGGAAACCCTGTTTCAAAAAGACCAAAAATAAAATAAATGCACCAGAACTCGAGGCTAAAATCTGTAAAACTCCTTAAATGCTGAAGGAAGGGTTGGGGTATAGCTCAGTGGCTTAGTACTTGCGTAGCTGGTGCCCTGGGTTCCATCTCAAGCCTCATACAAAAATATGTCTGGGGAGATGACTCAGTGGGTAAGAGTTCTTGATCTGCAAGCATCAGGGCCTAGATTCAAATCTCTAGCACCCACATAAAAAACTGCACATGGTTACATGTGTGGAGACAGGCAGATGCTCAGAACCGGATGCCCAAGCAGCCTAGCAGAAACACCAAATTTCCAGTTCAGTGAGAGACCCTGCCTCAAGGCAATCAAGGGGAGAGTGGGAGGGCTTTCCATACAACACACACCATGTACACCCACACCAAACAAGATTTAAATAAACAAATGAAAGGCCAGAAGAAAATAGTCCAATGCTGGGGGTATATCTCCATGTTAGATAGTATGCCTAGCATACTTGATGATTTTTAGCACTGAAAGTAAAACTTTCAGGATTGGAGAGATGGCCCAGTGGGTAAGATCTTGCAGAAGACCTAGGTTTGAATCTCAGCACCTACATGGTGGCTAACAACTGTCCATAAGTCCAATTTCAGGGGATCCAATGCTTCTGTCCTTTTCGGACATTGCACAACATGGGTGCACTTATATACATCCAGGAAATACACTCATACACATAAAATAAAAATAAATAAGCAGGGCGTGGTGGCACGGGCCTGTAGTCTCAGCACTTGGGAGGCAGAGGGAGGTGGATCTCTGTGAGTTCAAGGCCAGCCTGGTCTACATAGTGAGTTCTAGGCCAGCTGGGACTTCAGGGAAACCCTGTTTCAAAAAGACCAAAAAATGAAAATAAATAAAAGTTTCAACCTGGAATTCTACAGAATTCCAGTAAAAATATCCTTTGACACTTTGTAATAGAATAGTGTGAGGCAGCTGGGCATGGTGGTGCATGCCTTTAATCCTAGCACTCTGGAGGCCCAGGCAGGCAGATCTCTGTGAGTTTGAGGCCATCCTGGTCTACATAGGTCCAGGCCAGCTGGGGTCTGTCTCAAAAAGACAAAAAAAAAAACAAAACAAAACCCCAAAACCAAACAAACAAAAAAAAACAAGTGTTAGGCAAAATTAATTTTTTTGTTTGTTTTGTCTTTTTGAGACAAGGTCTCCCTGTAGCCCCAGCTGGGCTGGAACTCGCTCTGTAGACCTGGGTGGCCTCAAACTCACACAGACCTGCCTACCTCTGGGTCTCAAGTGCTGGGGTTAAAGGTGTGAGCCACCATGCCCAGCGCAAAATTAAATTAAAAGCATTTGATGGCAGCAGAAAAAGCCAGGCTATGCTAACAGCAGTTTTTCAGGCTTCAGGGATGTCTAATAGGATGAAGTTAGAACTTCAGTCTGAATTGAAGAGCATCAGAATTAAGTACATGAAATTGGGTTTTGTTTTGTTTTGTTTGAGATGGGGGTTCACTCTAACCCAGGCTGACTACAGATTACTGGTGCTCCTCCTGCCTCAGGCTCCCCTTTGCTGGGATGACAGGTCTGAGCCGAGACTGCTAGTCAGAAGTTATTTTCTTTTCTGAGATGTCTGGGATGGTTAATATCTTCATTTTGGAGGATTCTAAAGTCATCTGTGAGGCAGTTTCTAGACTGGGTCAGTGGACATGAGGAGACCCACACTCAATATGGCGGCACCATCTGAGCACCAGCGTTCACCTCTCTCTGCTTCCTGACTACGGAAGTGATATGACCAGCTGCCTCATGCTCCTGCCGCCATGCCTTCCCCACCATGATGGACTGTGCCCTCTAAGTGTAAACCAGAATAAGCCTTTTTTCCTTTAAGTTGCTTCTTATCAAATATTTAGTCACAGCAACAGGAAAGTTACTAATGCAAGGTCTCACATAGCCCAGTCTGGTCAACTCCTGATCTTCCTATCTGTTTTCTAAGTGGGCCAACAACCTGACTCATCACAATTTTTTTAGGGAGGGGGTTTGAGACAGGGTCTCCCTGTAGCCCCAGCTGTCCTGGAACTCACTATGTAGACCAGGCTGGCTTTGAACTCACAGAGATCGGCCTGCCTCTGCCTCCTGAGTGCTGGGATTAAAGGCATGCACCACCAATGCCTGGCCCTCATCACGATTTTTAAATTTAAATTTTGTTTTATTTATTTAATTTTTATGTTCTGCCTGCATGTATGTAAGCGCACCACATGCATGCAATGTCCATGGAGGCCAGAGAGGGCATTGGATTCCTCAGAACTGGAATTACAAATGCTTGTTAGTCACCATGTGGGTGCTGGGAACTGAACCTGGGTCCTCCGCAAGAGCAGCCAGTACTCTTAACCACTGAGTCATCTTCCCAGGTCCTCATCACAATTCTTAGAAAGGTGCATAAGTTAAGCCTTATGATTTATTATCCCTGAGTATAAAAAAATTTACAGCTGGGCATGGTGGCATACCACTTTAATCCCAGCAATTGGGAGGCAGAGGCAGGTGGATCTCTGTAAGATCAAGCCCAGCCCAGTCTACATAATGAGTTCCAGACCAGATGGGGCTACAGGGCGACCCTGTCTCAAAATAGACAAAAACAAAGCAAAATAAAAAACATTTACACCGGGTAGTTACTCATATGAACTTAGAGCAATGGTGACAGCATGCACAAGACTCGTGCAAACTCAGACCAGTCAAAAACCAGCATAGAAAGTGAGGAAATAGGTCAGAAGCCCCAACTTTAGTTGAGAAATATTGGCGACCCATGACTTCTGGAAGAGGGAAAGTTGGTTATCTTTTTATTTTATTTTATTTATTTTATTTCTTGGTCTTTTTGAGACAGGGTCTCCTTGTAGCCCCAGCTGTCCTGGAACTCACTATGTAGACCAGGCTGGCCTCGAACTCACAAAGATCCACCTGCCTCTGCCTCCCAAGTGCTGGGATTAAAGGTGTGTGCCACCACAGCCGGCTTATTTTTTATTTTATGTGTACGCATGTATTGCCTGCATGTAGGTAAGTGTACCTGTGTCGTGCAATGCCGGAGGTCAAAAAAGGCTGTCAGATCCCCTGGGACTGGAGTTATGGGCAGTTGTTAGCTGCTATGTGGGAGCTGGGATTTGAACCCGGGTCTTCTGCAAGAACAACCAGTGTTCTTAACCGCTGAGCCATCTCTCCAGCCCCAAGTTGGTTATCTTTAAGGGAGTGATGCTAAAATAGGTTGGCCTGACTCCAGTGGACAGACTCGCAGAGGAACATTTGAGGACACAGACTTGGTTCAATAGCTCTTAAAATATATGGCAAAATGCATAAAAACCAGAGGGGTAATATGGGGACGTACAGATGGGGGGCGGGATCTAAACATGATCAAGATGTATTGTACCGGGTGTAGTGGTGTATGCCTTTAGTCCCAGCACTCAAGAAGCAGAGGCAGAGGCAGGTGAATCTCTGTGAGTTCAAGAAAAGCCTGATCTGCATAGAGAGTTCCAAGCCAGCAGGGGCTACAGGGAGACCCTGTCTCAAAAAGACAAGAAAAAAAATAGATGTATGAAATTTCCAAAAATCAGACTTTAAAATCACATTTGTTTTTTATTGTGTTGGGGGTCAGGAGGACTCAGCAGTCTTGTAGAGATCAGAAGACAGCTTGTAGGACTTGATTCTCTCCTTCCACTATGTGGGTTCCAGGGATTGAACTCAGGTCATCAGGCTTGGTGGCAAGCACCATTACCCTTCGAGCCATCTCACCAGTCCTGAATTTTTCATGTAACATTTTCAGACTAACTGAACTTTCCGTGATTGACGGAGCTAATTGTGTTATTCTCATGTAGTTAGACCAGAGTCCTTCCATGTGCAGTTTTGCAGTGAGCACACCCATGCTTGTCTAAAAGAGATGCCCAGGAGGGCAGTGGGTAGCATTTCATCAACTTCCCCTCCCATGCCCCAGCCCTTTAAAAGACCAGTTTCCTTGAGCTTGTGTGTTAGTAACACCGATCACCACAAAGGGGCAGTGCTGGGGCCTAATTCTGCTTCTCCCTGCGGTCTTGGCCAGGCTCAAGGACAGCACTGGGTCAGTTTTTAGGAAACTCTTGGAACAAACTCCCCTTCCTCACAGTAATGCAATGCGGGTTTTGTGTGCTGGCAGTGTGCACAGCCTTAGGGCAGCCGTGCAAGGAAAGCCTGGCTCTGATCTTAGCTTGAGGTGCTCTTCCTGCCACAGAGGCAGCCTGAGGCTGATCACAGGGTGAGGCTAGACATCCCCTTCCACTTCTATCAGGGCAGGAATGCATCTGTCTCATAACCAACTTGTCCCAGCTCTTGCAACAGTGGCTTCTAAACCATGGGTCATTCATTCAATCACAAGCCCTGATCACATCATTTACCCAGTTGGATTAATAAGGATAAAGTACTAAACCCTCTGCCCACAAGGAGCTCGTCTTCCTAAGGCTGCAGGAGTGGGTACAAGCTCTGTGGTTGTACCTTGTGTGCCTCTCTCTCAACCTGACTTCTTTTTTATCTCTTAGTATCGGTGACTGAACCCAGGACTTTGTTCAGGACCCCCTGAATCATGCCCCCCACCCCCTCACTGGTGGATTCTAGGCAGGTGCTCTACCACTGAGCCACATCTCCAGCCCCTCACTGGGGGATTCTAGGCGGGGACTCAGCCACGGAGCCCCCCCCCAGCCCCTCACGGGGGGATTCTAGGCAGGGGCTCTACCTCTGTGCCACACCCCAGCCCCTCACTGGGGGATTCTAGGCAGGTGCTCTACCACTGAGCCACACCCCAGCTCCTCACTGGGGGATTCTAGGCAGGTGCTCTACCACTGAGCCACACCCCAGCTCCTCACTGGGGGATTCGAGGCAGGGACTCTATCACTGAGCCAGAGCCACATCTCCAGCCCCTCACTGGGGGATTCTAGGCAGGTGCTCTACCACTGAGCCACATCTCCAGCTCACTTACTACTTTTTGAGACAGGGTTTCACTTAGTTGCTCAGGCTTGCTTTAAACTTAAGATCAACCTGCCTCAGCCTCTGAAGTAGCTGGATTAACAGGCCTATGCCATCAAACCAGCCTCCAGTTTGCCTGACACCTCCTTCCTGTGCAGAGCCCCTGACATGGGGAAAGGTGAGCAAAAAGAGTGTCCACTGTTCCAATCTGATTTTATTGAAAAGGAAACATACAAAAATCATGTACAAAAAAAATTAACCAAACATGTACAGAAAATTCATTCCAGTATCTACAGCAGCGCATGTACAGTATTTTACAGGCTGGGCCTTCCCTCCCCACTCCCAGACTCCTCCCTCTTCTGAGACTCCCCCCCTCCCTGACTCCCCATCTTCCCCCCAGCGCTTTGCCTTGGGGACTAAGGCTGGGGCGGCTTCTGCCAAATATCCCACCCCCCAAATGAACGCCAGTGGTCACACGTGCTCTCTCTAAACCTATGCGATGGGATGGATGGGGTCTGGGGGGGGTGGTCCTGGGCAGAGCACAGGATTCACAGTCTGGGCCCCTCCTGGCCACCCCCAGACGAAGGTGAGGCGGACATTGTCCACCGCCAGCCGGCGGCTCAGGGAAGATGGCTGGGGGCTGGGTTGGGGAGGCTGTCACACACTCCCCATTCTCTGGCTCCAGGAGGCTAGTGGTCAGGTTTGGCTCATATGCTCTTCACAGGCCCCCTCCCCAGGAGGAGGGGGGAAGCACCAGGGCCCTGAGTCCAGGCCCAAAGTGAAGGCGCACTGGGGACACCCCCAGTGTCCCCCCCCTGCAGCTGGAACGGGCAGCCAGCACCAGCACCCTTTCCTGAGATGGTGGTGGGCGGCAGAGGCGGGTGGCTCAGTCCCCACCCCCTCGGTCACCGTGAGTCCGTCAGCCCTCCCTCCCCTGGCTTTCGGGAGGCCAGGGTCCCCGAGTCTGTATCTCCATCAGTGCATCCAGGCTGCCCGGCTGCAGTGGCTTCTGACGTCTGCCCCTGGCACAGGCAGGGTTAGCAGCCCAGTATGCTACACGTTGCAGAAAAAGTCCCCTGCTCTGGCCAGGGAGTCAGAAGGTGGAGGGTCCTGCCCCCACATCCAGGAAGTCCCCTGGACAGGTGTCAGCACCTAGTTGGGCTCCATCTCTGGGGCTCTGGGGTCCCTGGGTAAGGGCAGGAGTCCCATGAAGAGATTGTATATGGCCCTCCAGGGCGAGGGGCGGTGTCGATGTTGTTCTTCTAGTCTCTGGGGGAGAAAGAGAAGGAGGGGGGGTGTTAGCCTGCTCAGCGACAGGGAATTGGGGGAGGGGGAGAGAGGCTGGAATACAGGATGGGTCCTCAGACTGAGTGCCACCTCTCACCAGCTCTGTTCTAGCTCCTCGGCCCACCCAGGGCATAGTCTTCCCCTCCCAGGACAGGATATCACATCACCACCTAGAACATGGAACCAGGAAGGAGCAGACAGGGAGAGATCACAGCACCAGCAGAGTCTGGCTGGGGCTGGTTCTCTGTGGCCTCCTCCCTCCTGTTGTGCAGGCAGAGAAGTCACCCTGCCAGTCACAAGGGTTTCAAGGGACAGGCTGAACTGCAACCCTTTCCCTTCAAGGCCAGCACAATGAGAGTCAGGTGTGGTGGCTCAAGCCCTTATGCCTAGCACTTGGTAAACTGAGAGCAGGAGGATTACCAACTTTCAAGCCAGTCTAGGCTAAATAGAAGGCTTGATGGTGCACGCCTTTAATCCCAGCACTTGGGAGGCAGAGGCAGGTGGATCTCTGTGAGTGCAAGGCCAGCCTGGTCTACATAGTGAGTTCCAGGACAGCTGGGGCTACAGGGAGACCCTGTCTCAAAAAGACAAAAAAAAAAAAAAAAAAAAAAAGGACCTTATTCCCAAACTCCAAAATAAGCAACAAACAAAAGGCTAGTAGGATCAGTAGGCCAACAGCCTTAGCAATTCTAGAACCCAGGAAAGCTGAAGACAGTCTGCCATCTGTGTTGTGGCTGCCCAGGAGCACTTTTAGCCAGAGCTGCGTTCAGTATGACCTTCAGTATCCTCTCTCTGGTGACAGAGTGAAAATGTGCGGTAGCTTCTAGAACCCCTGTGATGGCACAGGCCTGTAATCCCAGCTGCTTGGGAGGGGGAAGGAGGGATGAAAAGTTCAAGGCCTGCCTGGGCTACAGAATGAGTTCAAAGTCAGTCTGGACAACTTAGTAAGATCTTGCCTGAAACGGAAGAAAAGAAAGTGCTAGGGATGGGGGTGGAGGCTAGACCTGCCCCCAGAAAAAATTAAAAGCAGTAGTAAAATAATTTTTTTAAAGTGCTCTTATATTCTCTGGTCCAACAAATGCATAGCCAGGTGGGGCCACCTGACTCAACCCCTTGGTTGTGGAGGAAAAGACAAACCACTTAGCAAATATGAGATAAATAACCTCCATGGACTAGAGAGAAATGTCAAATAAATGACCCTGATAGACTGGAGAGGTGCCTAGCCTAGGACCGGCCCTACTTTTTTGGCTAGAAGTTGCCAGTCAACATGCTATAGAACCAAAGATCCACTGACTACTGTGGCACTGGTGTGGACGCCAGCTTGCAGAGGAGGCTCCTAGCAGTCTATCTAGCCAGGACAGTGGGGAGGGAGGGAACAGAACACCCAGGGTTCATTCTGGAGACACTTGTGCACATGGGTCAAGTCAGAGGTGCAGAAAAGAGAAACTTGAAATGTAATATAACAATGTACCCTGCCAGGCATGGTGGTGCATGCCTTTAATCCCAGCACTTGGGAGGCAGAGGCAGGCGGGTCTCTGTGAGTTTGAGTCCACCCTGGTCTCCATAGAGAATCCAGGACAGCTGGGGCTACAGGGAGACCCTGTCTCAAAAAGACCGAAAAAAACAAAAACAAAACCCAACAACAACAAAAAAACCCAATGTACCCTAGCAAGATAAGTTGAAGGATTCGTTGTTGCATCTCACTCTTCCTCTGTACCCTGGGTTCCTGCTAAGCCATCAGGACCCCCCACACCTCACTTAGGGATTCTGGGCAGGTGCTCTACCACTAAGCTGCATCCAGACTCTCTTTTTATTTTTACTTTTTAAAGTTTATATTTTTGAGGCAAGATCTTATGTAGCTCAGACGCTTCCTACTAAATATATAGCTGAGGATAACCTTGGCCTTCAGGTACTCAGGACTCCATCCACAGAGATGTCACCACATCCAGTTTATGTGGTGCTGGGGATGGAGGTTAGGGTTTAGTGCCTCCTAGGCAAGCACTCTACCAACTGAGTTACATCCCAGTCCTCCAGCCTTTTTTTTTTTTTTTTTTTTCTTTTGAGATAGGGTCTCCCTGTAGCCCCAGCTGGCCTGGAACTCACTATGTAGACCAAACTGGCCTTGAACACAAAGGGATCATCTGTCTCTGCCTCCTGAGTGCTGGGATTAAGGGAGTGCAACACTATGCCTGGCTTAAAAAAAAAATTACAATAGTTTATGTGTACAACTTGGAGGAGTTGATTCTGTCCTTCTACCATGTAGAAGTCCTGGGGATCAAACTCAGGTCATCATGTTTGGCAGCAAGTATGTTTACCCAGTAAGCCATCTCTCCCATTCTTTTATTTTTAAGGCAGAGTTTCACTTTTTCCCAGGCTGGCCTTGAACTTTCTACCTTTGTCCTGAGTAGGTGAGTTACAGGAAGCTGCCACCAGGCCCCGCTACGTTGTTGTTTCTACTGTGTAGGTCACCCTTCTGTGATGGAAGTAATGGAAATGGAGGACTTTGATTGGAAGGCGGCAGTTGGAGACTACTAGACCTAGGATAGGGGGCTAAAAAAGAAAAAAACCCATGGCCTTGCAAGTGAGCAGGGGTAGGGTGTGTGTGTGTGTGTGTGTGTGTGTGTGTGTGTGTGTGTGTGAACACCCGCTGAGAGTGAGACACCCAGGGAGGAGGTCCCTTTGCACGGAGGGAGGGGACGCGGCCCTGGGAGAAGAGCGAGGCGCTAGCACTACATCCATAGAGCTTTTCGCTTGTTTCTGCAATCAGCAAACAATGCAGGAGCCATGTGCAGAGTGCACAGCGCTGGGGGGCGGGGGCGGG
>NW_008331138.1:968359-973409 GCF_000622305.1 Nannospalax galili
CTGCTGACTCACCGGCTATAAATAGCCCGGGATATAGGAGCCACCGCTCGGTGCGCCGCCCTCAGTCCCCGCAGCTACGGGCTTCAGACTCCGCGGCAGCTCGGTCCCTGGCTCAGCCCGGGCCTCGGATCTCGGCCCAGCCCGGATTCAGCGGATCCCTGATCCGTCTATCCCTGGTCCATTTCATCCTGCAACCGGCCTAACCCCTGGTGGTTCGGTCCATCCTGCTTCCAGCCCATCCCACCGCTCGGTGCGCCGCCCTCAGTCCCCGCAGCTACGGGCTTCAGACTCCGCGGCAGCTCGGTCCCTGGCTCAGCCCGGGCCTCGGATCTCGGCCCAGCCCGGATTCAGCGGATCCCTGATCCGTCTATCCCTGGTCCATTTCATCCTGCAACCGGCCTAACCCCTGGTGGTTCGGTCCATCCTGCTTCCAGCCCATCCCAGACCCGGCCTATCCCTGGCCCGGTCCTTCCTGCATCCAGCGCATTCTGGATCCACGGCCCCCCCTCCACCTGCCTGTCCCCGCCGCGACCCCGCGCGCGGGGCCAGCAGCTGCGGCACATCTGGCGGGATGCCCCCTCTCCGTGGCGAGGCCCACCTGCCGCTGTTCCTCCCCCTCCCAACACTCACCCGCCGCTCGTACTGCGCGTTGAGGTCGTCCGCCATCCGCCGCAGCTGGGCCCCGATCTCCCGGGCCCACTCCTCCTCCTCCCCTCGGACTCCCGGGGCTGCCTGGGTGGGACCTCCTGCCAGGGCCTCCGGGGCGCTGGGCACGGTAGACTCTAGGTGCTGCTCGGCCGGTGAGAGCGAGGGCTGAGGACCTTGGAGAGGCAGAGAGGCGTGGTCACCACCCACCACCCTGGTTGGCCCCCTAGGTGTCCCAGAGGCACCGAGGTGACCCAGGCGTGCATCTCTCCCTAGGCAGCCACCTCCTTTCTCCTCTGCTTCCACCTCATTTCCAGCGATTCCTTTTTCCCACTCTTAGAGCTCTCCTCCTCCCCAGGCACTAGAGAAACCGGAAGAGGGGCCTGAGGAAGTTGCTCTGGGGTCACCTGCCCCCAGCTACCACCCCTCCAAAGCCCAGTTCAAAGTGGAAGTCCCTCGTCTTATCCCACCTAGATACGCTTATTCTAAAACAGTAAAATCTATTTGGCAGACAGGGAAACTGAGGCTCCATCCAGAGAAGTGGCCAAGGTCACACAGGGATACGGCGACTGACCCCACCCAGTCACAATCCTCAGGTCTCCAGCTCACTCCTGGCCAACCACAGTAAGGCCACACCCCCCGGATGTGGCATTGGCCTGAAGACCAGAAGGCCAGACTGGGACTGCTGGCGAGGACTGGGCCAGGCTGGGGGCTGGGATGCAGGATTAACCTTCCAGCCCCATCAACTCCCACAGCTCATCCCGGGCCCTCCCTCCTGTGACACCAGGTCCTGGCAAGACAGTTCCCTAGACCTGAGGCCTCAGTTTCCGAATCTGTGAGTCTAATCTTCAAATTCCCTGTCCCACTGCTAACGGAGAACTGCTGGAAAGTTTTTCTCTCTTTAACCCCTGGGCTCTGAGGACAGTGTGGGGGTATGATAGAAAGGGAAACCCAGAGGGTCACTCCCCTCGGCGGCCACCACAGGGTTAACAGCTCATCAGGCAGGGGACCTTTAACCCTTGCGTCCCCGAGTCTCTCCCTCTCTCCGAAGGGGACTTTCCCAACACAATGGCCCCCTCCCCCTCTCCTTCCTCCCCGGGGACTGCGGATTGGGCCTACTCTGGCCAGAGATTCAAATAAAAGGGAAAGGCCCTTCGACCCCTCCCCAAAGTCCTGAGTTGACAATCCTCCTACTCTGGTCACACTCCTTCCCACAGCAATGGGGGGGGGCACGAAAGGGGTGCCCAGGGAACCTAGGCTGGGGGAGGGGAGCTGAGACACAGCTGTTGCCCGAGGCCCGGAAAGGGCGGTGGGCTGCAACTCCCGGGACTGCAGTCAGATTCCAAGAGGGACTTCCCGCTCGACCTTTCCCCCTTCATCCCGGTCTCCCACTCCATCTTCCAGCTTTTTGCTACACAAAGACCACACTAGCCACACCCTCCCAGTGGCCCCGCTCGACTCGGCTCCCGCTTCTACCTCCCGGGGTTGCGGGGCGGGCACTCACCATCCGGGCGCGGGCCTCGGGGCCGGCTGCGGGGAGCCCCAGGCCAGCGGGGGCCCCCCAGGGCGGCGGTGACGGCAGGCTGGGCGGTGGGGGCGCAGAGGTAGGCGGCGGGCAGCAGGGCAGGGGCGGCGGGGGCGGCGGGCAGGCCCGGCTCACAGAGGCCGCAGGACACAGCCGATGGCATCAGGCGACCGAGCGGGAAGGGACGTGGGCCATCGCGGGCCAGGCCCTCTACGGGCTCCGGAGAACTGCCCTCCTGGCGTGCGCGGGCCATGGCGCTCCCTGGGGCCTGCGGGACAGGGCGGGGAGGTCAGCGGAACGACTGCGGGGGAGGGGGGCTTCAGGACCCCACCCTTCAGACACCCCGCTGGAGGTCACTCTTGGTCCACGCTCACTCAGGAGACACGCCCCACGAAGGGGTGACCCCCGGGGAGCAGGTTGGCCAGGACATATGGTGATGGGTGCAGGAGGGAAGAGGAGGCACAGATCGAGGTACAAGGCTGCCACTGCCAGTGTGGCTTGTGGCAAGCCCACCAGGCAAACTGTGCCTGGGACTCACAGGGCATGGGCTGGTGAGAACTTTCCCAACACAGAGAGGGAGGGTGAATGGCTCCTAGGACACACAGGGGCTCACAGAGGACGTGTGTGTGTTTTTGTGTAGTAATGAGCAGACAACACAGACATACAAGAACTCACAGAAGTGTACAACTTGACCCCCCCCCTCATTCCCTCTCATTGACACTGAGATCTTGCTGTTCCAGACACAGGGGGGACCGACTTTGACCACAACACACACAGCCATCCCAAGTCCATCTCCTGCCCCAGCCACACACTTAATTCTGCCACAGTCCACACTGACCCACCGTTGACATACCAGCAGACACCCACCTACCCACGGTGCAGTCACACAGGAAGAGACAACAGGCACAGCCACAAGTCTCCAACATGTCTGTGTCTACATATACACAACCCCAAGTCACAAGACCGGCCCCCCATACCTTAGCACACACCCTCATCAGCCCCAAACAGAGGAAACCAGCTCCACACCCCCAAAACACATTTGAATGTCCCTCAGCTCTGAGCTTCAGGACACATTGTATCAGCCCCACACAGACACAACTTAGCACAACCAGACACATCCCTGCACATGCGGGCAGCAACGTGGGGAGGCACCAGTTGAAGAGACCACATCACATCAGTCAAACCTCCTCTCCCAGCCCCAAAATACCATGGCCAACTGTCAGCCAGAACACACTCTCTTGCACACACCATCTAGAACTAATCCCACACAGCCCAGCAGCTCACACCTAAAGAAAACACTGGCCTCACGTGACTGGTATAAACACACATACGTGCCCACATGACACATATGAACCACCGATCACAGTGACAAGCCCCTCAGACCCAACACACACACACACACACACACGGTGCAGAGAGGTGGCCACTGCACTGTCTAGACCCCCTAAAGTCCTCTCAGTTTCCAAAAGCCAGGGATGGTGACAACCTTTGCCACTTGGAAGTCACCTGGATAGCAATCAGACACTGGGTGGCACCCCATCCCAAATATTGGGTGCAGATGCATGCTTCGGAGACATCCAGCACCACACACACACACGCAGAGCACACACACAGCCCAGAACCCTGTACACACACACACACACAGCTCACTCAAGCGATACACAAACACATCCCAAGCCCCCCCCAACCAAGCCATCATCACCAAGCAGGCAACAGATCCCCCCTTCAAGTCACCCCCTCAAGACCACACACACACGCACACACAACTCTGTCTTGAGGGGAGTACCCACACCCGCATGCGGACAGGTGTACCCCACCCCACAAAACACGCGGGGAGAAGACTCACGCAGACACCCCTCCGGGTGACAAACGCCAACATCTCGGTGGAGGGACACAAACTCAGGAGCCAGACACGCGCGCACACACCCAGGCGAGACACCTGCAGATCCACAGCCCTGCACGCGCGGTCCCCGCCGCCCCCTGCGCTGTCACAGCCCCCCCACCGTCGCCACGTGCGCCCGCCCCGCCCGCCCAGCGCGCGCGGGGCCAATAACCGGCTGTTGCTGGGGCGCAGCCCCCGCCCGCGGGAGCCGCAGCCTCCGCCGCCCCCTGTCACCGCCCCCGGCGGGCGCGCGCCCTGGGTGTGGCCGATCCTCGGTGCCACCCCCCAACACACACACACACACACACACACACACACACACACACTCACTCACTCACTCACTCCAGAACCTCCCCGGATCGGGACTCCGTGGACCTAGGCAACCCCGGGTCCACTCTCCTCCCCTGCCACACTGGGCACCAGGGGGCGCTAGCGAGCCCGAACCCCATTGTTTGTAAACAAACCCGCCAGACCGCTGTGGCACCTGTGCGCCCAGACAGGGCGCCCAGAGTACCAGGTGCCTGGCTAGACCAACCCTTTGGTGGAAGTTGGGGGACAAGCACGGGTAGGAATGTCAGGTGATCGCCTGCAGTGCCCTGCACTCCCCGTCACCTCCTCCAGGGAGCCCACCCGGCCTGGCCCATTGTGTCCAGCCTTTGGGGATCCGGAGGGTGCGCACACTCACCCCGGGGGCATGAACACGCCGGAAGAGGGCGATGATGGGGTGGCGGGCGGCTTCCTTTTGGAAGGCGCGCCCGCCGAGTCCCGCTCGCTGCGCCGGCTTGCTGCCGAGGCTCCTGTTGCTGCTGCCTCTCTAGCTGCAGTGGTGGTTGCTACTGCTGCTGCTGCTACTCTTGGTGCTGTTGGAGGTGGCGCTGCGTCTGCGTCCTGGCCCACCGCCGCTGAGCTCTCTCGCTCGTGCAGCCGCCGCCTCCAAGCGCCCCGCTCGCATGTGGCTCACCGCGGCGTTTCAGGCCGCCCGGCGGATCCCGGGCTCC
>NW_008331138.1:973455-990562 GCF_000622305.1 Nannospalax galili
CCCGCCCCCCGCACGGCCCCACGCCCCGCCCCCGCGTGACGCCAGGGCCCCGCCTGCCAGCCGGGGACAAGTCGGGGCTTGCAAGTGCACGCCGCGCCCCCTACCTCCGCTAGGGGGGTTTCCCTGCAACCCGGGGGCGGGGAGCGGCCTGGCCCGCGGCTGGAGGCCCACGGGGAGGCGGGGGCACGACACAGCCCAGGCCTGGGGTGCCAGACACCGGCTTGACACACTGACACACTGACTAGGACCCACGCCCACACGGAGACCGAGGAAGACACACAGACTGACCCACTGGCCTGCAGGGTGCACAAAGTCATGTGCTGACTCAGCTGCTGGGACTGAGGCTGACACTGGCCCCAGTAGCACAGCTGCAGACGCGGAGTCAGGGGCCTGGATGCACAATCTCACACACACACTCCCAAGACAACCAGATGAACCCCCTGACAGGCTCACAGGGACACACACACCAAGTGACAGCCCCACACATAGTTACACAAATACACAGCCTTGAGCCAGGCTCAAAAACTGTGTCCCGTCGTGCCCACACATTCGCGTAAGAGGCAGGCAAGCTGAGTTCCTCTCAGCCCAACTTTGTGACAGGCCCACCCTCCCCTGCCCCACAGGCACCTGTGACGGGGACACCTGGACACACACCCGGATCCGCACGAAAGGCACTCCCACTCAGACACACAGAAAACACACCCAACGAGGTTGCTTCAGTGAGACGCTGGATACATCAGAAATACCGAATCAAACATAGAAGAAACTGACCCCTGACACTCGGTCCAAAGTCACCCGTGACAGGTTCCTGCTAAGTGGCCCGATGGTGGGACACACTCATGAGCATGCACACCTGCCTCTGCACCCCAGAAATCTGGCACTGCCCCTGGGGGAGGAGGCAACCCCAAGCACAGGGCACCGACATGCCCGGGCAGCCCCCTGCACCCTATTCCATCCTGTCTGCTGGCGTTTCTGTTCCCTTTTCTGTTTCTGTTTCCCTTTGTTGTCACTTCGCCTCCCCTACTGTGACTGGGTGACCTTCCTCCTCCTCCAGCCTTGGACAGCTGTCCCTCCTGTGCCTGACATTTTATTCCTTCTGGGTCTCCCTCAAACCCAATCACCTCACTGAGGGTGTGAGTCACCCCTGAGTGCCCAGCACAGGGCTGGCCTAGAAAGGATGTGTCCCAGATGTGTGGGAAAGGATGTTTGAAAACCAGTCATGGTGGCTCTTGCCTGTCACTGCAGCACTGGAGAGGCTGAGGCAGGAGAGTGGCTGGGAGGTTGGAGCCAGCCTGGGTCACAGAGTCGAGTTCCAGGCTACCCTGGAGTACAGAGTGACCTTTTGCAAACAACCAAACAAACAAATAAACAGGCATGGCAGGCTCACCTTCAGTCCCAGCCCTCTGGAGGCAGAGGCAAGCGGATCTCAGGAAGTTCAAGGCCAGCCTGGTCTACATAGTGAGTTCCAGGTCAGCTGGGGCTACTGGGAGACCTTGTCTCAAAAAGACCAAACAAACAAGAAAACAGCTCGTGTGGTAGTACTTGTCTTTAATCCCTGTACTTGAGAGGCAGAGACAGACTGATTTCTGTGAAATAGAGACCAGCTTGGTCTACATAGTGAGTTACAAGACAAGCCAGACAGACTGAGACCCTGTCTAAAAAAAAAAAAACAGGTGCTGGAGAGATGACTAAGAGTGCTTGCTGCTCTTCCAGGGGACCCAAGTTCAGTTCCTAGCACCCATGTCAGATGGCTCATAACTTCCTGTAAGTCCAGCTCCAGGAGATCGGTTGCCTTCTCTGCCTCCATGGGTACCCTCATGCACATTCACAGACACATATATACATAAATAAAAGTAATTAAAATAGGCCTGGTGGCACTAGCCTTTAATCCCAGCACTCAGGAGGCAGAGGCAGGCAGATCTCTGTGAGTATGAGACCAGCCTGGTCTACCTAGCAAGTTCCAGGCCAACTGAGGCAGGAGGATCAGAAGTTCTGGGTCTTGTCAGCTCCATAGGGAGTTTGAGTCCTGCCTAGGATATATGAGATGAACAAACAGACAAACTGTAGTGAGGGTACAGTAGGTACAAAGGAGGTGTATTTCTGGCTGTAGGTCAAGTTCAGGGAAGTCTGCTTCGGACTTATTAAAGGAGATGGTGCGTGGAAGTCATTAAGTGCAGTGTCTGACAGGAAAGCCTAATCAGTATTTGCTATTGTCATTAGTGTAACTAATTAGGGACAGTGTTTGCTCTGGATCTCCCAGGGACAGAGCTGGGAGGGGGACAGCTTGTGTCCTCAGCCTACAGTCCAGCCTGTGGCCCTCTATCATCAGCCTGTGACCTCAGGCTGCCAATGCAGCACCAGACCAGGTATGCTGGAAATGTTCCTCTAAGTGGGAAGTGGGTGGGAATTTGACTTGATGGCTGAAGGTGGAAGGGAGAAGCTATATAGAGCCAGGTCCTCAGCTTCCCGCTCAGCAGTATCCCAACCTGCTCCAGTCACCTCAGACCCGGGGCTCAATATCAAGAGCCATCATTAAATAAAAGAAATGAAATTCAGGCCTCCTGTGGTGCAGGCCCATCAGCTTAGATACTCTGGAGGCGGAGGCAGAAGGATGGAAAGTTCAACAACTTATGGAGATGTCTCAAAATAAAACAGTAAAATGAGGGTTGGAAATACAGCTCAGCTGGGGCTGGTGAGATGGCTTAGCAGGTAAAGGCACTTGCTACCAAGCCCAGCAACCTGAATTCAATCCCTGAGACCCATGTGGTGGAAGGAGAGAACCAACTCTCACAAATTATCCTTCAAACCTCCACATCCATGCCCATACACACACATGCACACACATAATATAAATAAATGTAATTTAAAAAGTGCTGGGCAAGCAGAGGCAGGTGGATCTCTGTGAGATGGAGGCTAGCCAGGGCTAGTGAGACCCAGCCTAAAATAATAATAATGAAACAAACAAACAAAAAAAGAAATACTTCAGCTGTAGAAGTCTTGCTTGAAATCTACCAATGGGGTAGGTATGTGAGGTGTGGCTCAGTCACAGAGGACTTACCTAGCAAGAGGCCTTGGATTCAAATCTCAGCACCACAAATAAAGTAAGAAAGTAACTCCACTAAAATAATAGGGAATGATGGGGACTGTGGCTAAAAGTTTGTCTGTGGGCCAAACTCTGTTTTGTTTTTTTTCCTCTTAATGATACAGGGCCTTGTATAGTCCAGGCTGTCCTTATGTATATGTGTATCTCTGTATATACTTGTATATGCATGCATGTGCATTTATATGTAGGTACACTTGCCCATGCAGACACGTGTGGAGGCCAGAGGTTTGTTTCTGGTGTCTTCTATCACTCTCCATCTTATTTTATTTCGTTTAATTTGTTGTTTTTTTTTTTTTGAGACAGTGTCTCCCTGAACCCCTAGCTGGCCTGGAACTTGCTATGTACACCAGGCTGGCCTTGATCTCACAGAGATCTGCTGCTGGGTCTGAAGGTGTATGCTACCACGCCTTGCCCTACTTTTATTTTTGTTCTATGTGTATGTATGGGTGTTTTGCCTACGTGTATATAAGTGTACCATGTGTGCAATGCCATGGAGACCAGAAGAACACATCGGATCTCCCAGAACTGGGGTTATACACAATTGTTAGCTGCCTTGTGGGTGCTGGGAACTGAACCTGGGTCCTCTGCAAGAGCAGCCAATGCTCTTAACCACTGAGCCATCTCTCCAACCTCTCCACCTTACTTTTTAAGACAGGGTCTCTCACTGAACCAGGAACTCACAAATTGGCTACACTAGCTGGCCCATGAGCCCTGGGGATGGTCTTGTCTCTGGTCCCATAGTGCTGAGGTTACAGCCCCAAGCCACTAGACCCAGCTTTTTATGAGGGGGTGCTGGGATTGAGCTCAGGGCCTCCTGCTTATGCAGCAAACACTTCACCCACTGAGCCATTGCCCCAGCTTTGAAGGACTGTGTTTCTGAGACCCTTTGTCCTAAGGCTATAGGGATAGGGTAGGACCCACCTCCATTTCATGTTAACCTTGTGTGTACCCCCAATCCCACTCCCATCATAACAGGACTCCTGGGTTTAAAGGACTCTCTGGCTAAACTTGGAAGCATTTTTCGGTCTTTTTGAGACAGGGTCTCCCTGTAGTTCCAGCTGACCTGGAACTCACTGTATAGACAGTCTGGCCTTGAACTCACAGAGATCTGCCTGCCTCTGCCTCCCCAGTGTTGGGCCATCATCCAACCTGGCCTTTCAGCCCTGTACACCTAGATTGGGGGCAGGGCTCTCAAGCTTGAAGGAGTCATAGGTTACTTTTGCCAGAAGATGAACGACAGGTGAACAGAGATGTCCACACAGGGAGGGAGGAAGATCAAGAACTTCCAGGAGTGCGGAGCGTCCAAGAGGCCAAGAGAGGTGAAATGGAGAGAAAAACGAGAGGGGTGGAAGTGGGGTGGCTGGGCAGAGGGTCAGGCTAGCCCTGGGCTTTTCCACATCACCTCACATTTGGAAGTCAATGAGTCTTGACCGTGGGGCTGTCCCCGGCATTGTAGCATGCTGAGGAGCATCCCTGACCTCTGTCCACCTGGTGATGCCACAGTGCCTCTGCCCTCAGTGACATCCAAGTGTCTCCTGCAAGGCAGGTCTACAGGAGGAGGGCTGGGGGCCTGGCTCAGTGGTAGAGCACCTGCTTAGAATCCCTTAGTGAGGGGCTGGAAGTGTAGCTCAGTGGTACAACACCTGTTTAGAATCCCCCAGTGAGGTCCTGGGGTGTAGCTCAGTGGTAGAGCACCTATTGACCTCAAGTGACTTGAACTGGAAAATTAAAACTAGTGGGACCTCATAGTACACATCTGTAATTCCAGTCCTCAGGAAGTAAAGGCAGAAGGATCCAGAATTCAAGGCTGGCTTAGGCACCTCTCTGTCTCTCTCTGTGGCTCTGTGTCTCTGTCTCTCTGTATCTTTCTCTCTCCTTGTATTTGAGATTGAACTCAGAACCTTGGGTACACTGATCATTGTGTTGCTCAGCTCCATCCCCAGCCTTTATTGTTACTTTTATTTGTTCTTAATTTTCTGAGACAGAGTCTCACTCTGTTACCTAGGCTCCAGATTGGCTCAAACTTAAGGCAATCCTTCTGCCTCAGCCTCCCAAGTGCTGGGATTACAGGCATGGGTGAACCATGCCTGTCTCTGTTTCTCATTCTGAAGGAACACTAAGACTTCTTCAAGAGCCTCCACACTGCGCACTGTTTAAAGCCCAAGACGCTGAAGCCAGCTTCCCCAATAACTTCACCCAAATGTCTGTGGAATTTGTTTTTTTTTTTTTTTTTCCTTTTTTGTCTTTTTTGAAGCAGGGTCTCCCTGTAGCCCCAGCTGTCCTGGAACTCACTATGTAGACCAGGCTGGGCTTGAACTCACAGAGATCCTCCTGCCTCTGCTGTGTGCCACCATGCTCTGTATGTCTGTGGAATTTGAATGAGAGTCTTTGTAATCTATCGAGGACAAGTTCAGCAGTAAGTTCAGCAGGCTCCCTGTGAGGTACTGAATCCAAAAAAAAAAGAGATATGAGGGCTGGGGATGCAGCACAGTTGGCAGAGTGCCAGCATGCATGAGGCTTCGGGTTCCATCCTGAACATCAAATAAAACCTAGTATACTTTGTGCGCACCTGTAATCCCAGCACTTGGGAGGTAGAGGCAGGCAGTAGAGAAGTTCAAGGTCATCCTGGCCTAGTTAGCAAATTCTAGGCCAGCCTGGACTTTATGAGACTGTGTCTCAAAAAAAAAAAAAAAAAAAAAAAAAAAAGAAAAAAAAAGAAAAGAAATCAAATAAACAGATGTCATCCAGGTATGGTGGCTCACAACTGCCATCCCAGCACTTGAGAGACTGAGGCAGGAGGATTACTTCCAGTTGGAGGCTAACCTGCGTTAGTGTGAGATCCTGTCTTAAAAACTATAGTCAAACAATTTTCATGCAGACATAAAGGCTCACATATGTCATCCTAGCACTTGAGTCTGAGGCAGGAGGATTGCTGTGAGTTGAAGACTAGCCTGGGCTGCACACATAGCGAGACCCTGTCTTAAAAAAGAAAAAGCAGCGGGGCATGGTGGCACACGTCTTTAATGCCAGAACTCGGGAGGCAGAGGCAGGCGGATCTCTGTGAGTTCAAGGCCAGCCTGGTCTATGGGGCTACAGGGAGATCCTGTCTCAAAAAGACCAAAAAAAAAAAAAAAAAAGCAAAGAAGGCAAAACAGAAATTGCAGCTGAGGAGTTGGGAAGGACTTAACTTTCCATCATAGGACCCTGCGGGGAGGGACTCCTGGGTGCCCCTGCACGCGGGTCTGGGGCTGGATGCAGCAGCGGGACGTCCGCGGGGTCCGGGCCCGCGCATGTGAAGGTTATGGCTCTGCACCGGGCGGGGGCCGCGCTGTTGCTGGGGTCTGCGGGGCCTGCCTGCGCCCGCGCCCTGCCTTCATCGCGGCCAGCCAGTGAGCGGTACCCGCCGCCGTTGCCAGGGGAAACTCGCCGCCCCGTTACCCAGCAACAAGCCTGGCCCAACCAGGCGCGAGCAGCCCCCAGGCTCCGCCCGCCACTGCCCATCGCGTGCCCAATGCCAGGCGGGCAGAGCCGGCCCGGCTCCTGGAGACGGCAAGCTCCCTCATTGGCCGCTGCCGTGTCCGCCAGGATCTGGGGGAGCCCTTCGTGCAGGGTGGGGGTGTGCGGGGAGCCGGGCCCGGGGGAGCTGCTGGCTGCGCCGCCTGTGAGCTCTGGTGGCCGGCTGGGGAGAGACCTCTGCTGTGCCAGACCCGCCTATCATCTTGCAGGGCAATGATGGGCACTTAGGATGGAGTGCGGACAGGGGCTGTGCGAACTGCCACCCCTCCCCCGCTGGAGGGTCCCATGGAGTTGGTCTTAGGAAAATAGTTACCAAAGATCCCCCTTTCCAGAAAGAGACCTTTGCTTGGTGACCCCAGGAAGGCAGGCTGTGTCCCTGCCCCCGCCCCCACACCTACCTCTACCCTACTCCTCCAACCCCCAGCAACAGGATTGAGACTTCTGGCTCTGGAAAACAGAAGTTGGAACAAGCTCTAGAGAAACCCAGGTGTGGCCTCGAATGTAGTGGTGCTGGCCTGCTTTCCCAGCTTTCTGGAGGCTGAGGCAGGAAAATTGCTCAAAACGGGGGAGGGGCACTCACCCACAATGGACTCAGCTATCTCTGAAATCCTAAAAGCAAGGGCATGAGGTGGCTGATTGTGGTAATGAGTGCCAGTAATCCCAGCACGTGGGAGATGGAGGCAGGAAGGTCAGAAATTCAAGGCCAGCTTTGATTAAGTAAGGAGTTAGAGACCAGCCTGGGCTACAAGCTGTCTCAAACAACAACAAAACAAATGTGTGTCCTATCCCCAGGGGGTACTAACATACCAGCCCCAGGAAACCAAAGGGGGCCAGGCTGGGGATGTGGCTCCATTAACAGAGGGCTTGCCAACTGTTGTAGAGCCCTGGGTTCCATGCCCAGCACCACATAACACTGAGTATCATGGTGCACCCCTGTAATCCCAGAAATGAGGTGGTGGAGACAGGAAGATCATGAGTTCAAGGTCATCATCTGTTACATAGTGAGCTCAGGTCCAGCCTGGGCTACATGAGACCCTGTCTAAAAAAAGGGGTGGGGATGGAGAGATGGATGGCTCAGTGTTGAAGAGCTGCTCTTGTAGAGGACCTGGGTTTGGTTCCCAGCCACCCATATAGTGGCTAACAACCATCTGTAACTCTAATTCCAGGGGATCCAACACTTTCTTCTGACCTCAGTGGGCACTGAATACATGTGGTTCCCTGACATGTGGGCAAACCACTCATATGTATAAAATACAAAAATAATAAATCTTAAAAAAAGATGGGGGAGGGGGGCAAGCACTTTTGACTAATCCTTAGAAAATTAGGACCCAGTCCTAATTGTCCCAACCCACAGGACACAGAAACTCAGGCTTTTGGGCAACAAACTCTAAGATGTCCCTGCCATATAGCCTTCACCATTTGATTGATACCTCCCGTAATAAACACATGTCACCAGACCCTCAGGTGTCTAGTTGATCCATTTGGACAGGTGCCCAGCCCCAAGGTAGAGAACTACCCCTTCCCTCCCCTGTGAGCCCTTATCCCTAGGAACCTCAGATCCTTAGTGCTAGGCAGGGTCCCAGGCCTCAGAGTACTAAGGACCTTGGAATGTAGACTGCCTCCAAACACTGGTCAGGACAACTCAGTCTCTCTCTCTCTCTTTTTTTTGTCTTTTTGAGACAGGGTCTCCCTGTAGCCCCAGCTGTCCTGGAACTCACTATGTAGAAGAGGCTGGCCTCGAACTCACAAAGATCTGCCTGCCTCTGCCTCCCAAGTGCTGGGACTAAAGGCATGCGCCACCACGTGCTTGGAAGAACCTCTCTAGAGCTCACACGGCTCCTCACACTGCCCCTGCTCATGGCTCTGCCTGATCTTTTTTTGGAGAAGATGGATGACATCACTTTCACCAGAATAATGATGGCACAAGTGTTTTTTTAAATTTATTTTTATTTTATGTGTATGAGTGATTTGCCTGCATGTAACTAAGCCTGTGTGTGCAATGCCCATGGAGACCAGAAGGGGGCGTTGTTATCTCCTGGAACTGGAGTTACAGACCATTGTTAGCTGCCATATGGGTGCTGGGAACCGAACCTGAACCTGAGTCCTCTGCAAGAGCAGCCACCACTCTTAACCACTGAACCATCCTTCCAGCCCAAAACTCATTCTCTTAAAGACAGGGTAGGGAGCCCCTTGGCTCAAAACCTTAGACCCGAATGGGTATGGTGACTCATTCCTGTAACCTCAGAATTTAAGAGGCTGTGACAGGAGGATGACTAAGAATTCCAAGCCAGCCTGAGATACAGAGTGAGATCCTGCCTTGTAACACAAACAAGCAGGTGGTACAATCCTGTAATCCCAGCTACTTGACAAGTTTAGTTAAGAGGATGGAAAGATTTTTTTTTTTTTTGTCTTTTTGAGACAGGGTCTCCCTGTAGCCCCAGCTGTCCTGTAACTCACTATGTAGACCAGGCTGGCCTCAAACTCACAGAGATCCGCCTGCCTCTACTTCCAGAGTGCTGGGATTAAAGACGTGTGCCACCACGCCCGGCAAGAGGATGGAAAGTTTAAGGCTTGCTTGGGCTAGAGTGACTTCAGAGCTATCCTGGGCAACTTAGTGGCAATTATCTTTGGGCAACTCTGTCTCAAAATTTTAAAAAATTCAAAAAACTGAGGCTGGAGGTCCCTAGTGGAGAGCTTGCTAGCTTGGATGAGGTGGTGGGAGCCACCGCTAGCACTGCCCCCTCCCCCCCCCAAAAAAACCCACACCAAACAAGCCAGCAAGCAAACAAATTAACAAAAAGACCCCGGGCCTGGAGGATCCAGTCTCTGCACCAGGAGTCTGCCACCACAGATCCAGGCTGGAAGGCCCCAGTCTCCAGGGATCCTGCTGAGCGTCCTTTAAGCCCTTTGGAGAGGCTCGGATTCCTCCGTCCCCACCCCAGGGACACCAAAGGCTCCGAGCCTTCAGCTCCAGACCCCTGCTCCACAGTCCTCGTGAAGCCCAGGTGCGGCCCAACCCGGCCCTGGTACCTGGAGGGGGGGGCGGAGTCTAAGATTACTCAGCCTCCAGAATGAGGCGATGACATCATCCTTGGGGGGGTGACTGATGGCCGCGCTGGGGGGGAGGCGGGGAAGTTTACCCGGTAACAGCCGCTGCCGCTTGGCCCCGCCCCCCAGGAAGTGCGGAAGGGGGAGGTATTGCACATATACAAATACACAAACACACAAAGTCCAGTCTGCATCCTCCCCCAGCATCCACATGCACTTAGATTCCAGGGAACAGCACAGGGCCGGTGGCTGTGTGTGTGTGTGTGTGTGAGAGAGAGAGAGAGAGAGAGAGAGAGAGAGAGAGAGAGTTTTCTCTAGGTGTGTGGCCAGTGTGTCAGGGAGTTAGTTGTCCATGAAAGTGATGATTGTGTGAGGGGGTTAGTGTGTGTGTCACCCTGATAGTTCCTGTGAGCATGCTGAATTTGTCCTGGGTGCTACGTGTGTTACGCTGCAGTGGCAAAGTAGTTTTGAGTCCATGGGCTACTATGGGATGCTCGGGTGTGACAAGTGTGCAGATAGGTGCAGCAAGCTGAAGTGTCAATCTGATAGTGTATGGGGATTGTGTTTAACACTGGAATTGTGTCACAGCCATGGTGGGTAGGGGAAGGTTTGTGGATGTGTTATCTCCCTGTATTGTCAAGTGTGATGTTGTGTGTCATTAGGTTGCGGTTGTGTGTGTCACTCTGATAGTGTCTGGCATGTTGAGCCTCAGTGGGATTGTGTGCAAATGGTGACAGGGTACGCATGCCATGGCGTGTGCTAATGGAACTGTGGCATATCAAGTGAGGCAGGACTGTGTGATATGGCAACCACATCCCAAACATGTCTATGACACTGTCACAAAGTGTTTTTTACCTACACAGCACATGTGTCCCTGTGATTGTGTGTCACGGAGGTTGTGTCTGCAGTTTGGGTTGTGTGACTGAAGCCATTAATGAGGTTGTGTGTGTGCTTGTGTCACTCCATCACTGTGTGTCACTGTAATAGTGTGGGTGTGGTGTTATGAGCATGTCACTATGATTGTGTGGCAAAGTTTTAAGTGGTGGTGTGTGTGGGACTGTGTACTTTGTCATTAATCTTATTTACTTATTATTGGTGTTTTGGTATAGGTCTCCCTGTACCCTAGCTGGCCTAGAACTCACTGTGTAGACCAGGGTGGCCTAAATCTTATAGAGATCCGCCTGCCTCTGCTTCCAGAGTACTGGGATTAAAGGCATGTGTCAGGAGCCCTGGCCTTGTCACCAACTTTAGAATGACGTGTAATGTTCAGTTGTCCTGGGGCTGTGTTGGTGTCCTGAGAATTGTGTGTCCTTGTGTATATGCGTGCACTGCACGTGTGTATATCTGGATGCATACATATGTGTATGTAGGTTTGTACGTGTTTGTGTGATTCCGTATGTATGCATCTGTGTGCGTGCGTGCATGTGTGTGTGTGTGATGCCCCTGTGCGTGGCCAGAACCCTCTGGGACGGTCCCAGTCTGTGTCACCGTGGAGGGCGACGGGCGCGCCACCGCGCCTGTGTCAGCGCTTCGCTGGGTGTCGGGGAAGGCGCGCGTGTCTCCAGGCCTCCTGCCCTGGAACGGTGGCGCTGCTCTCTGATTGGCTGTGGTCTCTCCAGTCAGAAGCTCCGGAATCTTGCGGTAATTTGGTAACTTGGTAACTGGCCCGCGCCGCCGCAGGGCTGGGGGCTGGGCGGGGCCGCGCTGTGCCCCGATCCCGCAGGGCCCAGCCGTCCGGTTCCCTCCCACGTCCTCCCGCACCCTGGGCTCGGGCACCCTCACCTGGGAGCCACTGTCCTGCCGCCAGCATCCCTGCTACTCGCTGGACCCCATCTCCACTGTCTCTCCTTCCCAGTCTCAGTCTCTGCCTCCCATGTCTTAGCTCCTTCCATCTCTGTGTCTCCTTGAACCTGCTTCTGTGTCCCCCTACCTCTGCGTCAGTCTCCCTACCTGCCTCTCCCTCCTCCTCCCCCTCCTCTCCCTTTTCTTTCTCCTCCTTTCCCCCTCCTCCCCTCCCTCCTCCTCCTCCTCCTCCTCCTCCTCCTCCTCTTCCTCTTCTTCTCTCTCCCCATCCCATAGTCAGGCTTCAAATTCACTTTGTTTTTCTTTTGCGGGGACCTTTCACTACTTCAAACTCGCCCCTCTCCGCAGGCCGGTGCATCTGGCAGCAGGCCCCATACAAGGCAGACTTCAGGAAGGACTTCCCGCCCTGGTTCAACACCAAAGCTTTATCGCTCGGCCCAGGCAGGGGCCAGGCGGAGGCTAGGCCGCCCGGTGGCTTCCGGAGGCGCCCGGGCGGGATGAGCTCACTGCAAGTTGGCTAGGATTTCATCAGCTTCCTCTGCCTGAGTTGCCCCCGCGGCGGGCCGCGTCCGCGAATGCACTGGGCGCCTGCTTCCCCCTAGCGGCAGAAGGTGGGAGCGCAGGAGCCTCGCCAAGGCCTGAATGCTCACCGCAAGCCCAGGACACGGACTTGGTTTTGCAGTGCTGGGACTCGAACCCAGGACCTCAAGAATGCTTAACTCTGGCTCTACCACTGGGACGCACCAGTGTGATTTTTGTGTTGTGTTCACGCCATCACACAGCCTAAATAAATTCAAACATTGAGCTGTAACCTCACCCATTTAAAAAAAAATTTTATTTATTTATTTTTGGTCTTTTTGAGACAGGGTCTTCCTGTAGCCTCAGCTAGCCTGGAGCTCACTATAGACCAGGCTGGCTTTAAACTCACAGCAATCAGCCTCTGCCTCTGCTCCCAAATGCTTGGTTTAAAGGTGTATGCCACCTTGCCTGGCAGTGTCCCTTTTATTAGAACACAAATGTGTGAGCTTCTTATAATGACATACCCTCTGCAACCTTCCCTCTTCCACTTTCCCCCATGCCACCTTAGATGGCAGCTAACATATGCCCATAACTCCAGATCCAGGGGATCTCACTCGTTCTGATCTCTGAGGACATTGCGTGACACAGGTTCACTTACACACATCCAGGTAATACACTCATACAAATAAAAAAAAATTTTTTTTTTGGTCTTTTTGAGACAGGGTCTCCCTGTAGCCCCAGCTGTCCTGGAACTCACTATGTAGACCAGGCTGGTCTTGAACTCACAGAGATCCGCCTGCCTCTGCCTCCGAAGTGCTGGGCTTAAAGGCGTGCGCCACCACACCTGGCCCATATTTTTTTAAACTTTAAAAATTCTATTATTTTTATATCTATGCCTGTATTGCCTGCATGTATGTAAGTGCACTCCTGTTGTGCAAAGCTCTCAGAGGTTAGAAGAGGGTGTCAGATCTCCTGGAACTGGAGTTACAGATGATTGTTAGCTACCATGTGGGTGCTGGGAATCGAACCTGGGTCCTCTGGAAGAGCAGCCAGTGCTCTTAACTGCTAAGCCATCTCCCCAGCCCCAATTTTTTTAATTTAAAAAACTTTAATTTTTTTTTTTATTTTACGGGGCTGGAGAGATGGCTCAGCACTTAAGAACACTGGTTGTTTTTGCAGAAGACCTGGGTTCGAATCCCAGCACCCGCATCCATGTCATGCAGTGCCCGAAGAGGAAAGAAGAGGGCTTCAGATGCCCTGGAACTGGATACAGACAGTTGTTAGCTGCCATGTGGTTGCTGGGATTCAAACCTGGGTCATCTGCAAGAGCAGCCAGTGCTCTTAACCATCTCTCCAGTCCCTCATAGCCCCAATTTTTAAGATTTTTATTTTAATTATGTGTATATGTGTGCTTCTCTGTGTGGGTTTGGGCACATGAGTGCAGGTGTCCTTGGAGGCCAGAAGAGGGTGTCATATCCTCTGGAGATGGAGTGATAGATGGTTTCAAGTCACCTGATATGGGTGGTGGGAAGTGAATGTGGGCCCTCTGCAAGAGCAAGTGCTCCTAACCAATGAGCCTGTTCTCCAGCCCTTATATTTATTTATTTATTTGTTTGTTTATTTATTTATTTGTGTGTGTGCAGACGTGTGTGGTGAGAAGAGAGTGTCGAATTCCCTGGAACTGATACAGGTGGTTGTGAGTCACCCTACGTGGGTGCTGGGAACCGAAGTCCTCTAAAGGAACTGAACTCCTCTAAAAGAACGGCAATTGCTTTTAAAAGCTGAGCCATCTCCACAGCCCACTTTTCAACTCAAACAGTCTCACTAAGTTGTCCAGCCTTGAACTTGCCATCCTCCTGCTTCAGACTCCTACATGTTGCTGGGATGACAGTTCCATGATACCTGAAGTGGCTGTTTTCTGTTTTGTTTGAGACAGCTTCTAGCTATGGGAAGGAATGGAGCCCAGGGCTTTACCCATGCTAGCTTAGACTGGCCTCAAAACTCATGGCTGG
Source organism: Nannospalax galili (assembly GCF_000622305.1). Lineage (NCBI taxonomy): Eukaryota > Metazoa > Chordata > Mammalia > Rodentia > Spalacidae > Nannospalax > Nannospalax galili. Next base: position 987,457 of record NW_008331138.1, read on the forward strand.
GCATGGTGGCACACACCTTTTATCCCAGCACTCGGGAGACAGAGGTAGACAGACCTCTGTGAGTTCTAGGTCAGCCTGGTCTCCATACAGTTGTGACTACAAGAAGACCCTGTCTCAAAAAGGCCAACAAAAAAACAAAAACAAAAACAAAAAAACCTCACTACCTCACTATGTATCTGAAGATGACTTTGAACTGTTTTTTTTTTTTTTTGTCTTTTTGAGACAAGGTCTCCCTGTAGCCGCAGCTGGCCTGGATTCGCTAATGGAGACCAGGCCGGCCTTGAACTCACAGAGATAGGCCTGCCTCTGCCTCCCAAGTGATGGGATTAAAGGCATGTGCCACCATGCCCAGCTACCTCATATACTTTTTATTTTGAAACAGGTCTCAGAATGTACCCCAGGCTGAGTTGCAATCTTCCTCCTCCTGCATCAGCCTCCCGACTGGCTGGGACTCCAAGTTCCCTGATCTGTTTTTTTCTTTGTTTTGTTTTTTTTGAGACAGGGTCTCTCTGTAGCCCCAGCTGGCCTGGAACTCACTATGTAGACTAGGCTGGCCTTGATCTCACAGAGGTCCACCTACCTCTGCCTCCCAACGGACTAGAGGTGTGTTCCACCATGCCTGACTTTTTAACTGTTTTTTTCTCCCTTCCAACCTTGTGCAAGTCCAAGGCCCTAGGTATCATACATGGGTCTGCCTTGGGTCATCTCACTCCCCAAGTAAAAATAATGTAAATTAATCTTTGATCTACATAGTGACTTGCAGGCAGGCCAGTCTGGGTTACACAGTGAGATCATGTCTCAAACACAAGTATAACAATCAAATAAAACAAAACTGCCTGGCAAGATGGCTCATTGTGTAAGGGAGTCTCCTGAGAGTCTGAGGACCTGAGTTTGAGCCCCACATCCTTCATGGTAGAAGGAGAGAACCAACTCGTTTAAGTCCCTGGCCTCCAAGCTCCAAGTCTGTACTGTGGAGCTCATTCTCCCCCACCCCCCATTTAAAAAAAAAAAACAACTAGGCTGGACTGGGTAGCTCACATTGCAACCCCAACATTCAGGAGACAGAGACAGGAGAGTCACATCACATGGAGTCTGATCACAGCTTGGGCTACACAAGAAGACCTTGTTTCAAAAAACTAAAACACCAGGTGTGGTTCCGCACATGTTTTATCCCAGCAGGGGGAAAGGAGGCATGGTGGATCTATGTGAATTTGAACCCAGCCTGGTTTATATAGTGAGTTCCAGGCCAGTCAAGGCTAAATAGTCTATCTTAAAAAAATGTCCAGGGGTCAGTGCAGGGTTCCTAGAACCCACATCAGGCAGCTTATGCCCTCCTACAACTTCAGTTCCGGTTGATCTGATGCCCTCTCCTCTCTTAAAGCAACAGCAACAAAACTGGGCTGAGGATGTAGCTCAGTGACACTGTGTTTAATATCCTAAAGGTCCTGGGTCTGATCTCCACCACACACCACACACACACACACACACACACGCACACCCCCCCACATGCACATCACACACATACATATCCCCCCATGTACAGCCCCCAGACACACAACATACATACATACCACATGCACATGCATACACATCACACACACCACATACACATGCACACATGTATACACACCACATACATGCACATACATATACACCACATACAAACATACACATGCACCTATACCACGCACACTCAAGTAGCATGTACATACACGCATGCACATGCATACATATGCATCACACATACACATACACCAAATACACACATGTACACACACCACATACACACATCACACACACCAGAAACATACACATACTCACACATCACACATGCGCAGGTACACACACCAGACACAGATATTCACATACATAACACACACACACACACAGGGGTCCCCTTGGATGTCCACCAGTCAAGTGCTGGAGGCAATTCTCAGTAACTGGAATGACCCAATAGCTACACTGAACAAGTTGTGGCCATTTATATATAGGCTAGGAAATTTCACAACAGTTTAAAAGATTGACAAATGGGGGTAGGGTGGGGGAGTGGCTACAAGCCTATAATCCCAGTACTGGGTAGGCTGAGGCAGGAGGATTAGGAATTTGAAGCTCATCTCAAGTATTTAAGATTGCTAAAAAAAAAAAAGTCCCAGCAAGATGGCTCAGCAGGTAGAGGTGCTTGCTTGTGCGTGCGCCACTCCTGGGATCAACCTTGCTTGTGTGCATGTCAGTTCAGGGATCAATTCAGATTGCCATCCCACCTGCTTTTTGGGGGGAGGGGAGTGCGGAACTGCACAGGGTCTTTTTAATGTAGCTGAAGCTGGCCAAGAACTCTCTATGCAGACCAGGCTAGCCTCAACCTCCTCAGCCTCCCAAGTGTTGGCATTACAGGCATGTGCCCATGTCAGGCTTTGATGACTTTTTTTTTTTTTGTCTTTTTGAGACAGGGTCTGTAGCCCCAGCTGTCCTGGAACTCACTATGTAGACCAGGCTGGCCTTGAACTCACAGAGATCCGCCTGCCTCTGCCTCCCGAGTGCTGGGATTAAAGGCGTGAGCCACCACGCCCAGCAAAAATTTAAATATTTTAATAATTGCTTACAACTTTAAAAATTAAAGTTTCATTGGCAAGAAGAGGTGGTCAGTTTAGGACTCCAGAAGTCATTCCTGGTGTCTGGCTTCTATTTATTAGAATCGGGAATGAGTGGCTCGAGGTGGAAAATCCTAAAGAAAGAAGCCTTCAGAGTTTAAGGATTGCAAATTCTCTGAGGGAGGCAGGAGGAAGAAACCTGCAACACTCTGGAGATCCGATGGGGCACGCTGACCCTTTAAGACTCCCGGAAACGCGCACTCAGGACCGGAAGTGACAGGCTTTATTTCCTCTTTTCACGTGGTACAGGCAGGAAGTGACGCGCTTGGCCCGGGAGCTGCGGACACGGAGGCCGACGGAACCGGAGTTGCGGACGCCGCGGGGTCTCCGGGACAGGTGACCGGAGGAGGGGGCCGGGAGCGCGCCGGGAGAGGGCGGGGTCTGTCGGCCCACGTGAGGGGCTCAAGCGCTCGCGCGGGCTCGGAGGCAAGCGGCTGGCGAGGGCGGGGTCAGAGTAC
>NW_008331138.1:990715-994590 GCF_000622305.1 Nannospalax galili
GCCCTTCTATTTCCTTGCGTGCTAGGGGCGGGGCTAGGACGTTGGGCGGTGACTCCGGGGCGGGGCCATAGTGTGGTGCCCCGCGTTAAGGAGGTGGGACCTGGATGTTAATGAAGGTGTGGGCGTGGCCAAATGGCTTCATAATAGGGGGCGGGGCCTGGTCGTTGGGCGGAGACTAGGGCAGGGGCCAGCGTGTTGTGGGAGGGGTTGAGGGGTGGGGCCTGCGGGCCGACGGAAGGCGCTGTGGGCGTGACCAGAAGGCCCAGAGTTCTGGAGGGCGTGGCCAGCTAGGGGAGGGGCTCCGACGTTGAGTGGAGATCCTGGGAGCGAGGCCGGAAAGTTTTTCTCGTTCAAAGTGGGTCGGCGCAGTTGTCCGGAAGTTAGGGGCGGGTCCAGAGCTTGACTGACACGTCATTGGTGGGGCATGGCATGCTGGGGCTGGAAGTAGAAAGTTTTTCCTGGGGCTGGGAAGCGCACAGTGGAGCCAGAGCCTGGGCCCGCGAAAGGCGGGCGGGGCTATCTGTGACGTCACGATGCGGGACTCAAAGGCGTGGCCGGAATCTTGGCCGGGCACGTTGGAGGGTGGCCTGAGTAGTAACGCGAGAATTAGGGGCGGGTTCAAGTTGTTGGTGGGAGTTGTGGAGCGGGGCCAGTGGGCCGGCTGGGCTGTCAGGGCGGAGCCAGACTAATTACGAGGAGTGTGGGCGGGGCCAGAAGTCTGGCGGAAAAGGCGGGGCCGAAAGTTTTGCCCTCGTCAGGGGCGGGGCCAGAGCAGTTTGCGGTCAGGGGCGGAGCCGTGGCGTTCCCTGATCGTTGGTGGGTGTCAGTTTTCTCTGCCAAGTTGATGGCGGCCGTAGAAAGTTCTGTCCTCTCGGTCCGGCAGCGTATTCACTGGGGCCCTCAAGTCGAGTTCAGGAAGCTCCCTCCTACCCCCACTGGGTCCTGGGCCTGCTTGAAGAATCTTTTCGGGTTTGGTAGAAGATGGTTGTACCTTTTTCAGGGTGCTGGGGGTCAGGCGTCGTCAGTCTCTGGGGAGCTGTGGACTTAGGTTCTCTGAGCTATTCCTGATGAGGTCTTATTTTGTGCGAGTGTGTGCTTAGGAGGTCAGAAGACAACTTTCGAGAGCCGGTTCTTTCATGGGTCCCAGGGATGGAACTCAGGTCCTTTACCTTCGAACCAGCTCATCAGTCCAGGAACTGCTGTTTTGTTTTTTTGTTTTGAGACAAAGTCTCATTATGTAGACCAAGCTGCCTTGAAATCACAGGAGATCCTCCTGCCACTGCCTCCTGTGTGCTATGATTAAAGGGGTACACCGCCAGGCGCTGCCTAGGAACTATTTTTGAGTGTGGGGTTAGGGAACCTTTTCTGGAAGAGTTACAATGTTCACTGGGTTGTGAAAGTCACCAGAATGGGCACTTGAAGTGTTTCTAGAAGTTTCTTTCCGTCTTCCTTTAAAAAAAATATCTATCTATCTATCTATCTATCTATATATATATATTTGGTCTTTTTGAGACAGGGTCTCCCTGTAGCCCCAGCTGTCCTGGAACTCACCATGTAGACCAGGCTGGCCTTGAACTCACAGAGATCCGCCTGCCTATGCCTCCAGAGTGCTGGGATTAAAGGTGTGCGCCACCACGCCCTGCCTCATTTTATTTTATTTTTTATTTTATTTTATTTTTATTGAAACAGGGTCTTCCTGTAGCCCCAGCTAGCATGGAACTCATTATGTAGAACAGGCTGGCCTTGAACTCACAGAGATGACTGCCTGCCTCTGCCTCCCAAGTGCTGTGACCACAGGCGTGTACCACCATGCCTGGCTCATTTTATTTTTTATGTGTCTGTGTATGTGCAGGTGTGTATGGGTGCCCTTGTGGGCCAGAAGGGGCCATTGGCTCCCCTGGGCCAGAGTTAGAAGTGGTTGTCAGCCACCCCATGTGCGTGCTGGGGACCAAACTCAGGTTCTTTGCAAGAGCAGCAAGTGCTGTTAACTGCTGAGCTGTTTAGCTTCAGAGATTCTTTCTTTGCTGTTTTTCTCTTTAATGTGTTTGAATGTTTTGTCTGCATATGTAAGTACCACATGTATGCAGGAGGTCTTTGGGATCAGAAAAGGGCATTCGATTCCCTGGAACTGAAGTTATAGGCACTGAGATTTTTTTTTAAATTTTTTTAAAATTTGAGCTTAATTTTTAAAATAATATTTTATATTTCTTTTGTTTGTGTATGTGGGCATGGCACAAGTGTGGAACTCAGAGGACAACTTGTGGGAATTCTCTCCTTCTACCATGTAGGGTCCCCAGAATCAAATTCAGGTTGGCCAGTTTGATGGCAAGAGCTTTTACCCACTGAGCTGTTTTGCTGGCCTTCTGGAAGATTTTTTGCTGATTTGGAGGAAGGGTAGTAGCTGAGCTCTTCTGAGTTAGGAATCCTGGCTAGGTCTTAGGTCTTGACTGACATCTTCAAGGAAGTACTTAGATACTGGGGTAGTATCAGAATTTTCCATATGCAAGTCTGACTAACTGGGAAATGGGTGGCTCTCAAGCCAAAGGGCAGAGTCTGTATTTCTTCAGGAAAGTAGGGAGGCTGGTATTGAGAATTCTCTTGGTGTGCAGGTGTCCTTTCTCTGTGTGTGCCAGGATCCTTCAATAGAGGAGAGGATGCAGCGGTTTCAGGATGCTGTTGGCCTAACTTGCTGCTGTTCTCTCTGCCCTCAGTGCTGCCTCCATATTCTGTGAGGGAGGTTGGTCACTGTGACTCTGGCCCCAGTTGTCAAGATGGTGAGCTGGAAAATGGGCAAGTGGGTTGGCAAGGGTGGGATATCTGGGGGACAGAGCTTCAGATTGTGGGTAGAATGGCCTTGGGGTGTGTGGGTTTTTCTTTCTACCTCCTCAACTGCCTCTCCTTCCCAGGCCGCCACACTGGATTTCCGATCCAAGGAGGAGAAGGACGCTGAGTTGGACAAGAGGATTGAGGCCCTTCGGCGGAAGAATGAAGCCCTCATCCGGCGCTACCAGGTGCCCTAGCCCTGCCCTGGGAGACCCCATCCCCTCTCCTCCCCGCAGTGAGTTTTTCCCACCTTTCCCTTCACACCTTCTCATGGTTCCCCATCACTCTCAGGACGGAAGCCACAGGCCTTAGCCTGGCCTGCCTCCCTCCATCCCATCATTCATTCATTCATTCATTCATACTCTATTCACCAAGATTTTCACTGTCCCAGCTCCATATTGAGTGATCTTGGGGACACATCCCCAGGCCTATCCTTAGGCTCTCAGTCAATGTCCCGGCTCCATGCTGAATGGTACTGAGGACACATCTCCATGCCTGCCCCTAGGACTCACAGACCTGTTTGGGACACAGTCCTACTTTCCTCAGTTGATGATGACTCAGACTAGATAATCCAGGGGTCACTGGGAGTTCAGAGCTTCCTCTCTAGCCTGGGGACCTTAGGGAGGGCTTCCCTGTTGTGGGGACTCTGAGGCCCGGATGGGGCCTACATAGTAACCAGTTAAAAGGGAGATGGGCTTGTGTTTACATAGGGGAGTAGTTTGGGCCAATAGTTGGATGAAAGAGAGGGCTCGGATGTTAAAGTTGGAAGGTTATTGATCTACCAAGGTTATCAGGGGCCAGTTGTGCATGTTTGAGAATGCCAAGGGCACTAGGGAGCCATGGAGGGCTTTGAGTGGGACCAGGTCAGAGTAGCTTTATTGTGGGGAGACTCCTTTTCTCCCCTGTGGTGGTAGGTTAGGTGGACATCATACCTGAGTTTGGAGAGTGAAGAGGAAGCTGGGGCAGGGGCCCTGGTGGGGAGAGGATGGTCCCTGCGCAGGGCTAGGCTACTGAAAGGGTCTCAGTGATGGTGGCTGGTGGGGGTGGGGGTA
>NW_008331138.1:994938-1016988 GCF_000622305.1 Nannospalax galili
GGGATGGGGTAGGATGGGGGGTTCCAGGGCAGGGCCCAAGAATAGGTGGTTGGGCTGCCTCTTTTTGCAGCTTGGGAGGTGGGTGGGCCTCATTGACTCATCCTTCATGTGTTCATTCATTTAAAACAATCGGGTTTATGTGCCAGGTAGCATTATAGGCTGGGGGGGTGGGGGTGTTGCATCAATGAACTGGTCAGCAGGTAGCACCATACTCCAGCAAGCAGGGGATGAGAGCAGAGAGTGATGGGGAGCTGGTGAGACATTTGGGACCTGAGGGGTTACAGGGTTAAGGAACTCTGGCAGAGGAGCTGCTGGCAGGTCTGAGCCCCAGGAAACAGCAAGCAGGCGAGAAGCAGGCGAGTAAGAGGAGTGGCCCACCTGCTATAGGGTTGTGGATGGATGGCAGGGAAGGATTTGACTTTTACAGATGGGCGCTGCACAGTGGGGGCTTTGGGGGAGCAGAGCAGAGTAATGGGGTTTGAAGGAATACCCTGTGCCGCTCTCTTAGCTAAAGCTTTGGAGAGAAGCCTGATCAGGGCCAGACTCAGGAGGAATGCAGGGGACTGTGGGAGTCCAGTTGTCGGCAGGCTCCTTGACTCCCCACTTCCCTGGATTTGTTCACAGGAAATTGAGGAGGACCGGAAAAAAGCTGAACTGGAGGGTGTGGCAGTGACAGCCCCCCGGAAGAGCCGGTCCATGGAGAAGGAAAACATGGCAGTGGAGGTAGAGAGTACAGCATTCTGGGAGTCCTCAGGATGGGAGGAGGGAGGGAGCTGAGGCCTGGGACCCTGTCCCCACAGCTGCCCCTGGGCCTGGGGTGCCCCATCTCTCTGGCCTGTGACTGACTTTTTCTTTCTCTCCCTTCCAGGAGAAGAGCCTGGGCCCCTCTAGGAGGAATCCTGGGACCCCTCGGCCCTCAGGGGCCAGCAGAGGGGGCCGGACCCACCCCCAGAAGGGAGGCCGGGCAGGCGTGGGCCGGGCATCCCGAAACTGGGAGGATGGTGCCGGGGAGCAGCCTCGAGGGGGAGCTGGGGGCCGGGGCCGGAGGGGCCGGGGCCGGGGATCCCCTCATCTCTTAGGGGCAGGAGATACTTCAGCCTCCGATCGCAAGTCCAAGGTAGGCGCCAGACATGCCTTAATGGTTGAGTCTAGGTTCTCTGTCCTATGGTTTTCTTTCTTTCTTTCTTTCTTTCTTTCTTTCTTTCTTTCTTTCTTCCTTTCTTTTTCAGTCTTTTTGAGACAGGGTCTCTCTGTAGCCCCCTTTCTTTCATTCATTCATTCATTCATTCATTCATTCATTCATTTTTCTGGTGTTGGGGATTGAACCTAGGGCCTCCTATATACTAGGTAAGCGCCTTACCACTGAGCTGCATCCTCAGCTCTTATTTTTTTTTTAATTTGAGACAGGATCTTAACTCACTAAGTTGCTTAGGCTAGCCTTGAACTTGCAGTTTTCCTGGCCAGCTCCCCAGTAGCTGGGATGACAGGCCTTCATGCTGTGTCCAGCGGATTCATTTATTTCCCTCTTTCTTTTTCCCCATTCCTGCTTAGATGGGCCCTGTCTTGATCCTTGGTCTTTGCCCCCTCACCTCTTTACCTTGCACTCTCCCTACCTGCCTGCTTCTCCTCCTAACCAGCTCTCTGCCTCTCTTTCAGGCTCTGATGTGGGTTTGCCTGTTTCTGTCTCCCACCTGTCTGTGGGGCACTGTCCTTCTGTCTCCTTGTGTGTGTGCTTTGAGCTCACTGTCTCTGTGCCCAGATTCATGTGCAAGGAGTGGTGGCTTAGTGGAACTGCTTCCCCTGCCCTGAGTAGTAGGCGAATGGCTGGGGCAGAAGGTTGTCTGGCTTGGTGGCTCATGGCCTGCCATAGAAGTGGGTGCAGACTGGCATTTGGTGGGGGTTTTGATTCTTGCTCTCACATGGAAATGGTGATTAGATCCAAAAGCTGTTATAAGCATGGTGTGCCAGGAGGCAGTACTGGCCTCAGCAGGAGCACATGAGAAATGTGAGTGCTACATGGGTTCGCTAAGCTGCTGTAAAAAAGACCCCAAGGGCTGGGGAGGTGGCTCAATTGCTAAAGTACTTGAGGGCCTGAGTTGCTCCCCCATAACCCACAAAAAGTTCCAGTTGTGGTGGTGCATGCTTATAATCTGCATGTTTCTAATCCCAGTGGTTGGGAGTGGAGACAGGTGGAGCCCTGGGGCTTGATGGCCTGCCAGTCTAGCCTTCATGGTGAGTTCCAGGCCAAGGAGACACCTTGTTTCAAAAGAGGGTCGATGGCATCTGTGGAAGGACACCTAAGGTCCTCTAGGCGCTGGTGTGTGGATGCACACCTAGGGCCCTCGACGCGCGCTCTCTCTCTCTCTCTCTCTCTCTCTCTCTCTCTCTCTCTCTCTCTCTCTCTCTCTCTCTCAGAGGACCCTAAGATGCTGTGGCCTCAATAGAGAGGGAGTTTATTTCTGTCTTGTGTGCTGAGATGAGTGTTGTGAGTGAGGAGGCCTGGCCGGGTCCACAGCCTGATTGTCTCCAGTGCAGCATTGTTCATGTGGTAGTGGTTACACAGTCAAGCAGGTCTCTCATTTTTGTTGGTAAGAACTTGGCCACACACACCCACAGAGGAGGCTGGGAAATGAAAAGATCCATCTAGCTGGATGGTTCCATGAGTTTCTAAAACCCATCAGTGGGGGAGAGGGGAGAGTGGACAGTGGTGGTCACTATTTACCTGCCAAGCTCCTGCTGCGGTGACTGTCATTACTATTGTGGTAGTGGGGTTTGCTGAATTTCCAGCTTCGTATATATTCCTGATTTAAGGTCAGGCCCCCTTGCTACCTGCCCTTCCCAGAATTCAGGCCGCCCTGCTACCTTTTTCTGCACCGTTAGTCGTATGGTTCTTTCTGACCCCCGGTACTCCGTCTTGTTCCTTCAGGAGTGGGAAGAGCGACGCAGGCAGAACATCGAGAAGATGAATGAGGAAATGGAAAAGATAGCAGAGTATGAGCGCAACCAACGGGTTAGTACCAGGGAAGGGGGGTGTGGGGGGCACCTTGCACGGCCAGCCTGACCACCCCCCTGTCCTGTTGTTGCAGGAAGGGGTGCTCGAGCCCAACCCAGTGCGCAACTTCCTTGATGACCCCCGGCGTAGGAGTGGACCCTTGGAGGAGCCAGAGCGGGATCGCCGGGAGGGCAGCCGCCGGCATGGGCGCAACTGGGGGGGCTCTGACTTTGAGCGGGTGCGCTGTGGCCTGGAGCATGAGAGGCAGGTGGGTGCTGCAGCCCCCCGTGTGGTGTTCAGGATCCTCCTGTGACATGTGTGCACTGGGCCAGGGACTGGTAGACCAGGCCTTGCTTTCAATGTTGGGCTCAGTGTCTATTTGCTTTATTTTTGGACTCTTGGACAGGCTCACACAGGTTGGCCTGGAATTCACCATACAGCCCAAATACTTGGGTGACCACATTTGGTAGTGATTCTGCCCCCCCCCCCCCCCCCCCTTTTGAGACACAGTATCATTATGTAGACCATGCTAGCATGGAACTCACAGAGACCTGCCCATAGGGACCAGTGTTTCTTTTTTGAGACATAGTATTATTATGTGTATCAGATTGGCCTGACATACATAATAAAGATACCTGTCTGCTGGCCTCTGCCTCCAGCAAATGGCTGGATTTGAATTTGCGCTTTTTTATTTTTAGTTGTAGTGCTAGAGTAGAATCCTGGGCCTTGCACATACTAGCTACATCCTCAGTCAGTTTTTTATTTTTATTTTGAGACAAGGTTTCTATGTAGCTTAAGCAGGCTTTGGAATTCTTGATCCCCTTGCTTCAGCCTCCCAAGTGCTGGGATTACTGGTTAGGGAGAATAGTTCTAAGACAAAGCTGACCTGTGGGAGTCAATAGCTGAAAGTCTAATTAGAGGCTGAGTTTTACCAAATGTCACCACCCCAAAGGATAAGCAGTGGGGTGCTAATTAAGAAAGCTGAGGGAGGGGGCTGGAGAGATGGCTCAGCAGTTAGGAGCACTTTAATGCTCCTCCAGAGGACCAGCATCCACTTTGGGTGGCTCACAACAACATGCAGGTTTAAGGCATCAGATGCCCTCTTTTGGCCTCTTCAGGAACCTGCACACATGTGGCACACATATAAACACACACATACAAAATAAATTTTAAAAAAAGGAAGATGAGGCCAGGTGTGGTGGCACACACCTTTAATCCCAGCACTCGGGAGGCAGAGGCAGGCGGATCTTTGTGAGTTCGAGGCCAGCCTGGTCTACATAGTGTAGTGAGTTCCAGGACAGCTGGGGCTACAAGGAGACTGTCTCCACACATATCTGCACATGTGTGCATCCTACACACGCGCACACACACACACACACACATGCACACACACGCACATGCAAAGATGGGGAGAAAAAAAGAAATGTAAATGCTTAATTCTAGAAAGAAAGAAAAAAATATGGGCAGACCCAGTACTTAGGAAGTGGAGGTGGGAGGATCTGGACCTTAAAGTCAACCTAAACTCCATAGTGAGTTTGAAATCGCCACCCTGGACTAGATTCAGACTGTCTGAAACCAAAGATAGATAAGTAAATAAATAGATATATAAATAGGAGGTAGAACCTTTCTGAGAAGGCCACCCAGCCACCTGTTTGTTACCTCTGCCTTGTGCACTCTTGAACAGTGAGTGGCTCTACCTTTGTATCTAGTGGGAGGGTGGGGAGTGGAGTTTGGGCCTGACTGCTTGTGGTGGGGGAGGGGAGTTTGGGCCTGACTGCTTGTGGTGGGGGAGGGGAGTTGGGGTCTGACTGCTTGTGGTGGGGCAGGGCCGTAGGGCTGGCCTGGCCAGTGGAGGCGACATGACAATGTCTATGACGGGCCGTGAGCGGTCAGAATACCTGCGCTGGAAGCAGGAGAGGGAGAAGATTGACCAGGAGCGGCTGCAGCGACATCGCAAGCCCACTGGCCAGTGGCGGCGGGAGTGGGATGCTGAGAAGACCGACAGCATGTGAGTCTCCTCCTTGCTCCCCCTGGGGGCCTGAGTCCTGACCTCTGCTCCCTTCGCTGCTCTCTAGTTTCTCACCCTGGGTATTGTGACAGATGCCAAGTCTAGTGGCACAGGGAAGTCTGCCTTTTTTTTTTCTTTCTTTGGTATTTGGAATTGAACCTGTAGCCTTTTGTATGCTGGGCAAAGTGCTGTAATGCTGTGCCACACCCCAGCCCCTCATTGGCGGATTCTAGGCAGGTCCTCTACCACTGAGGGAGCACTGACAGCTTGTGGGCGGCAGTTTTGTCCTTCCACCATGTGGATCCAGGGATTGAACTCAGGTCTTTAGGCTTGGTGGCAAACATCTATACCCAGCTGAGACATCTGACCAGCCCAACTGCCTCAGCCTCTTGAGTGCTGGGATTACAGGTCTGTACCACCAGAGCCCAGTTTATGTTCATCTGTCTTCCCAACCTCCAGATGGGATGACTATGTAACCTTAACTGGCCTGAAATTCAGCATCCCCCTGCCTTGGCCTCACAGAGTTCTGGGATCACAGATATATAGTACCATGCCCAACTTATATATGGAAACCTTTCTTTGTCAGGCGCTCACAGGTGTGCTAGGTTCTGACCCAGGCTAGCCACAGAGCTCTTGCTTCCCCAGGCTCAGTGCCTCCCCATAGGTAGATTCCTGTGTGTTGAGAATAAAACTCAGGTCCTCTGCAAGAGCAGCAGTCGTTTTTAATCACTGAGCCATTTCTGTAGCCCCCCACTTTTTAAGATTTAATTTTGGGGTTGGGGGGGTTGGGACAGGGTCTCCCTGGTCTGGAACTCACTATATAGACTGGGCTGGCCTCAGTCTCATAGAGATTGGCCTGCTCTACCTCCCAAGTGTTGGGATTAAAGAAAGCTATCTGCCACCATGCCAGACAGATTTATTTTTAATTATGTGTATGTGTTGTGTCTGTGTGTGGGCTTGTGCATGAGAGTGCATTTGCCCTCAGAGGCCAGAAGAGGGCATTAGATCCCCTGGAGCTGGAGCTATAGGCTGTCCTCTGCAAGAGCAGCACACACCCCACCCCTGTCGAAGTTGTTGACAATAACATAGTATTGCCTTTTTTGTTTATTTTTTGTTTCTTTGAGACAAGGTCTCATATAACCCAGGCTGGCCTTGAACTTGCTGTGGAGCCTAGGATGACTGGAACCCTTGGTCCTCCTGCCTCTACCTCTCAAGTGCTGGGATTCTAGGTATGTGCCACCATGCCTGGCTCACAGTGATGCCCTTGCTTTAATTTGAACGTAACTCACACGTGTTCATTCTAGGGTGCAGGCTGAGAGTAGCAGAGTGCCTGCCCCCCAAATGTCTGGCCTGGCTGACATACATGGCAGTGAATACAGACTCTCCCCATGCCATAAGTCAGTGAGGAAATGACCTCGGTCTTCTAGTGGATGTTGCAAATTGGCTGCCTGGCTCAAGGCCTGGGTGTGAGTCCCTAGCACCCCACCTCATATCTCACTGCTCACCCTGCCTGCCACCATGGCCTCCTCCCAGAGTCACTGGCCTCCAGCTTCACTGTATCCTCTTTTGGGTCCTAGGAAACAGCCTCTCAAACTTAAAGCAAAGGAAATCATTGCCTCTTTGTGAGGACTTACTTCCATAGCAGATGTAAGGTTCTGGAAGTGCCGAGTGATAGGCAATCTTCATGAGCTTCATGTTTGGATTGGTAGCTTTCTGCTTTTACTAAGTTCTCTGCCCTTGGCTAGAATTTTTATGCACTTCCAGACTTTGTTTTTGGGCTTTGGCTAAAGGGGAGAAAATTTGTTTTCTATTTTTTTTTTATTCTTTTTTTTTTTTATTCATTGGATCTCCACATGTAGCTCAAGCTGGCCTCAAACTCTCTGCCTCCACCTCCCAAGCACGCTGGGATCACAGGCCTGTGCTACTGTTCTGGGTTTTTTCTTTTTTAATAAAAGATAGGGTCTCACTGTGTATCCCTGGCTAGCCTAGAGCTCACCATGTAGACCAGGTTTTGCCTCTTAACTCACAGAGATCTGCTTGCCTCTGCTTCTGCCTCCTGAGTGCTGGGATTAAAGGTGTGCTGCCTTTTCATTTTGGATTGTGAGCAGTTGTGCTTCCTAGATAGGGGAACTGATTGTTTGGGGATGCTCATAGGGTTAGGAATGAGAAAGGAATGTCTGTTTGTGTGTCTGGAGTGGTCAGTAGATAGTTATTGTGGTCCTGTGTGTCTTGGGAGATTCTAGGTGATGAAGATAAGGCAGTGAACCAAGCCTTTGTCTTTGTGGGACATGTGGTCTAGTGGGGGAGATGAGCAACACACGGCACTGATGTCTTATTCTGAATAATGAGGTGGAGGAGGAGGGAGGTTAGCTGTGGGTGAATCAGGATAGTGTTTGAAGTAAGGCCTTAAGGGAGGTGAAGGAGGGCACTACTGAAGATATAGGGAAGAATCTGCCCACAGAAGTAAGTGCAGAGGCCCTGGGGCAGGAGCTGGCTCTGGCAGGAGAGCCTGTTTTGCTGCCCAGAGCAAGCTGCAGACATAGGGAACTGGGAGCATGTACTTAGTAAGGGACTGTGGTAACCAACTCACTTTTTTTTTACTTTTATTGTGTGTATGTGTGTATACACATTAGAGATCAGAGTACAGTTTTCAGGAGTCTGGTCTCTCTTTCCACCCTGTGGGTCCCTGAGGTTTAAATCAGGTCATCAGGCTTGGCAGCAAGCACCTTTACCCACTAGCCATCTTGCTGGGCCTAGCCACACTGTGGTTTTTGTTTGTTTGAGACATGGTTGTACTATGTAGCTCTCACTGGCCTGGTACTCAGTGTGTAGGTCAAGCTGACCAGACTTGAAGCATCCTCTTGCCTTAGCTTCCCAAGGGCTGGGGTTCAGGTATGTGCTATCATGTCCTGTTCTCCTTGTGTTTATTTTGGGGGCCAGATTCTGCATCTTTGTCTGGTTTTGTCACGTAGGATGTGCCAGGTTTGTTTGCCTTGCTTCCATCACTCCATCTCGACTCATTCTAACCAGTGGTCCCTCTGGGTTGACTGTTTTGCTGCTCTATCCTGACCCTGCCTCCATCTCCTGCTTTCTCTTTCTCTTCTGAGCTCCCCCAGCTGTTGCTTACCTTGCTGTCTTTTCCTAGGTTCAAGGATGGCCCAGCCCCCACCCACGAACCATCCCACCGCTATGGTTAGTGTCTTGGCTGGGGTGAGGCAGTGCTGGGGTGAGTGGTGTATGCTGTGTCCCCCTCCCCTGACACCTTCTTGGATCTGGGTTCTGTTGCAGAAGATCAGGCCTGGGCCCGGCCTCCTAAGCCCCCCACTTTTGGAGAGTTCCTTTCGAAGCATAAAGCAGAGGTCAACAGCCGCAGGAGGAGAAAGAACAGCCGACCCCAGGCCAAGGTGGCCCCCCGTGCCTACAGGTGGGGTGCCTTTCCCATCGCACATTCCCTCCCTAATTTTGTGTTGGTGTCCTGAGCTCTCTGGCTTGAATATGTGGGACACTGGGCCGTCTTGGCCTTCTGCTTCTCAGATAACTCACCTGTCCCCTTCTCTCACCCATCTCTGTCTCTGCTACTTGGCCTTCCCATTGCTCCTGCCTGACAGCTGGGGACAGGTCCATGGGTCCCTTAGCACAGCATGCTGCATCTTCTGGGAGGAATGGGAACAAAGAGCCTTCCTCCTAACTACCTAGGCCTTCCTCTGTGCTCCGTCCCCTGCAGTGACCATGATGACCGCTGGGAGACAAAAGATGAGGCAGTGTCCCCAGCCCCTGAGGCCTCAAGGTCCATGTCCCTAGAGGAGGAGACCCCCACGCAGGTAAGGCAGGGCAGAGTGGAAGGCAGAGTGTGTGTGTGTGTGTGTGTCTGTGTGTCTGTGTTTGTGTGTCCGTGTCCCAAACATTTCCCTGACCTGCCTGTGTTCCCAGAAGCCTCCTGAGACCCCAGTCCCTGCCCACCGGCCTCCTGAGGAGGAGGGGGAGGAAGATGAGGGGGAAGAAGAGGGGGAAGGGGAAGAAGAGGAGGAAGAGGATGAGGAGGATGAAGAATGGGAGGATGTGAGTGAAGACATCACTGAGGATGAGGATGAGATTGAGGAGGAAGAAGAGGGTGCCAAGGAGCAGAAGGAAGCAGCCTTGGATCACCAGTCTCCAGAGGCTGAGCCTGCTGGGAAACCTACCTGTGAGCAGGTGGACCCTGCACCTGCCCGACCCCGGGAGCCGCTGTCCCCGGCCCCAGCTGCACCTTCCAGCCCCTTTTCGCCCACCGGGGGCCACCAACCTGTGTCCGACTGGGGTGAGGAGATGGAGCTGAATTCTCTGGGCTCTGCCCTCCCACCTGATGCCCACTCTGGGGGTGAGGCCTGGCCTTTTGGGAATGCATGAAGCTGGCTGGCTGTGTGTGTGCACAACGGTGTGGCAGTGCCGACACCCCCACTCTCTCACCCCTTTTGCCCCACAACCCCTGTGTCTGGGAAGGGCAGTTGGTGCCGGCTCCATGCCCTCAGCCACACTCCCAGAGCCTGTTCCTGCTGGTTCAGAGCCCCTCTCCAATAAAATGTTCACTTCCTTAAATGATGACACCCCCACTGTGTCCTTGAGCCCCCTCTCCCCTTGTGGGATGTTTGGAAAGGGAGGGCTTGACTGAGCCTCCCCTTCCCCAGGAGGTGACCAGTCAGCCCCTGCCTCTCGGGAGAGTGGGCCCAGCCTTGCAGGAGCCCCGAAGTCTGAAGAGGAGGGGTCTGAGGCATCTCCAGGTGGGGAGCAAGAGGCAGGTGGAGGGGGCCCTGCCCGTCTTCCAGGGGCCTGGGAGAAGGGCTTGGGGACAGAGGATGGATGGGGCCTTTCCGGGTATCAGGGGGACCTGGGCATGAGATGGCAGTGGTGCCCCACGTCAGGGTAGGCCAGTCAGTGTCTGAGGTAGTGCAGAGGGTGAGCTTTAAGGTTCCATCCAATAGAAACTGTGAATAGCGCTGGGTGGATGGGGGGGTATGGGGGGGGTATGGGACGGTGGGCAAGTATTGGACACTAGAAAGCTAGGCTCAGGAGAAGCTCCATAAAGGTAAGGGGGTGGGGCTAGGTTTAGGGGTGGGCCTGAAGGCTGGATTAGAAATCTGAAACGTCCCAGGCCAATTCTGACTAGGGAGATCTTTAAGAGAAAAACTGGTTCAGGTAAGAGCAGGGTTGAAGCAGACTGTTGAGTTTATCTGCGGGCGGGGTTAGTTTTGGGGCAGCCTCCATCCGCCCTGCAGAGTTTCCCTCCCCATTTCCCCGCAGTGGGATGTGGAGATGAGCCCAGGCTGGGCTAATTAGTGGTGGGGGTAGAGGCTGGGGTCCGGAAGGACAGAGTTGGGGTCGGGGAGGGGTAGCCTTAATGTCGCTACACCGGTGCTTCCTAGTTGTAGACGGAGTTGTTCTGGGGGAAGGGTCCACTGAGGGTCGAGTCGGCCGGAGGCCTTGCTGCAGGCAGGCTCGACTGGGATGCGGAAGGGTGTGCTGGGATGGGGGACCGCTGACTGCTCCTTCTCTCCCTAGAAGCCGGCCCCGAGGGCCAGGAGACGTTGGAGATCACGGACTTCCAGAGGGTGCGTTTCTGCAAGGTGGTGGCGGCTGCTCCGCCGCCGGGGGCTGCTTGCTGACCGTGCCTGCAGGACCGGGGCCTTCTGCACTAACCTTCCGCCTCGCTCCTCTGCTTCTGCCACTAGGGCCAGGAGACACGTGTGTGTGTGTGTGTGTAGACACGTGTGTGTGTGTGTGTGTGTGTGTGTGTGTGTGTAAGAGCCAGGTCACTGACGGGGCTTTAGGTTTGGTGAGGACTCCGCAGGCCCACCCATGCGGGACTCCAGGCGCCCGGGTGGAGACCCAGGTGGCAGCCCTGGGCTGCATCTCCCTGTGCACTACCTGCCTCGGACTCTGTGGAGGACTTGAATTAAACGCAGGGCTTCCGCTAACCTTTGAACTGTCTCTGGCAGGGACAGGCTGGGCTGCAGTGCTTGGTGGGCTTTTCCATGGTGGAAGAGGTGGGGCAAGGGACTCTGCGCTGTCCTAACACCTCTCCTCCCCCTCCCGCAGGCCTCCCCGAATTCCTGAAGACGCTCCTGGGAGGGGATGGGGCACTGGACGGGGATTCCCTGGCCCTCCAGGCTGGGTGGGCCTCCCCTCAGCCCACTTGGACCCCAGGGCTCTAGGGAGGGGGTGGCTAAACTGGTGCCAGGATTGCTGGGGACAGGAGTCTGGCCGGGGTGAGGGGTGCTACAGCATCCTCTGAGCCTGAAAGCCCTCGGACACCTGCAGCGAGTGCAGGCTGGACCGCTAGGTGCCCGGGAGGGCACCCAGGGGGTGCTGCTAGGGCGAAGCTAGTACGCGTGTGGGGCCAGTGAGCCCTGCCTGAGCTGCTTTAGGGGGTCCCCAAGAGGTGCTGGGGCCTGGCCACCGGTGGGCAGGGTGTGACCAGCTTGCGGTGTTGAGTCGGTGGGTGAGGGAAAAGGTAGGGTCCAGACGAGGTTGGAGCGCGAGAGCTGAAGGGCCAGGCCCTGTGCTGGAGTTCGTTGGGTAGAGAGGGCAGTGGACCAGGCAGAATACGGGGCCGGGAACTGGGACCGCACGGCTGCGAGGGTCCCAGCTGCCAGGGTGATGTCCCAGGAGGGGGCGGGCCAGGGAAACACTGGCTGAGGTGGACTAAGGACCGGACCAGGCAGAATACGGGGCCGGGGCTGGGCCTGCATCGGGTGGTCCCTTAGTGGAAGGGGACGGGACCTTCGTGGGGCGGTCTTGGAAGGGGCGGGGTCTGTGCTGAGTGGTCCTGGAGTCAATGAGGGGCGGGGCCTGCCCTGGAATAGGGCGTGGGGTCTATGCCCAGGGGTCCGGGAGGGGAGGGGCCTGAGTTGAGAGGTTCAGGGAGGGGCGGAGCGCCCCAGGCATGGGCGGGGCCTGCGTGGTCCGCGGCGCTGGTGGAGTGGGCAGCGCGATGAGGGGCACGAGCTGCGTGGGCGGCGGCGGCGAGAGCCCCGGTAGCGCGGGGCTGAGTGAGGGTCCGCGCGGCCGCTGGCTGCGCCTGGCCCCGGTGTGCGCCTACTTCTTATGCGTGTCGCTGGCCGCCGTGCTGCTCGCCGTGTACTACGGTCTCATCTGGGTCCCCACGCGGCCTCCTGCGAGCCCCGCCGGTCCCCAGCCCAGCGCGCCAGGCCCTCCGTGCGCCCGAGGCGCGCCTCCTGCCCCTCCGCCCGCCGCCCCCTGCCTACTGGGCGCCCCCGGCGGGCCAAGACCCTTGCTGGGACTGCCGCGGAGCCGCCGCCACAGCCGCCCGCCGCCAGGAGCGACGCCGCAGGCCTCCGCGGGCCGCGCGCCCGGGTAACCTCCCTTCCTCCCACCCGATCGTCTGCCGCTGGAGCCCGGGGTCCCCGCTCTGTCCCGTCCCGTTCTGTCCCGGCTGGGCCCAGAGCGGGCACTCTGAAGAATGGGCCGGGGCTGGGGCTGGGGCCTCGCCCCGCGTAGCCTCTGCGGTCCGGCCGGGCCTCTTCGCCCCACGCCATCCTGATCGAGGGCCCTGACCCTCAGCTCACCCCACTCCTCTCCTGGACTGTGCGCATCCATCTGCAATAAACTCCAGCCTCAGCTGCCGCTGGCTTGGTCTGTCGTGTTGTCTGCAACCCTGCCTACCCGCCTGAGAAATCCTTCCTGGGGTCTGGCCATTGTCTCTCACATTGTGTCCCCCTGGCTGGGCTGTCTTCCTTAGAAGGCCCTTTTCTTCATCGCTTGCATGTCATTTCTGGATTATGTTGGAGAGAAGAGGTTTGTTAGTATCAGGGCCGTTGAAGGTCAGGTAGTGTGAAGGACTTTCCAGTTTTCAGGATGTCTGGAGCAGAGGACACCGGCTCCGTTGCAGCACAGAGACAATCAGGTGTGCCCGGATTGCTGTTAGTACAGCTATCGTGGCAGGGATCGAGGCTGAATCACCCGGGCTCCCAGAGAGCTTTTAGCAGTTCTTGGGGTCAGAAAGATGAAGGCGGGATGTATGTGGGGGAAGGGTTGGGTGCGCGTCTGGTTCTTTGGGAAGTACAGGCCAAGTTGCTGAACTGGAGGTGGATTTGTCCTCCCTGCACGTTCCTGTTGCCCAGGCTGAGAAGCTCATGTAGCTTCTGATGAAGTCAAGCGATGGAGTACCATTTTCTGTCACTCACGACTGAGGCCCTGCTACCCCACTGCTGGAAGGGGTCTTCCTGTGTAACCTACTGCCTGCACTGGACACCATCTCAGGAACCTGTGGCCCAGCATCTTGTCAGATGGACCGCCTGGCTGTGAACTGGGAGAGTATCAGCTGCTCTACCAGCTCACCTCTGTCCGGAAGGCATTCCACATAGGGTGATGCAGAGCAAATTGCTTAACTGCTCTGGTCCTGTAAAATGAAGGTGGTAGGACAAAGTTGCTCAGAGAATGAAGCTAGTGGTCCAAACCTGAGAGCAGTGTCACCCTGTCCTGTGTCACCACTGCCCTTCAGCCATAGAATAGCACAGTTTGCATTTAGACACCAGCAAGTAGTCAGGGGGAGGGTCCTCTCTGTTCATAACTGGCCTCCCTTTCAGCTGTCGTTTTCTTCCAGCCCCATTGCCCCCAGCCTTTCTCATTCTGTCTCCATCTTTGTGTCTCCACATTGTCACTTTGCCTCTGTATCTCCTGTCTCTGTAGTGCTCTACCACGGAGGGCTCCCTCACTTTGTGATTCTAGGCAGGTGCTCTACCACTGAGTCATGGCTCCAGCCCCTCACTGGGAGATTCTAGGCAGATGCTCTACCACTGAGCCACACCCCAGCCCCTCACTGGGGGATTCTAGGCAGGTGCTCTACCACTGAGCCACACCCCCAGCCCCTCACTGGGAGATTCTAGGCAGGGGCTCTACCACTGAGCCACACCCCCAGCCCCTCACTGGGGGATTCTAGGCAGGTGTTATGCTGAGCCTAGCCTTTGTTTTTGAGAGAAGGTCTCACTATGTAGCTCAAACTGACCAGTATTCTCAGCAATCCTCCTTCAACCATTGAAATGCTGAGATTACAGATGTGTTCCATCATGCCCAGCTTGTTAATTCTGAATTCTGACTGGCTGTGACAGCGCTAAACATTTTTTTGGGAGGTGAGTAGTTTTGCCCAATCTCACATGGTGACAGATCAACTCATATAAGCTGTTTGCATTTTTTAAAATTTATCCTTTTCAGTATGGCTATCCTTTTCAACATTTACACATTTTGCTGCAAAAACATTACCATGTCTGATGGGGAGGTGGGCAGTGCCTGCCTCAAGCCTCTGGTGGTTTGCATAATAGGTTCTGAATTACCTTTCTAAAAGCAGAAGCAGCACTGAGTTCTGAAATGTACTGGTCCCCAAAGATATCAACTAAGGGACTGTGGATCTGAGCTTTAGCATGCTGCCAAATCTGCGTTTCTCTTAATTACTGGCTCAACATTTTATTTAATGATTTGAAAAGAAACTAATTTTCCATCACTTTTTGTTTTTTGAGACAAGGTCTCATGTAACCCAGGCTGGCCTTGAACTGGTTTTATAGCAGAACGTGACCTTTGTATTGTGTTAACTTTTCCTGGAGAAACAGGAACAAATGTCTACTTACCTGAGACCAGGCACTGATGATGATGACAGGCCAAAGAAACGAAGTCCAACTTGGTGAACCAGTAAGTTTTCTTGGTGAGGGGTCACTGACAGGAGCATGGGTGGGGGATTACTTACAGAATCAGGGATGACTCAAAGTCTGCTGCCCACCTCAGCCTGAGCGACTCAGGAAAGCTGCCCTTCTGGAGCTCCCTGCATGGGCATCTGGGAAGGGCACAGTCTCCTCAAGATTCCTTTCTAGACCTGACTTACCTGCTGGTCACAGTCATTCAGATTTTCCTGATCACCTCCTATCAGGGGCCTCAGTAAGGCAATGACAGCCCCTAACCTGTCCTGAGGACCCTGTGGAATCAACCTCTTTCTAGTTATTATTGTGTGTATACAAGCATGGGCTTGCATGTGCACATGTGTCATGCCATGTGTGGAAGTCAGAAGATAGCTTTTGGGAGCAGGTTCTCTCCTTCCACTGTAGGACCCTGGGATTGAATTCAGGTCCTCAAGTTTGTATGGCAGACACCCTCACTCACTGTGCCATCTTGTCAGCCCTAAATTAACATCTTTAAGCATTTTTTTTTATTAAAAAAATATATATATATTTCTATTTTATGTGTAGAAGTGTTTAGCCTGCATGGATCTAAGTGCACTCCTGTCATGTAGTGTCCACAGAGGCCAGAAGAGGGCATCAGATCCCTTGGAACTGGAGTTACAGTTGTTAGCCACTATGTGGGTGCTAGGAACCAGACCTGGGTCTCTGCAAGCTCTTAACTGTTGAGCCAGCTCTCAAGCTCTCCCCTCACACACTTTATTTCTTTTGAGATAGGGTCTCACTATGCAACCGCAGTCCTGGGACTTGCTATGTAGACTAGGCTGGCCTTGAACTCAGAAATTCATGTGCCTTGCCTCCTGAGTGCTGGGATTAAAGGTATGAACCACCATGCCTGACTGTGCATGTGCTTCTATCTTTTGAGACTGTGTACACGTTTGACTCGGTCTGTGTGAGTTTGTGTTGTGACTGTTTATGACAGCAGGCAAGGTTCAGGATTTAAAGTTTATTTGTTGGCCCAGGTATGGTGACACATGTCTGTAACTACAGCTCTGGAGAGGCTGAAGCAGGAGGATTACAAGATGGAGGGAGATCAGTGAGATTCTGTCTCAAAAGGGGGGGGGGCTGGAGAGCTGGCTCAGCAGTTAAGAGCACTGACTGCTCTTGCAGAGGACCTGGGTTCGATTCCCAGCACCCACATGGCGGCTATGAACTGTCTTTAACTCCAGTTCTAGGGGAATCTGAAGACCTCTTTTGACCTCCAAGGCATTACACGACACAGGTGCACTTACATGCAGGCAATACACTCATACACATTAAAAAAAAAAGACCGAGGATATAGCTCAGTGATTCAACACTTCCTGAGCATGCACAAGGCATTGAATTCTTTCCCCAGCACTGAAGAAAATAACAAAGTTTATACCCAAAGTTTAGCTGTGTCCAGGAAACTACGTCTGCGCGTGGATTATGTGCTGCTTAGCAGTACCTTTTCTTGCCACCAGAGGTCGCATGCTCACTTTAGGGTAGAAGAAACTCCAGGATATTTTTGCCATTTAAAAAAAATACTTATTTTTGGGGGGCTGGAGAGTTGGCTCAGTAATTAAGAACACTGTTCTTACAGAAGACCCAGGTTTGCATCCCAGCACCCACATGGCAGCTAACAACTGTCCATAACTCCAGTCCCAGAGGATCTGACAGCCTCTTCTGTCCTCCGCAGGCATTGCACGACTTGAGTGCACTTACCTACATGCTGGCAATACACGTGTACACATAAAAAAATAATAAAATTAAAAAATATATATTTTAATTTTATGTGTGTAAATAAAATAGAGTATATTGCCTGCATGTATGTGAGTGCACCTGTGTTGTGCAATGCTGTGGAGGTCAGAAGTGGATGTCGGATTCCCCTGGAACTGGAGTCAAGGATGGTTTGTAGCAGCTATGTGGGTGCTGGGAGTCGAACCCGGGTCCTCTGCAAGAGCAGTCAATGCTCTTAACTGCTGAGCCATCTCTTCAGCCCCTATTTTTGCCATTTCAAGTCTTGGGAGTTTAGGGACCCTTCCAGGGATGTGGGGAGAGCATATGGGTAAGCAGGGTAGAAGGGGTAGGGGCAATGGGTAGCTTAGCTGATCCTCCCCCCTCCCTTTAGCTGTACATAGGGTGACATACCCTAGACTTAATGGCTTTGGGATTATTATTATTATTATTATTATTATTTTTGAGGGAGCAACACTGGGCAGCACCATTTCCTGGGCTGGGGGCCTGGACTGAATAAAAAGATGAGCTGAGCACCAGCACTCATCACTCCCTACTTCCTGACTGGGACAGGACGTGACCAGCTGCTTCATATTCCTGCCGCCTTGACTTCCCTGCCAGGATGGGCTGTCCCCTCAAACTATGAGGCCACAGCTGTGAATGGTGGCACACAGTTTTAATCCCAGCACTCAGGAGGTAGAGGCAGGTGGATAGCAAGTTCCAGGCCATCTGGGGCTACGGGGAGACCCTGTCTCAAACAAAAACCCTACATAGAACTGATCCCAAGCCAACCCTTAAGTTGCTTTTTGTCAGGTGTTTTGACACAGCAACAAGAAAAATAACTAATATGCCTGACCTTGATCTCCAGCCAGGGGATAAGCCAAGGGTGGTGTGAACACTTGTAATCCCAGGACCCCAGAGGTTGAGGCAGGAGGATCAGAAGTTTGAGATCATCCTTGGCTATATATCCAAGTTTGATACCAGCCTGGGCTATGTGAGACCATGTCAAACCAAAACAGAACAAAATGCCATTGTACCCCCTTTTGACACTCTCCACTTCTGCATTGTTGAAATTGCTTACAAGGTATGTTTATGAATCACTTGGATAATATTTAGAAGGAAAAAATACCATGCTAATTGCTAAACATCCAATTTCATGTTAATTCCAATAAGTACATGTTAAAATGATACCAGGAAAATCAAACCCCTGCCATGAAGGTGCTATTTAAAGTTACCAGAGACCCTGGGAAGGGCTTGAGTCTGTGTGGCTCAGATCCCTTTGGAGGCTGAATGTTTGTCTCTTCCAAAAAACCCAAGTAGAAGCCAGGTGTGGTGGTGCATGCCTGTAATCCCAGCACACAGAAGGCAGAGTCAGGAGTGACCCTGTGAGTTTGAGGCCAGCCTGGGCTACATAGTGAAACTGTCCCCCAAAACAAAATAACAGCCAGGTGTGGTGACACACATCTTTAGTCCTAGCATTCAGGAGGCAGAGGCAGGTGGATTTTTGTGAATTTGGGGCCATGGCTCAGCAGTTAAGAGTTCAATTCCCAGCACCCACATGATGGCTAACAACCATCCATAACTCCAGTTCAAGGGGATCCGACATCCTCTTCTGACCTCCGAGGGCATTGTATGACACAAGTTCACCTATCTACATGCAAGAGATACACTCATACACAGAAAATAAAAATAATAAAATATTTAAAAAACAACAATAAAACCCCCCAAAACAACTGAACAGAGCATGATTGATGATGAAATAACAGTATGGGTTAGAGATGCAGCGTGGACTATGTAGTCCTCAGAAAGAAATGATGCATGTACTGCTGCATCATCTTTGTAAACTGTTGTGCTGTTTAAGCTTGTCCAAAATGGGAGTGAGAAGGACTCTCTTATTTCAGATTCAAATGCATTTATTTCAAGCAGCCTCCAAAACTGTCCTGAGGCAGACTGGCCCCCTGACTTTATGATAGGGAGAAAGGAAAAAAGAGAAAGCAGCTAAAGTTATTAAAACCATTGTGCCCTTGGGGCTGGAGAGATGGCTCATCAATTAAGAGCA
This sequence comes from Nannospalax galili, assembly GCF_000622305.1. Taxonomy (NCBI): domain Eukaryota; kingdom Metazoa; phylum Chordata; class Mammalia; order Rodentia; family Spalacidae; genus Nannospalax; species Nannospalax galili. The sequence continues at coordinate 1,013,412 of NW_008331138.1, forward strand.
CTGGCTGCTCTTCTAGAGGACCCAGGTTTGGTTCCCAGCACCCACATGGTGGTAACTCCAGTTTCAGGGGGATCTGATGCCCTCTTCTGGCTTCTATGGGCATTGCATGCATGTGGTATACTTACACACAGGCAAAACACATACATAAAATAAAAATAAAGAAATTTTTTTTTTAAAAAAAAGAAGGGCATAGTGGCACAGGATTGTAATCCCAGCACTGGGGAGTGGAGGGCAGGTAGATCCCTGTGGCCAGCCTATCTGAATTAGTGCGTTCCAGGTTCAGTGAGTGACCTTGTCCCCCCCAAACCCAGGTGGATGGCTCCTAAGGAACTACATCCAAGGTTGTCCTCTGTCCTCCACACAAATGTGCTCATATGTGCATGTGAATTTGCACACGTGAACACAGGTATGTGTTCTCTTACCAAAAAAAAAAAAAAAGCTGAAGGTGGCATCCTCTCTCTGTATAGTGGGATCTAATTTTGCATCAGACTAGTTAAAATAATCTGAGTAGAGCCAGCAAGATGACTCGGTGGGTAAAGGTACTTGCTGCCAAGCCTGACGACCTGAGTTTGATCCCTGGGACAATCAAGGTGGAAAGTGAGAAGTCACCTCTGCAAGTTGTCTTCTGGCCTTCACACATGCTGTGGCTCATATGAACATATCTACACACCCCCCAGTAAATAAATAAATGTAAAAACATGATCTGAGTAAGTCAACATAAAGAGTTTATGAGAATACCAGTGTGGTTCCCGTCTGCAGTGTGGAAGGCCTGCATGAATATAAATAACCCCACCAGCCTGTTCTGTTCTTGCTGAAAGGAATGTATCTTGGAATTATTCCATGAGCAAAAGGTCCCAGAATCCTCTGAGGGTTTAGAAATCGCTGCCATGCCCCCTGAGCATGACCTTCATAGAGAAGCCCGCTATTCTGGTTGTCCATCTGTTGGGGTCATTTTTTCCTTGCTGTTGTTGCTAAGGCCCCACTGTATACTCACTGCCCTTGGTTGCCTTAGCAACAGGATGCCCTCCTGAGGTAGAGCAAACTAACATGAGTGAATTAAAAAGTGGTGGGCTGGCGAGATGGCTCAGTGAGTAAGAGTGCTTGCTGTGAAAATATGAGAACCTAAGTTCAAATTCCAAGCACTCACAGACAAAGCTGGGCATGGCCACACATATCTGTAACTGTGCACATGTGTTGGGGACAGAGACTGGAGGATTGCTGGGACTTGATGGCTGCCAGCAGTGACAGTATCCTGCCTTAAGGGAGTAAGTGGATAGAGCAGGACACCCAGAGTCCTCCTCCGGCCTCCAGAGGCATGCATAGGTGCATGTGTTTGCACACATGTGCACATATATAACACAATTTTTAAAAAGTGGATTTGGAGTAGGGTGTGGTGGTGCATACCTTTAATCCTATCATTTGAGAGGCAGAGGCAGTGGATCTCTGCGAGACCGAGACCAGCCTGGTTTACATAGTGAGTTCTAGGCCAGTTGGGGCTATAGGGAGACCCTCTCTCTCTAGAAAAAAAGTAGATTTGGGGAGGTCCATGTACATCTTAGAAGAAGATCTAAGGAAAGCTTAGGAGGGATGTAAGCCACAGGACTGGGAAGGTGGGAAGGGCTGACAAGATGGCTCAGCAGGTAAAAGTGCTTCCCACAAAAGCCTGAGGACCTGAGCTCAATCTCTGGAACTCATGCGTACCAGCAGTTAACTGCCATGTTGGTGCTGGAATTCGAACCCTGGTCTTCTGCAAGAACAGCCAGTGCTATTAACTGCTGAGCCATCTCTCCAGCCCCCAGGTTAGTTTTTTAAAAATCAACTTTACATGGACTAGAATCACCTGGGAAGAGGAATCTCAACTGAGGAATGTCCTCCATCAGTTTTCCTGTGGGTGTGTCTGGGAGGCATTTTCTTGATTGCTGATTGATGTGGGAGGGTCTACTGTGGGTAGTGTCTTCCCTGAGCAGGTGGCCTACGCTGTATAAGAAAGGTAGTTGAGCAAGCCAGGGAAAGCAAGCCAGTAAGCAGCGTTCCTCCATGGTCTCTGCCTCAGTTCCTGTTTCCAGGTTCCTGCCCTGACTTCCTGACGTGGATCACCTTGTCTCACTTTTGTCTTCATCCCTGTTACCTGCCCACAATGGTTTGCCTAATTCACTCCTAGGCCTTGGTATTGGTTACTTCCAGGTTACCATGACAGAAGCAACTTAAGGAAGGAAAGGTTACAGTCCATTATGGTGGAGAAAAATGGTGGAGCAACTTAGTTTTGGCAGCCAGAGTGTGTGCTGGAGGCTGATCAATTTGTGATGGTTAATGTATTATTTTTAAAAATTATTTATTTTGTGTGCATGTTCATGTGTGAGAGTATGGGTACACATGTGCCATGGCCTGTATGTGGAGGTCAGAGGACCTCTTAGGAATTCTCTCCTCCCACTTTGTTGAGACAGGTTCTCTATTGTTTCTGTCCCTGTACTGTGTACTCCTGACTAGACTGGTGCTCCACCACTGAGCCCCAGCCCCTCCCTGGAGGATTCTAGGCAGCTGCTCTACCACTGAGCCACACCCTCAGCCCTTCACTGGGGGATTCTAGGCAGGGGCTCTACTACTGAGCCACGCCCCCAGCCCTGCACTGGGCGGTTCTAGGCAGCTGCTTTACCACTGAGTCACGACCCCAGCCCCTCCCTAGGGGACTCTAGGCAGCTGCTCTACAACTGAGCTATGACCCCAGCCCCTCACAGGGGGATTCTATGCAGCTGCTTTACCACTGAGTCATGCTCCCAGCCCCTCACCGGGGGATTCTAGATACCTTGCACATAAACTGCCATCCCCAAAATTATCTAAAGGACTGCTTTTGTGTGAATCCAAGCAAAACTGTGGTTCTTCTTTGTATTTTATATTTTGATTTTTATCATTTGATTCTCCTTACCTCTAGACCTCATCATCTTCTTGGGCAGCATATTAAACATTTTAAGAGTTAGAGAATAGGGGACTGGAGAAATGGCTCAGTGGTTAAGAGCACTGGCTGCTCTTCCGGAGGCCCTGGATTCAGTTCCCAGCACCCACATGGCGGCTAACAGTCATCCCTTATTCCAGTTCCAGGGGATATGATGCCCTCCTCTGACCTTCACAGGCATTGCATGACATGGATGCACTTACATACATGCAGGCAACATGCTCATACACATAAGATAAAAATAATATATTTTTATTATTTATTTATTTTTCTTTTTTAAAAAATATTTTATTATTTTTATGTGTATATTGCCTGCATGTAGGTAAGTGCACCCATGTCGTGCAATGTCCACGGAGGACAGAAGAGGCTGTCAGATCCCCTGGAACTGGAGTTATGGACAGTTATTAGCTGCCATGTGGGTGCTGGGATTCGAACTGGGTCTTCTGCAAGAATAACCAGTGTTCTTAACTGATGAGCCATCTCTCCAGCCCCTATTTATTTATTTTTTAAATATTTTATTTGTTTTTTATGTGCACCCATGTCGTGCAATGCCGCGGAGTTCAGAAGAGGGCTTCAGATTCTCCTGGAACTGGAGTTAAGGACGGTTCGTAGCCGCCATGTGGGTGC
>NW_008331138.1:1017019-1103007 GCF_000622305.1 Nannospalax galili
AAAACAAGGTCTCCCTGTAGTCCCAGCTGTTCTGGAACTCACTATGTAGACCAAGTTGGCCTTGAACTTGCAGAAATCCACCCGCCTCTGCCTCCCAAGTGCTGGAACTATAGGCGTGGGCCACCATGCCTGGCTAATACCATATATATATTTTATGTGTATGAGTGTATTGCCTGCATGTAGGTAAGTGCATCCCTTTCGTGCAATGCCTGCGAGGACAGAAGAGGCTGTTGGATCCCCTGGAACTGGAGTTACAGACAGTTGTTAGCTGCCATGTGGGTGCTGGGATTCGAACCCGGGTCTTCTGCAAGAGCAGTCAGTGTTCTTGACTGCTGAGCCATTTCTCCAGCCCCAATACCATATTTTTTTTAAGTGAGAGAATAGAGGCTGGGGATGTGGATCAGTTGGTAGAGTCATGGCTTAGCATGAAAGAGACCTGGGTTCGATCCCAGCACCACATAAACCCGATGTGGTTGCACATGCCTGTAATCCCAGCGCTCGGATACTGTACAAGGAGTTTGAGGACAAGAAAAGCAAGTGAGAGAGTATAAATCGCTACTGCCTTTGTTCCAAACTTTCAGTAAATTTCAAACCCAACCTTGGGAATAGTGAGGGTAGGTAAGTGGTAGAGAATTTGCCTTGCAAAGGCTCTGGGTTGGATTTCCAAGCAGGGGTAAATATCAGGCATGTACTGAACAGACGCAGGATTAGCATCACGCCACAAGAGGGCGCCATCTGCACATTGAGAAAGGGATGTCGCCAAGAGATGGGGGACGTGTTAGCCCTCTTGGGCATCTTGTTAAAATACAGGCAGGGTCTAAGTCAGCAGAGCTGCCCACAGACTTGAGGACTTGCATTTCTTTTTCTTGTTCCAAGGTCTTATTATGTAGCCCTGGATGTCCTGGAACTCACTGTGTAGACAGACTGGCCTTGAACTTGCAGAGATCCACCTGCCTCTGCCTCCCAGGTGTTGGGATTAAAGTTATGTGCTACCAAACCAGCCTCTTCCTGTCTGTCTGTCTGTCTGCCTGTCTGTCTGTCTGTTTTCAATGGAAGATGAGCTTGAACTTCTGATCCTACTGCCTTTATCTCTCAAGTGCTGGGATTATGGGTGTGTCACCACACCCAGTTTATACAGTGCTGAGTATGGAACCCAGGGTTTAGTGGTAGAGCACCTGCCTAGCATGAAGAAAGGCCCTAGGTTCAATCTACAGTACTACAAAAACATATAGATATATGTGTGTTAATATGTATGTATATGAGAACAGAAAGCCTGAACACAAATACCATGGCTTTCTTCACCATTTCCAAGCTGTGTGGAAAGCACTCAAAGGCCTTCCACTGATGTCTGAATAAACGGGCTATGGTACAGTGACTCAGTGCTCAAAAAATAATAGCAAAATTTTTTTTTGGAGAGACAGTGTCTCTCTATGTAGCACAGATTGACTTCAAACTCCATCCTCTTGTGGCAGCCACCCAAGTGGTGGAATCATAGCTATACAATACCTTGCCTGGTTAAAAAATATTCAATTTCTTGGGGCTAGAGAGGTGGCTCTGCTCTTGCAGAGGACCCAGTTTCAATTCCCAGCACCCACATGGCGGCTATGAACTGTCCTTAACTCCAGTTCCAGGGGAATCCGAAGCCCTCTTCTGACCTCTGCAGCATTGCACGACACGGGTGCACTCACATACATTCAGGCAATACACTGTACACATAAAATTAAAAAAATTCAATTTCTTACATATGTGTGAAATGCAAAGAAAAAATTTATTAAACAGAAACCAAAACCTGGGGCAGCTCAGTTGGTAGAGTGCTTGCTTTGCTTCAAGTCCCAAGTTCCATGTTGGGTGTGGTGCCACATGCCTTTAATCCCAGCACTTGTGAGGCAGAGGCAGGTGACTCTCTGTGAGTTCAAGGCCAGCCTGGTCTACATAGCGAGTTCCAGGCCAGCTGGGGCTACAGGGAGACCCTGTCTCAAAAAAGAGCCCAAAGTTCCAGTCCCAGCACTGAATAAACCTGGCGGGTATGATGACAACACACCTGTAATCCCAGCTCTCAAGAGGTGGAGGCAGGAGGATCAGGAGTTCAAAGCCAAGACAATTACATAGCAAGTTCAAGGCCAGCCTGGGCTTTATGAAACTGTGTCTCAAAAATACCCTAGGCAGCTGGAAAAATGGCTCAGTGGTTAAGAGCATTTGCTGCTCTTGCAGATGCCCCAAGTTTGATTCCCAGCACCTACATCAGGCAGCTCACAACTGCATGTAACTCCAACTCCAGGGTATTTGATGCCCTCTTTTCCTACACACATGTGAACATATACAGACACACATATGTATAAATGAAAATAAAGAAAAACCCAAGCAGTCGTGACACTGACCTCTTAGAATCTTGCCTTTAGACACTTAGAATTTTTTTTTGTCTTTTTGAGGTAGGGTCTCCCTGTAGTGCCAGCTGGCCTGAACTCACTATGTAGATCAGGCTGGCCTTGAAATAACAGAGATCCCTTGCCTCTGCCTCACAAGTGCTGGGACTAAAGGCATGTGCTACCACACCTGGCTACACTTAGAACTTTAAAAAAAATTATTTTTATGTATATGAGTGTATCGCCTGCATGTTTAAGTGCACCTGTGTCATGTAATGCCAGTGGAGGCCAGAAGAGGGTGTCTGACTCCCTGAAATTGGAGTTACTGGATGGCTGGTAGCTGCCATGTGGGTGCTGGGATTTGAACTCAGGTCCTCTGCAAGAGCAGCCAGTACTCTTAACTGCTGAGCCATCTCTCCAGCCCCATACTTAGAACGTTTGAGTTACAAACTTCTAGCCTTTTCAGAGAAACCCTAGTACAAGCTTGTGTTTTGCTTTCTGTCATCTCTTGCTTTGATCTTGGTGATGTGCAGTCCGCAGTGCTGGGCACTGAGCAATCTGCACTCACTGAGCTTCCATTACTGAGCTGTGGTGGTTGTCAGCTTTCCAGAGGCCCCATGCTGGCTGCATCCTCAGCTTCCTCCTCCAAGCCTTCCCTTGGTACTTTCCACAACCTTCTGCTTTTCCAGCACAGTAGGTAACTGGAATCTCCCCAGCCCCTGTTTCTTTTTAGGAAGGGCTGAAGGCTTTCAATCAATACAGAGCAAAGTGAGATGGAGGCCAGCCTGGTCTACATAGCAAGTTCCAGGCCAGCTGGGGCTTCAGGGAGACCCTGTCTCAAAAAGACCAAAAGAAAATAAAAAATAAAGACAGAGTAAAGCATTTTCTTTTTATTTATTTAATTAAAAAATTAAATTTTTATTGTATTTGTGTGAGTGTTCTGCCTGCATGTATATAAGTGCACCCACACATGCAGTGCCCCTGGAGGCCAGAAGAGGGTGTTAGAGTCCCCGGAACTGGAGTTATAGATGATCGTTATCTGCCATGTAGGTGCTGGAGACTGAACCCAGGTCCTCTGCAAAAGCAGCCAGTGCTCTTAACCACCGAGCCATGTCTCCAGCCCCTAGGTTTGTTTTTTTGAGACGTAGTCTCAATATGCAGCCCAGGCAGCCTGGAATTCCCTCCCTCCCTCCTTCCCTCTTTTTTCTTTCCCTCCATCCCTTCCTCCCTTCCTCTCTCCCCTCTCTCTTTCTTCTTTCTCTGTCTCTGTTGTTCTCTCTGTCTTTTTTTTTTTTTTTTTTTTTTTTTTGAGACAGAGTTTTCCTGTAGCCCCAGCTGGCCTGGAACTCGCTATGTAGACCAGGCTGGCCTCAAACTCACAGAGATCTGCGTGCTTCTGCTTCCTGAGTGCTGGGATTGAAGGCATGCACCAACATGTCTGGCCTCATCTCTCTATAATTTTTTGACAGGGTCTCATGTAGCTTAGGTTGGATTTGAACTCACTATTCAGCCGAAGATGACCTTGAACTTAAAAAATTTTTTTTATCAATTCAAAAATTTCATACAGCCAGGTGTGGTGGCGCACGCCTTTAATCCCAGCACTCGGGAGGCAGAGGCAGGCAGATCCTCTGTGAGTTCGAGGCCAGCCTGGTCTACAGAGTGAGTTCCAGGCAGCTGGAGCTACAGGGAGACCCTGTCTCAAAAAGACCAAAAAAAAAAAAAAAATGAATTTCATACAATGTTATTTTGATCATATGATCATATTCAGACCCTCCTCCCATCTCGACTTTGAATTTTTGATCCTCCTACTTCAGCCTCTTGAGTGTTGGAATGGCAGGTGTTTACCACCATGCCAGGTGCTGGGGAAGGAACCCAGGGCTTTGTGCATGCCAGGCAGGAAAACTACCAACTGAGCAATGTCCCCAGCATTTTTGTTTTTTGTCTTGAGGCTATCCTGGAACACATGGGTCATTCTCCTGCCTCAGCCTCCCAGGTGCTGGGATTATAGACATGTGCCACAACTCCCAGCTCCCAGTGGGAGACTTAACAGTATAATAGACTCCAGAGCTGGGTCACCTCAACAGCCCTGTCATGCTTTCTGGCGTGCAAGGCCACCTTGATGGGAGGCTGGGGCTGTGGTCACCATCCCTGTTCTCTGGGATCCTGGGAAGCGGCAGAGAGAATCCTTTTCGGATGGGGAACCAAGCCCAGGAGGACAGCTGGGCCTGGACAGGAGAGGAGGCCCTGACTGCAGGCTTCCTCCCTTCTGGGGTCAAGGATTTCCTCTGTTTTCCAAGTCTGAGCTCTCTCCTCTGCCTGGGTGGGTAGCATTGGGCAGTGTTGAGGGTACCCTGGGTGAGCACCGGGAAGAGGGAACCCTGGCCAGTGTACCCAGTGTGACCAATGAAAACCTCAGAGAACAAGACAGTCATTTCCTCCTGGCCGCCTGCATCTCTCTTTGAGGCTTTAAAAACCACAGCCCAGGGGACAGGAGAGACATTCAGCCATCTGTCATAGGTTACTGCAGAACTCAGGAGGAACCCCGAACAAAGTGAGTAGGTTCCTGTTGCCCCTCCGCTCCTCTTCTGGCTCCTTCCTTCCTCCTACCCTCAGGCCTCCCCATCTCCCCTTTCCCAGGGTGACCTGTACCCAAGGGATAAGAGAAATAATAGCCATTTCGACTTCATGGGCCTGGGGACCCTAGAAGATTCCTCAGGGCAGGAAACCTTGAAGTTCGGTCTCTTCAAATGAAGAATTATAGAACTTGGATGTGGTGGCTTACACCTGTACCCCCCTCCTTTAAGAGGCTGAGGTGGGAAGGTTGCTGCAGTTTGAGGCTAGTAGCTACAATAGTGAGTTTCAGGCTAGCCTGGGCTACAGTGTGAGAGGCTGTGTTAAAAGAACAAATGGAGCCGGGTGTGGCGGTGCACGCCTTTAATTCCAGCACTTGGGGGGCAGAGGCAGGCGGATCTCTGTGAGTTCAAGGCCAGCCTGGTCTACATAGTGAGTTCCCGGACAGCTGGGGCTACAGGGAGACCCTGTCTGGAAAAAGAACAAATGGGTTGAGGATGTAGGTCAGGTGGTAGAATGCTTCCAGGCTCGCTGGAAGCCCTGGTCAGATCCCCAGCACCTGGTTGGAGGTACACACCTGTAATCTCTGCAGTTGGGAGGCAGAGGTGGAAGGATTGGAGGTTCAAAGGTCATCCTTGATCCTTGGCTATGTAGCAACTTTGAGTTCTGTCTGGTCTCCAGGAAACCCTGTTTTAGGAAACAAAGAATTTTACAAACCAGTTACAGAATGTGGCTCCCACCTGTCATCCAGAGTTCCAGGCATGCCTGGGCAATTTTGTTGCAATCCTGTCTCAAAAAAACAAATGAAGCCGGGTGCACACCTTTAGTCCCAGCACTTGGGAGGCAGAGGCAGGTGGATCTTTGTGAGTTCAAGGCCAGCCTGGTCTACATAGTAAGTTCAGGTCAGCTGGGACTACAGGGAGACCGTGTCTCAAAAAAGACACACACACACACACACACACACACACACGCACACACACACACACACACACACACACACACACAAAAAAAAAACAGAAGAAGGCAGATCTCTGGGAGTTCCAGGCCACCCAGGGCTACATAGTGTCACACTACCTTAAAAAAAAAAAAGACTAAAATGAATAAGTGAAGAAAGAATGACACCATTTCAGAGATTGGGCTGTGGCTCAGTGCTTGGTCCGTCTGCATGTGGCCCAGGGTTCCATCTCAGGCACTGAGTCTCTACACCCTTTTTGGAAGAACGGTCCAGTTACTCAAAACTTTAGAGGGGAAACTGAGGCCCAGATAGGCATATTGATGGCCTGAGTCCTTCTGGGCTTGGTGGCAGGGTCTGGTCATCCATGGGTTCTGAGTCCATCACTGGGTTCCCCAAGGTCCCAGCACCATGTTAGCAGAGTTTCCATTTAGCACCTGCGTAACAGGAGGGCCTGGTCTTGTGCCATCTGCAGAAAGAGGAAACGAAAGACCAAGGAGGGTACGAGGTTGCTTCACCCCTCCTTCCTACTCCCATAGTCTACACTGAGCAATCAGGGCTTCTAGAACAGGGCTGGCCATGACCTTTGTCCTTTCCATAAAATATTTCCAAGCACCAAGATCCCTCTGTTGACCCCTGAACTTCAGAGTGCCTGATTGGGACTGGGGTTGACTCACTGGATTCTAGGCAGGTGCTCTACCACTGAGCCATACCTCCAGCCCCTCACTGGGGGATTCTAGGCAGTTCTCTACCACTGAGCCACACCCCAGCCCCTCACTGGGTGATTCTAGGCAGGAGCTCTACCACTGAGCCACACCCCAGCCCCTCACTGGGAGATTCTAGGCAGGGGCTCTACCACTGAGCTACATCTTAGCGTTTGGTCTTTTTTTGGTCTTTTTTTTTTTGAGACAGGGTCTCCCTGTAGCCCAAGCTGGCCTAAAACTCGCTGTGTAGACCAGGTTGGCCTTGAACTCACAGAGATCCGCCTGCCTCTGCCTCCCGAGTGCTGGGATTAAAGGCATGTTCCAACATGCTCAGAATCCTTTGGTCTTTTAAGACAGGGTCTCACTATGTATGTAGTCCAAGATAATCTAAAACTTATGATCCTTTTTCCTCTGCCTATCCAGGGCTGAGATTACAGGCATGCATCATCACACCCAGCTCTTACAAATAATTTTACATACTTCCTCATAAACAGCATTTAACATTGTTACTTGGTATTTTATTGATTTCCTACTGAATGCCTGTCATCCTAGTAAGCACTTCAGATTTACCAATTTCATGGTAAATAATCTATGAGGAGGATATGAAATTCCTATGTATTTCAAGGGTGCCACTTCCTTTTTATCAGGCATGTAATAGTCCAATGGGAGACTTAATCCCTTTTCAATGGAAATTTAGGTTGCGTCCAAAATTGTTTTTAAGACTATGGCTGGGTATGGCCAGCTCCTTGGGAAGCTGAGGGAGAATTTGGAGTTCAAGGCCAGCTTAGTCTACATATCCAGAGTCTGTTTGCAAAACAACAACAAACAAAAATACTAAGGCTATACTCTCTTTACATTTGGACTGGTCACTGGGCTTCCAGAAGTCAACCTATGGGCAATTTTTATCTTAACATACACTGCCAGCACATTTACTCGTTTGTATTTCCCATCTGTGGTGCATGGGAGGATCCACTGTTCTCCACCCTCAGCCCTACCTTATACCGAGCTGTTTTCTTTTGGATACTTTGTACCTCCAGAGGCTCTGGATCTTTTGCCTTGCCTTTATTCCTTGTTTTTTCCTTTCTTTGAAATTTTTAAATTTTGTTTGTTTTTGAGACTGGGTCTCCCTGTAGCCCCAGCTGTTCTGGAACTCACTAGGTAGACCAGGCTGGCCTCAAACTCACAAAGATTCTCCTGCCTCTGCCTCCCAAGTGTTGGGATTAAAGGCATATGCCACCAGGTCTGGCTCTTAAAAAATTTTAAAAAAATTGTGTGTATGTGTGTGTGTGTGTGTGTGTGTGTGTGTGTGTGTGTCACAGTGCATATGTAATGGTCAGAGGACAACTTGGGGGAGTCATTTTTCTTCTTCCACCAAGTGGGTCCCAGGGATTGAACTCAGACCCATAGACTTGGTGGCAAGCGCCTTGACTCACCCAGCTGTCTCGATGGCCCATATTCATTCATTCTTTCTTAGATATTTTTGGATTTATTTATTATTTTATATATATGGGTGTTTCGCCAGCATCAGTGCATACAATGCCTATGGAGGGGAGGTCAGAAGAGGGCGTTGGATACCCTGGAACTGGAGTTACAGATGGTTGTTAGCCACCATGTGGGTGCTGGGACCCAAACCTGGGTCCTCTGCAAGAGCAGCCAGTGCTCTTAACCACCCCCCCCCTTTTCTTTCTCTGTCTCTGAGACAAGATCTCACTTTGTAACCCTGGCTGGTCTGGAACTCATTGTGTAGACCAGACTGGCCTTGAACTCACAAACATTGGCCTGCCTCTGCCTTCTGAGTTCTGGGACTAAAGGTGTACAGTGCCACATCCAACTTCTTTATACCTTCCTCCCCCTCCTCCTCCTCCTCCTCCTCCTCTTCCTCCTCCTCCTCTTCCTCTTCCTCCCTCCTCTCTTTCTTTCTCTTTCCCTCCTTTTTTCTTTCTTTTCTTCTTTTGAGACAGGATCTTGCTATCTAACCCAGGGTGGCCTAGAACTCAAAGTGATCCTCCTGCCTCAGCTTCCCAAAGTGCTTTTCATTTGTTTTAAAATTTGAGCACTTTTGGGTTTAGATTGTACAAATTCAAGGAAATAAATCTAAGAATCAAAGTGCCTGACCCATCCACCTGCCTCCAGTGCTGGGATTAAAGGCTTGACCCACCATGCCCAGCCATTGCTACAAGATTCTTGAGACCATCTGTGTATACACATGTGAATGCACACACATGTACACACACAAGTACACACAGAGGAGCGAGGATGCATCCTTCTATAGACATCAATACTTTACCACTGCTCTTTCCTGGTTTTCTAAACTTTGCTCTAGATATTGGAGGTCTTTGCACATAAACTCTTTAACAAACTTCCTTATTCTTTTTAACAATTGCCTAGTGCTCTCTTACCTAGATGTCATTATTAACTCCGTTGAACACTCCAGTTAGTTCAAACCTTCTTTTCTTTTAACTTTATTTTTGGACAGAATCTTGGTGAGGTAACCTAGGCTGACCTCAAACTCAAGGTCCTCCTGCCTCAGCTTCCCAGCCACCACACCCAGTTTACTTCCAGTGTTTGCAGGGACTATGAGAGGCCAAAGCTTCAGGAGCTGTTTGTATCTGGAGACTCCTAGAAACCACAGGGTTAGACTCAGCATCTTTTGTTTTCTGACTCATGAAGTCAAGAAAAGGATGGGGGAGCTCATGCCAGGAAGGGAGCTTGTCAGCTGACAAGGGAGGAAGAGCAGGACTTGAGGCTGGAGTTCGGGGTCCTGAGTCATCAAAGGGATGACAAGCACGCTGGTGAAACCAGCATGGGACAAACCCAGCACACCGGATACTGAAAGTACTGACCAAGGCTGAGGGGCAGAGCTCTAAGCAGAGTCTGAGCTCTCCTGCTGGGCCTAACATTAACTCTTTAGTGACTTGGGCATGGAGACCTGGGTGTGCCCAGGCTAGAAAATGGGAAGACAGGGTGCTAAGAAGAAGCCAGGGGAGCCAGGCGTGGTGGTGCACGCCTTTACTCCCAGCACTTAGAGACTCTGTCTTAAAAAGACAGAGTGAGTGGCTAGAGCTGGGATTATTTGCCAATGGCAATATTTCAAATATTTCAACTTTTTCCTTTGACGTATATATAATATATATATATATATATATTAGCATTTTTGAGGCAGAGTCTCCCTGTAGCCCCAGCAGGCCTGGAACTCATGATGTAGACCAGGCTGGCCTCAGTCTCACAGAGATTCACCTGCCCCTGCCTCCCCAGTGCTGGGATTAAAGGCATGTGCCAGCACGCCCAGCTTCAAAAAATTTATTTTAATGTGCATGTTTTGCCTGCATTTATGTAAGTGTACTCATGCATGCAATGCCTGTGGAGTCCAGAAGAGGGTGCCAGATCCCCTGGAACCAGAGTTATGAACAGCTGTTAGCTGCCATGTGGGTGCTGGGAACTGAACCCGGTTCCTCTGCAAGATCAGTCAAGGCTTTTAATCAATGTGCCATCTCTCCAGCACCCTCTTTCTTCCTTCCCTCCCTCCCTCCCTGCCTCCCTTCCTTCCTTTTCGTCTTCTTTTTTTGTTTTTGTCTTTTTGAGACAGGGTCTCCCTGTAGCCCCAGCTGTCCTAGAACTCACTATGTAGACCAGGCTGGCTTCAAACTCACAAGGATCCACCTACCTTTGCCTTCCAAGTGCTAGGATTAGAGGTGTTCGCCACCAAGGCTGGCTACCCTATTTCTTTTTTTAAAGACAAGTTCTTATGTAACCCAGGCTAGCCTTGAATTTACTATGTCACTGAGGATGACCTAGAACTCCTGATTCTCCTGCCTCTGCCTCCCAAGTGCTGGGGTTGCAGATATGCACCACCATGCCTGGCTTAATAAAGCTCTTTTTGAGACAGGGTCTCCCTGTAGTCCCAGCTATCTTGGATTCACTATGGAGACCAGGCTGGCCTCGAACTCACCGAGATCCGCCTACCTCTGCCTCCTGAGTGCTGGGATTAAAGGCATGTACCACCACGCCTGGCAATAAAGCTCTTTTAAGGCAAAACCACAAACCCACAAGACACCAACTAATATATACAAAGGCCCACATTGCCCAATGTATTAACACCCTGTGTGAACCCACCCTATGGGGAATCCCATTGTGAGAAGACTGAAAGCTTCACTTCCAATAATGAAGGGTTGCAAAAACTGTTTAAAATTTGAGTTTTGGTAGTGTTTTAGGGCTCACACCTGTCATCCCAGCACTTGAGAGGTAGAGGCAGGAGGATCAGGAGTTCAAGGCCATCCTCTGCTACACAGTGAGTTTGAGACCACACTGGGATACAGGCAAGACTTTGCATAAAAAAACTAAATCTAAAAGAAACACACACACAAATTAGATCTTTTTTTTGGAAACAGTTTCATCGCGTAGCCCAAGCGGCCTAGAACGAATGACAATCGCCCTGTGTGTACCAACATGCTCTACATATTTGGATTCTTCGACATATTTCATTTGGAGCTTGAGAGATCCCTCAGTGCTTAAGAGAAAAGGATTCTAGTTTGGTTCCCAGAACCCATATCTGATGGCTCATAACCAACTCCAGCTTGCGGGGATCTGACACCCTTCTCTGGCCTCCGAAGGCACTGTACTCAGATGCACACCCCCCGCAGACACTTATATACACATAATTAAAAAGTATTGACTGGGGCTGGAGAGATGGCTCAGCAGTTAAGAACACTGGATGTTCTTGCAGAAGACCCGGGTTCGTATCCCAGTACCCACATGGCAGCTAACAACTGTAACTCCAGTTCCAGGGGATCCGACAGTCTCTCTGTCCTCTGTGGGCATTGCACGACCTGGGTGCATTTACCTACATGCAGGTAATACATGCATACACATAAAATAAAAATAATAGAATATTTTTTATAAAGTATTGGCTGGAGGGGCTGGAGAGCTGGCTCAGCAGTAAAGAACACTGACTGCTCTTGCAGAAGACCTGGGTTTGGTTCCCAGCACCCACATGGTGACTAACAACTATCTGTAACTTAAGTTCCAATGAATCGGATGCCCTCTTTTTGCCACTGTGGGCTTCTATGCATGTGTATACTTCTGTACATTCAGGCAAAACAAACATACATATAAAAAATAAAAATAAAATTGATTGGGTGTGGTGGTACACTCCTTTAATCCCAGCACTTGGGAAGCAGATGCAGGCAGATCTCTGAATTTGAGGCCAGACTGGTCTACATAGTAGTTTCAGGCCAGCCAGGGCAACATAGTGAGACCCTGTCTAAAAACAGAGTCCAGCCTGGTCTACATAGTGAGTTCCAGGACAGCTGGGGCTACAGGGAGACCCTGTCTCAAAAAGAAAAAAAAAAAAAAAAACAAGGCTGGGTGTGGTGGTGCACGCCTCTAAACCCAGCATTTGGGAGGCAGAGGCAGGCAGATCTCTGTAGTTCAAGACCAGCTGGGGCTACAGGGAAACCCTGTCTCAAAAAAAAACCAACAAAAGCCTGATGTGGTGGCACATGCTTTCAATCCCAGCACTTGCTGGGAGGGTGAAGCAGGCAGATCTCTGCAAGACTGAGGACATCTTGGTCTACATAGCAAGTTCTAGACCAGTTTGGGACTACAGGGAGACCCTGTTTGAAAAAGATAAAAAATAAATTGCATTGATGGGCTGGTAAGATGGCTCAGCAGGTAAAGGTACTTACCTTGCAAACCTGGCAACCTGAGTTTGATCCCTGGAACCCACATAAAGGTAAAAAGAGAACTGACATAAAGTTGTCCTCTGACTTCCACACATGCCATAGCATATGTGCACACACAGAGACAGTATTAATTTTTAAAATATTGCATTGTTTAACCTGGTGGCACACACCTTTAATCCCAGCACTTGGGAAGCAGAGGCAGGTAGATCTCTGGGAGATCGAGGCCAGCCTGATCTACACAGTAAGTTCCAGGCCAGCTGGGGCCACAGGGAGAGATTCTGTCTTGGAAAAAACAAACAAACAAACAAAAAACCCCCAAAAAACCAAAGCCAAAATAAAAAAAATCATATTTAAGTACAGGCATGGTGGGTTACACCTGTAATCTGAGCACTTGGGAAGCTGAGGTAAGAGTAGTGACACAATTTCAGGCCAACCTGGGCTATGGAGTGAGTTCGAGGCCAGCCTGGGTAGCTTATAGAGATCTTCTCCTCTCAAAAGAAAATATACAAACCAGGCTTGGGATATGGCTCCAGCTGACCCTCCACCTTTGGTGATCACATGACAGAGCTGAGGCTCAGAGAAATGGGGCTAGGGCAAAAATTCGCATGACTGAGTCAGGCCTCCCGCATGGGTTTACCAATTCATACCCTGTCTGCCTCTTTGATTCTGTTTAGGATCCTCATGGATAATACTACCGATGATACCTATGATTACTTAAACTACTTAAACATGACCCTGAATCCCAACGAGCCGGTGGATGGCCCTGCTGCTCATTGGCTGCACCCAGAGGATGTTGCAGCGCTGATCATCTTTGTGGTCGTGTTCCTGGTGGGAGTGTCAGGCAACTCCCTGGTGGTGTGGGTGACCGCGTTCGAGGCCCGGCGGACCATCAACGCCATCTGGTTTCTGAACCTGGCGATAGCTGATCTCTTGTCGTGTCTGGCGCTGCCCATCCTGTTCTATTCCCTTGTGCAACACCACGAGTGGCCCTTCAGCAACCAGGCCTGCCGCATCCTGCCCTCGCTCATCTTGCTTAACCTGTATGCCAGC
The DNA here is from genome assembly GCF_000622305.1 of Nannospalax galili. Classification (NCBI taxonomy): domain Eukaryota; kingdom Metazoa; phylum Chordata; class Mammalia; order Rodentia; family Spalacidae; genus Nannospalax; species Nannospalax galili. The sequence continues at coordinate 1,030,341 of NW_008331138.1, forward strand.
ATCCTGCTCCTGGCTACCATCAGCGCAGACCGCTTCCTGCTGGTTTTCAATCCCATCTGGTGTCAGAAGTTCCGAGGGGCCCGCCTGGCTTGGCTGGCCTGCGGGGTGGCCTGGGTCCTGGCCCTCCTCCTCACCATCCCGTCCTTCATGTTCCGGCAGGTGAACCATGAGTTCTTCCCACCCAGGACGACCTGTGGTGTTAACTACGGTCCGGATGGCACCCACATCGAGAGGGCCGTGGCCATCCTCCGGCTGATAGTGGGCTTCGTGTGGCCGCTGCTTACACTCAGTATCTGCTATACCTTCCTCCTGCTCCGGACCTGGAGCCGCAAGGCCACACGCTCAACCAAGACGCTCAAGGTGGTGGTGGCTGTCGTCATCAGCTTCTTTGTTTTCTGGCTGCCCTACCAGGTGACAGGGACCATGATAGCCTTGCTGTACCCGTCCTCGCCCATGTTCTCAAGGGTGCAGAGGCTGGATTCGCTGTGTGTGTCCTTGGCTTACATCAACTGCTGTATCAACCCCATTATCTATGTGCTGGCTGGTCATGGCTTCCAAGGACGGCTGCGCAGGTCCCTTCCCAGCCTCATCAGAAACGTGCTCACTGAGGACTCTGTGGGCAGAGAGAACAAGAGTTTCACACGTTCCACGGTGGACACCTCAGTCCAGAAGAGCCAGGCAGTGTAAGGGAAGGCCACCACTGATCTGGCTGTCTCCTTTTCCAGTCTTTCTCCCCTCTTCTTCTTCCTCCCTTCTCTTTTCTTACCCCCTTCCCTTCTCTCCTCTTCCTCCTCTTCCCCCTCTTCCTCCTCCCTTCCTCCTCCTCTTCTTCCTCTTCTTTCTCCCTCTTTGATTTTTTCTTTGTATTTTGAGACAGGGTCTCCCTGTAGTCCCAGCTGGCTTGGCACTTGCTATGTAGACCAGGCTAGCCTCAATATCACAGAGATCTGCCTGCCTTTGCCTTCCTAGTGCTGGGACTAAAGGCGTCTGCCACCATGCCTGACCCTCTTTGATTTCTTTTTGAGACAGTGTCTCCTCGCCTAGGCTGGCCTTGACTCACTATATAGCTTAGCCTGAACTCAACCTTGAGATCCTTCTGCCTCAGCCTTCGGGATTATACTGCTGGGATTATAGACAAAAATTTCTTAAAGAAAAATGTCAAAATGTTACCTCATTCTTTCTGATGTGGGAACCTGCTGTGCTGCCCAGATGCATAGGCGGGTGCTCATGCAGTCGTGACCTCCTGGGGGCAGGGTAACAAGAGAGCAAGAGAATTTGATATATTTTTTGTAGTGCTGAGGATTGAATTTAGTGTATGCTAGACAAGTACACCACCTCTGAGCTATAGCCACAGACCCCAGACAACCACCAATCATCTATGCTATATTTCTTATCCTTTGTTTTTGTTTTTGTTTTTTTTGAGACAGGGTCTCTTGTAACCCAGGTTGGCCTTGAACTAGATATATAGTTGAGTCTGGCCTTGAACTCCAGATCTACTTGCCTCTACCGCCTTGCTGAGGTTCTAAGTGTGTGCCACTGTGCCCAACCCATCCTTTATTTCTTCAATTAGTCTTTTCAAGAATGTTATTCAATGGAATTCAACAGGAACTTAGTTCCAAGATTAAAAAAAAGTTATATATGGCTTACATAATAAAAATTTAAAAAGATATATATGGAAATGTTATTTTCAAAAATTTTACATTTATATATTTTACGTGTGTGGCACGGATGTGTATATGTGCATGTATGTGGCTGTCAGAGGATAACTTGTGGGAGTCAGTTCTCTTTTTGCCACCATGTGGGTCCTGGGGATTGAACTCAGGTCGTCAGGCTTGGCAGCAAGCACCTTTACCCACTGAGCCACCTCACCGTCCAAGAACAAGATTTACCTTGACTATTATTATTATTGGTATTTTTGAGACAGGGTCTCCCTGTAGCCCCAGCTGGTCTAGAACTCACTATGTAGACCAGTCTAGCCTCGAGCTCACAGTCACCTGCCTCTGCCTCACAAGTGCTGGGATTAAAGGCATGTGCCACCACACCTGGCTTATATTGATTATAGTGGATGTGGGTGTGGGTGTCTGTGTGGGTTTGCTTACATGAGTGCAGGTGCCCACAGAGGCCAGTGGTGTCAAATCCCTTGAAGCTGGAGTTATAGGCAGTGTGAGCTGCTGGACATGGGTCCAACTGGGAACCGAACTTGGGTCCTCTATAAAAATAGCAATTGCTGGGCGTGGTGGCACACGCTTTTAATCCCAGCACTTGGGAGGCAGAGGCAGGCATATCTCTGTGAGTTCAAGGCCAGCTTGGTCTACATAGTGAGTTCCAGGCCAGCTGGGGCTACAGGGAAACCCTGTCTCAAAAACACCAAAAAAAAAGAGCTAACTCAGGTTAGGATGTAGCTCAGGTGGTAGAGCGTTTGGGCTAGCATGCACAAAGCCATACCTATAGTCTCAGTATCTGGGAGTTGGAAGCAAGAGGCTCAGAAGTTCAAGGCTACACATTCTTGGCTATACAAGAGTGGCAAGTCTTGGCTATGTGAGACCCTGTCTTGAAAAAAAAAGTTGGGTCTCACAACAGCGGGAGGCTATCAATTGGGACCCAGATGGTGTTCTGAGGCAGCTGGGGTTAACCAAACCTGCCCAAGACGGAAGTTGGCAGAAAGTCCAGAGGATTGCAAAATGTGTGGCTGGTGGAATCTGCTAGGTCAACAGGATTGGAAGGGGAAGTGGCCAGGAAAGGAAGTGGGCTATGGGTTTGGCTAAGTCCAGTATGGTGTTCTCTCCCCTCCCCCAGACCCAGCCTTCTGTACCCTTGGCTCTTTCTTGTTCACCCATCTGTTTTTCAGATGCTGGTCCTAAGGCCTGGGACCAGAGGACCTGCCTCCCCTCCCATGTGGGTACCATGTGACCTCGTGGAGCCTCAAGTTGCTAATGCCCAAGAGACTATAACTCTGGATTAGAATCTGCTGGAATTGAAATATAAGGGAGATGGGTAAAGTGCTCACTAGGCAAGATGAACACCTGTGTTCGATCCCCAGAACCGAAGTAAAAAACCTGCTCATGGTAGCATGGGATTGCAATCTTCCAAAGGGGAAGTGGAGACTGGTGGATCTCTAGGGCTGTGGATCTCTAAGGCTTGCTGGCCAGCCAGCCTTGCATAATCACAGGTCCCATTGAGAGACTGTCTGAAAAATGTGAAGCCGGGTGTGGTTGTGCACGCCTTTAATCCTAGCACTCAGATGGGAGAGGCAGGCAGATATTTGTGAGATTGAGGACAGTCTGGTTTATACACTGAGTTCTAGGGGGGGGAGGCTATAGGGAGACTCTGTCTCAAACAAAACAAAGCCCCCCCCAAATCAAGGTGAAAAAAATGGTGGGGGCTGAAGAGATGGCTCAGCAATTAAATAGCATGTACTGCTCTTGCAAAAGACCTGAGTTTGGTTCCTATTAGGGTTTCAAACAGCAGCAGCTCCCCGCCACTCCCCAACAGGGACCTATGGACTTTTGAAGCCTGAAAAAGGGAACTGAGCTGATAAGCACCTTGGCCTTTGAAGTTAAGGGAAACAGACTCTTCTAAGAAGCAGCCTGCCTTTCCTCTGATCTCCAAAGACAAGATAAGCAGATTCTACCTGTTAACCAGAGATTTTAGGAGCTGTTTAGCACAGCAGCTTTTCCCTTATCTTAAGAGGACAAAAAAGTAAACACTTCCAGACCCAGATCCTGGCTGGCAGATGGAACAGAGCCAGGTTTACAAGCCCCGTTTTCCTGCTTCCCCCTGCTCGATTTTTCCCAAAAACTGCCCCTCCTTTTGCACCCTGAAGCCCCCATATATAAGTCCCAGCTCACAACCCATGAGCTGACATTTTCCCTTCCCTGAAGGGAATGTGTCCCTTGTGAAATAAATCTCTATCCTGCTGAGAGTTTTATCTGTGCCTCGGTGCCTCAGCCTCCATTCGCTCGCTCTCACTCGCTCTCCACCAAATTTTTACCTATCAGTTCCCAGCACCCACATTGGGTGGCTCACAACCGCCTATGACTCCAGCAGATCTGACGCCCTCTCTGGTCTTCACCTACACTCATATGCACATACCTATGCACAGATACACATGCACACACACACATGATTAATAAAATAATAAAAACAGCTGATATGGTGTCATAGTCCTTTAACCTAGCATTTGAGAGGCAGAGGTAGGTGGATCTCTGTGAGTTCCAGGTCAGCCTGGTCTACATAGAGAGTTGCAGGCCATCTGGGGCTACAGGGAGACCCTGTCTCAAGAAATAAAAAATAAAACAAAACAAAATCAATCTTAGGACTGGAGAGATGGCTCAATGATTAAGACTTGTTGCTCTTGCGGAAGACCTGGATTTGGTTCTCAGTGCCCACATGGTGGTTTACAACCATCCGTAACTCCAGTTCCAGGGGCTTTGACATCCTCTTCTGATCTCTATAGAAACTGCATGCATGTGGTACTCTTACATACATGCAGGCAAAACACTCATATACATAAAATTTTTTTAAAATCTTGAAAAATAATTTAAAAATTTTATGTGTATGAGTGTATTGCTTGCATGTGTTCAAGTGCGCCTGTGTCATGCAATGCCTCTGGAGGTCAGAGGGCATTGGATCCCCTGGCACTGGAGTTACAGACAGTTTTTAGCGTTATGTGGATGCTGGGGAACCAAACCCAGGTATGCTGTGAGAGCAGCCAGTGCTCTTAACTGCTGAGTCATCTTCTAGCTGCCTCTAAATCTTTAAAAATAAATAAATAGGGCTGAGTGTGGTGGTACATCCTTTAATCCCAGCACTTGGGAAACAGAGGCAGGCGGATCCTGCGAGATCGAGGCCAGCCTGATCTACATAGTGAGTTCCAGGCCACCTGGAGCTACAGGGAGACCCTGTCTCAAAAAGGCAAAAAAGGCAAAAAAAAAAAAAAAAAAGTCTTGGTAGAGCAGCAGACCCACCACATAACATGTTCACTGCAGCTCTCTTCACAACAGCCAAGCTGGGCACTCAGCCTGGATGCCCATCAGCAGGTGGATAAAGAAAATGTGGTTTCGGTCTGGAGAGATGGCCCAGCAGTTACAAAGAACCTGGGTTCAGTACCCAGTACCCACAAAGTAGCTAACAACCGTCTGTAACTCCAGTTCCAGGGGATCTGATGCTCTCTTCTGACCTCTGCAGGCATTGCATGACATGGATGCACTTATATACATGCAGGCAATGCACTCATACACATAAAATAAAAATAGTAAAATATTTTAAAAAGAGAAAATGTGGTATCTATACATAGTGGAGCTTTATTCAGTGACGAAGAATGAAATTATGTGATTTGCAGGGAAATGGGTGGATCAATGTAGCAAGTGAAATAAAACAGACTCAGACAGGCAAATATTGGAGGCTAGAGAGATGCTCAATGGTTAAGAGCAATTCCTGTTCTTGTAGAGAACCAGGGTTCGGTAACCAGCACAAATCAGGTGTCTCAAAGCCTCCAGTAACTCCAGCTCCAGGGGATCTGAGGCCCACTTTTGACCTCCTCAGTCACCTGCACAGATGTGGTATATACACACAGATACACAAACATACACTTAAATAATAAAACAAATCTTCAATGAAAGACAAAAATTGCATGTTTTGTTTCATATGCAGAATCTAGATTTAGAAAAGAAGGCATGTAGGTAACTAGGTGTGGTGGTGCATGCCTTCAATTTCGGCATTCAGGAGGCGGAGTAGGTAGATCATTGTGCGAGTTCTAGGCCAGCCTGGTCTACATAGAGAGTTTCAGGCCAGTCAAGGCTACATAATGAGACCCTGTCTCAAAGATATTTAAATTTAATTTTTTGTTTTTTTTTTTGAGACAGGATCTCACTGTAGCCCCTAGTTTCTGCAGCCTGTTAACTGAGACTCCACTTCCTCTAACGTGACATCATGCTCCAAATTAACAACAGAAGAACCTCATGACTATGTCCCCTCCAGGCCTTATGCGTGCATCGAGAGCTGTGTAACCAAGAAGTGCTGAGTGAAGACACTGAGAAGGGGTCGGAGCTATTGCATCTTGCTAAGTGACCTCAGCCAGCACTGTGTGTGTGTGCATTTGTGTGTGCGGGTGTGCATGTGTGTATGTGCATCGCAGGTTTGTGTGCATGTGTGTGTGTGTTCACATGTAAGTGTATGCATGGGTATGTGTGCATTTGTGTATGTATATGTGTGCAAGCACTTGTTCATGTCTGTGAGTGCATGTATGTGCTAATGTGTGTACATGTATGCTTGTGGATGTGTGCACTTGTGTGAGTGTGTGTGCATGTGTGTACATGTGCATGCATTCCCATGTGTACATGCATATGTACATGTGTGCAGGTGTGTGTACTGGTGTGATTGTGTGTGATGGTGTGTGTACATCTGTGCATCTGTGCATCCATGTGCATGAGTGTATATGTGCCTGTGCATGTGTGTGAGTGTGTGTGCATGTGGGTACATGTGTGTGTGTATGTGCATATGTGCAAGTGGGTGTGTACTGATGTGTTTGTGTGTGCAGGTATATATGTGCTGGTGTGCACGTGTGTGTCAATGTGCAGGTATGTGTGCATGTGTGTGTGTGCAGGTTCGTGAGAGCCATAGAATGCATATGGATGTCAGAGGACAGCCTTGAGTCTGCTGTTCGCATGTGCCCACCCGAGGCTATCTGCCCATGAGCATCTGAGGATTGTATGCTTCCTAGCTCCCTATAGGAGTGCTGAGATTGCAGGCCTGCCTGACTGGGGCTGGCTTTTATGTGGGCTCTGGGGATTCCAACTCAGGTTCTCACACTTGTGTGACAAGCACTTTACCCACAGAGCCATCTACCCACCCCTGATGTTAGTATTTTTTTTTTTTTTTGGTCTTTTTGAGACAGGGTCTCCCTGTAGCCCCAGCTGTCCTGAAGCTCACTATGTAGACCAGGCTGGCCTTGAACTCACAGAGATCCGCCTGCCTCTGCCTCCCAAGTGCTGGGATTAAAGGCGTGCGTGACCAGGCCTGGCTATGATGTTAGTATTTTGGAACAGCCACTTGCTACATACCTCCGGCTGACCCTGAGCATGAGATCTTCCTGTGTTTGTTTCTGAGTGCTGGGATGGCAGATGAGTTCCCCCATGCCTGCTATGGGAGGAAAATGGAGGCCCAGAGAGGGGACAGGACTTGGATTTTGTGTACCAGAGGCTCAGGCCCTTGGGCTTGGCTTCTTGATATTTTTGTGCAGGAGTGACTCTAAGCTGTCATCTTTGGAACATTTGAGGAAGGAAGGGTATTTATTAGTCTGTAGCTGGCAGACAGGAGGGCCTGAGAGCAGAATTACAGGTCAGGAGTGGGTCAGTGGGCAACAGGTCCCAGTAGAGCCTCAGGTGCTCCGTGGGGAAGTGGGAAGCCACGCCACGCCTTGAAGGTCAAAGTTCACACAGATCTGTCTTCTGGGAACCCAGTGACATGGAGAGGAGGTGGGGACACTGGCCAGCTCACCATACCCGAGGTTTCTCCAACCTAACTGTCCTGTAATTTCGGGTTTTGTGACTCACTGGAGAAAGACAGGACAAACACATCCCTGGGGTGGGAGGAGGCCACGCCTGTTTTTCCTGGTTATGATATTTCCTGGGGCCCTTGAAGAATCCCATAGGATCTGGGTGAATGGGGTGGATTGCCAGGACCCCATCATCCCTGTGGGAAAGACCCTGGACCTCCCCATTGTTTCGTGTGGGCTCTGACTGTGCTTGCAAGTGGCATTTGGTCAAGTTGGAAGAGATGGTAAGAGTGGAGGGGAAGAGAGGGTGAGAGGAAGGGCCGAGGGAGCTCAGGATTTCGCTTCTTAGAGTCAGAATTAGAATTCCAGATGTGGATTATTATTATTCCTATTATTATATTTATTATTTTTATTTTATGTGTACGAGTGTATTGCCTGCATGTATGTGAGTGCACCCGTGTTGTGCAATGCTGTGGAGGTCAGAAGAGGGCTTTGGATTCCCTTGGAACTGGAGTTAAGGACGTTTCATAGCTGCCATGTGGGTGCTGGGAATTGAACCAGGGTCCTCTGCAAGAGCAGTCAGTGCTCTTAACTGCTGAGCCATCTCTCCAGCCCCTATTATTATTGTTTTTGAGACTAGGTCTCATGTAGCCCAAGCTGGCCTCAAACTTCCTAAGTAGCAGAGGATGACCTTGAACTCCTGATTCTCCTATCTCCACCTTCAGAGTACTGGGATTACTGGCATGTGCCACTTGGTTTTGGGGGTGTTGGGGGGTGTTGGGGGTGGAGCTCAGGTACTTTATCCACTGCTTCTCTGGATAGAAAATTTTATCATCACATCTTTGGAACGCACATCAGAGCCTCAGATTCTTGGAAGTGGCTAGGGCAGAAAACACCCAATTAAGGTAAACATTTGACCACAGTCAGCAGCAGTTCAGTGGCCTCTCAGACCTTCAGGAATTCTTGTAGTTTGGGGAGAGTTCTCCAAAGTTTAGGCTGTACCATGGGCGAGTCCGTTGGCTCCAAACCCTGCTTCCTAAGACAGCGTGGTCACAGTATTCTGATGGGGCATGTGTCCATGTTGGAACTGGGCAGCTCTGTGCTCCTCATAAATCAAATGAGCCCCTGTTAGAGCATTGTAGTCTGAGCCACAGTCCCCAAATGCTCTGGGGACTGCAAAGGGTTAGAAACTCTTCATCCATTTTTGTATTCTTTTTTCTCTTTTTTCTTTTTCTTTTTGTCTTTGAGACAGGCTCTCCCCCTCCTCTTCCTCCTCCTCCCTTCTCTTTTCCTCTTTTTCCTCCTTCTCTTCCTCCTCCTCCTCCTTTAGTTCCTCCTCCTCCCTTCCCTCCTCCTCTTCTTTCTCCTCTTCTTTCTCCCTCTTTGATTTTTTTTTTCTTTTTGTATTTTGAGACAGGGGCTTCCTGTAGCCCCAGCTGTCCTGGAACTCACTATGTAGACCAGGCTGGCCTTGAACTCAGAGATCCGCCTGCCTCTGCCTCCCAAGTGCCGGGACTAAAGCCATGCACCACCACACCCAGCTCATTTTTGTATTCAAAATCATAAAAGATTTTCAGAGTGTTTTTTACACTTATTTATTTATTTATTTATTTATTTGTGTGTGTGTGTGTGTGTGTGTGTGTGTGTGTGATTTATATGGGCTCCTGCACACCGTGACTTGTGTATGGAAGTCAGAAAACATCTTGTGGTAATCAGTTCTCTCCTTCTACCATGTGGGTCCCAAGGGTTGAACGCAGGTCATCAGGCTTGGTGGCAAGTTCCTCTACCTACTGGATCATCTCATTGGCCTTAGTGCATGTTTTGATAAACATGTGTGCACTTTTTTCTCAGTGCTTTATTTTTTGGTGGTGGTGGGAGTTGAACCCAGAACCTTATGCATGCCAGGCCAGCACTCTACCACTGAGCCCTCACTGGTGGAACAAAGCATTAGACCACTGAGCTACAATTGTAACGGCTTAGATCTGGGCTTTTCTTTCTGTTCTATTTATTTATATTTATATTTATTTATATTCTATTTTTTTTAAAAAAATATGGGACGCGTCACGAATTTGTGTGTCATCCTTGCACAGGGGCCATGCTAATCTCCTCTGTATCGTTCCAGTTTTAGTATACGTGTTGCTGAAGTGAGCACTATATTCAATTTTTTTTGTGTGTGTGTATGAGTGTATTTCCTGCATGTAAGTAAGTGCACCCATGTCGTGCAATGCCCACGGAAGACAGAAGAGGCTGTCGGATCCCCTGGAACTGGAGTTACAGACAGTTGTTAGCTGCCGTGTGGGTGCTGGGATTCGAACCCAGGTCTTCTGCAAGAACAGTCAGTGTTCTTAGCCACTGAGCCATCTCTCCAGCGCCTATTCTGTTTTTTTTTTTTTTAAATATTTTACTCTGGGGCTACAGGGAGACCCTGTCTCAAAAAATTTTTTTACTTATTTTTATTTTGTGTGTATGTGTGTATTGCCTGCATGTAGGTAAGTGCACCAGTGTCATGCAATGCCCACAGAGGACAGAAGAGGCCATCGGATACCCTGGAACTGGAGTAACAGACAGTTGTTAGCTGCCATGTGGGTGCTGGGATTTGAACCCGGGTCTTCTGCAAGCACAACCAGTGTTGTTAACTGCTTAGCCATCTCTCTAGCCCCTATAGTCTATTTTTATTTATTTATTTATTTATTATTTATTTATTTAATTTTCTTTTGGTTCTTTTGAGACAGGGTCTCCCTGTAGCCCCAGCTGACCTGGAACTCACTGTGTAGACCAAGCTGGCCTTGAACTCATAGAGATCTGCCTGCCTCTGCCTCCCAAGGGTTGGGATTTATGGTGTGTACTGGCTAAATTTATTTGCTTTCTGAGCATGTTTTGACTATGTCTTGATGGTCTTGAATTTGCACCAGGAGCGTGAGGCACCACACCCAGCTCTGTCATTATTTAATATCCTTTAGTCTGAAATTGGCTCCCTACTGTGAATATACATCTAGAAGTCTGTTTTTGAAGCTCTTATGATGTGTAGATAGAAGGGAAACTGATTAAAATATGGAACAGAAGTGTGTGCTGGTGCAGGATGGAAACCCCAGCCTCGGAGGCCAAAGTAGAAGGCAGAGTTTGAGGCCAGCCTGGGCGACATAGTGAGACCACTGACTCGAGAAAAAAAAGACTTGGGCATGGTATAGCTATAAAGTACCTGTCTAGAATCCCCCAGTGAGGGGCTGGAGTTGTGTCTCAGTGGTAGAGCATCTGCCTCGAATCCCCCAGTGAGGGGCTGGGGTGTGGCTCAATGGTAGAGCCCCTGCCTAGAATCCCCCAGTGAGGGGCTGGGGCATGAGAAGGGAGAGGGAGAGAGGACTCAGAATTGCCTGTCTGTGTTTGCAGAGGAAATACCAGGCATGGTATGAGACTGAGTACAAAAAGTTTTCAGGATTGTTATCAGCAATAATTGTATAGGGTGTGGTCTGTTGGAGGGGGGAAGAGATGGGGGATGTGTGGCTGATGATAAAAGCAGCTAACACACACACACACACACACACACACACACACACACACACTGCTCCATGTGGGCCATCACTGTGACAGCCATTCCCTCCCTAGCTGACTCATTGACCATATTGAATCCTCACAGTGCTCCCTAAGGTAGGTGCATAATTACTCCTCTTTATAGAGGAAGCACAGAGAGGTTAGTTAGTTTACTGAAGGCCACATAGCTGTAGAGGCTTTGAGTTTTACTTTTGAATTTGTTTTGTTTTGCTTTTTTTGTTTTTGGTTTGGGATTTTTTTGTTGTTGTTGTTGTTGTTTTGAAACAGGGTCTCATTATGTAGCCTGAGCTGGCCTGAAACTCACTATGTACACCAGGCTGGCCTCGAACTCAGAGAGTGCTGGAATTAAAGGCATGTGCCACCATGCCAGGCTTATTTTGCTTTTAAAATAAAGTTTTACTTATTTTTATATGTATGTGTGTGTGTGTGTGTGTGCTTGCATGAGTTTATGTGTATTATGTGCGAGCAGGATCCTGTGGAGCAGAAAACAGCTTCAGAATCCCTGGAACTGGAGTTACAGATAGTTGAGAGCTGCCATGTGGGTGCTGGTAACTGAACCTGAGTCCTCTGCAAGAGCAGCCAGTGCTCTTAAGCACTGAGCATCTCTGCAGGCCCTGCTTTTCTTTTTCTTTTTTTCCTTCTTGAGACTGAGTCTTACCCTATATCCCAGGCTGGCCTTAAAGTCATGGCAATCCTTATGCCTCAGCCTCCACATGCTGGATGACAGGTAAGTTGGGTTTTTTTTGGTCTTTTTTTTTTTTGAAACAGGGTCTCTTTGTAGCCCCAGCTGTCCTGGAACTCACTATGTAGACCAAGGTGGCCTTGAACTCACAGAAATCCAACTGCCTCTGCCTCTCGAGTGCTGGGACTAAAGGCATGCACCACCATGCCTGGCTGTGATGACAGATAAGTTTTAAAAAACCAGGCACATTTTCCTCTAAGGATGAAAAACTATGTGACAGGCTGGCTTGGCCTCATAGCTGGGCACTTGGCAGAGCTGGGAGTGTCTCGACTTCCGCTCCGTCCTTCCTGTTTTGTCAGTGCTGGCGCCCTGGGCAGGGCAGACAGCCCATAATAGTCAGAGGAGAACTACAGGGTCTGGCCACTGACACGGGGTGGGGTGTGCCCTCTCCTTGTCCTACCAGAAGCTGCCTGCTCCCTTGTCATGTGTCTCTGATGTATTAAGTCCTCAAGATCTCATCAAACTGGTGAGCCAGGTCCCAGGACTTGTTTCTCAGAAGAGGAATTGGACCAAGCGACTGCCACTGAAAGTCACAGAGCCAGAGTTGGCTTAGGGCTTCCAGCTGTAAATGGCCTTCCGATTTCCAGATTCTCACATTTGGGGATGGTAATATTCCAGGGCACAGGACTAGGATGCTTTGCAATTCAGCTCTGACCTCCCCTTAACTGAGAGATCTTGGGTAAGTGACTCAGCCTCTCTGTGCCTCTCCAGCTGCAAAATCAGCTGAATAAAATAGTATCAAAGTCATAGGGCTGGTGGAAGGCTTAAAGAGCACAATGTGGTAAAATGTTCAGGGCATGTCTGGAACAGCACAAAGTACTCAGAAATTATGCCTTCTAATAATGTCAAACTATTATTATTGTTGGATTATATCATTTGTTTTTAAAAAATATTTTATTATTTTAATTTTTATTATTTTATTTTATTTTTATGTGTATGAGTGTATTGCCTGCATGTATGTGAGTGCACCCATGTCATGCAATGCCACGGAGGCCAGAAGAAGGCTTCAGATTCCCCTAGAGCTGGAGTTAAGGACGGTTCGTAGCCACCATGTGGGTGCTGGGAATCGAACCTGGGTCCTCTGCAAGAGCAGTCAGTGCTCTTAACTGCTGAGCCATCTCTCCAGCCACTATTATTTTTATTTTATGTGTATAAGTGTATTGCCTGCGTGTACATAAGTGCACCCATGTCATGCAATGCCCAGGGAGTTCAGAAAAGGGTGTCAGTCCCCTAGAACTGGAGTTATGGATGGTTGTTAGCAGCCATGTGAGTGCTGGGAACCAAACGTGGGTCGTCTGGTAGAGCAGCCATTGCTCTTAACAGTTGAGCTGTCTTTCCAGCCCCAACTTGTTGCTTTTATATTTTGAAGATGTATGTGTACACGTGTGAGGGTGCTTGTGGAGACCAGAAGGGGGTGTTAGATAGTTCCATAACTCCCTGGAACTAGAGTTATGTACAGTTGTTAGCCACTGTGTGGGTGCTGGGAGCTGAACCCAGGTCCTCTGCAAAAGCAGTCAGTGTTCTTAACTGCTGAGTCATCTCTCCAGTCTTCCCTCTTTAAAATTTTATTTTTCTTTTAGCTGGGCGTGGTAGCTCACGCCTTTAATCCCAGCACTCAGGAGGTAGAGGCAGGCGGTTCTCTGTGTGATCAAGACCAGGCTGGTCTACATCGCAGGCCAGCTGGGGATACAGGGAGGTTATGTCTCATAAAATGTTTTTCATTTATTTATATTTAGTTTATGTGTATGAGTGTTTTGCCTACGTGTATGTAAGTGTACCACATACATGCAGTACCTAAGTAGGCCAGAAGAGGGTGTCTGATCCCCAGGAACAGGAGTTACAGATGGTTGTTAGCTGCCATTTGGCTGCTGGGAATCAAACCTGGGTCCTCTTCAAGAGCAGCCAGTGCTCTTAACCACTAAGCCATCTCTCTAGCCCTCAGCTACCTTTCATACACAGCTCAGGATCATATGTCTAGGCATGGTGCAGCCCACAGTGATCTGGGACCTCCCACATCAATCATCAATCAAGACAGTTCCCCTCAGACATGCCCACAGGCCAATTTGATCTGGGAATTCTTCAATGGAAGTTCAATGGAGGTTCCCTCTTCCCAGGTTGAATCACATTGACAGTGAAAACCAACCAGGACAATCCCCTACAGGTATGGCCAGAGGCCTATCACTCATTTGCTTCTGGAATCTATCTGGTTGACATTTGACATTAACCATCACGATATATTGGGTTTTGTTGTTGTTTTTGTCCTCTTAAAAATGTTTTATTATTTTATGTGTACGAGTGTATCGCCTGCATGTATGTGAGCACACCCGTGTCACGCAGTGCCTCAGAGGTCAGAAGAGGGCTTTGGATTCCCCTGGAACTGGAGTTAAGGACGGTTCATGGCTGCCATGTGGGTGCTGGGAATCAAACCTGGGTCCTCTGTAAGAGCAGTCAGTGCTCTTAACCGCTGAGCCATCTCTCCAGCCCCTGTTGTTTGTCTTTTTGAGACAGTTTCACCTTGTAGCCCCAGCTGGCTTGGAACTGGCTACATAGACTAGGCTGGCCTCTATCTCACAGAGATCCTCTTGCTTCCGCCTCCTGAGTGCTGGGATTAAAGGCCTGGGGCGCTACGCCTGGCTATCACAGTATGCTGGAAAGCTGGTACTCTAATGTGCTGTCACTCTAATGTTGCAGCCCTGGAATCTCTAGTCTAGAGCTGGGTCTGCTCTGCACCAGGAGGGCAAAGCTCTCCCGGAGTCCTCTCTTCTCTGTTCCCTGCAGGTGTCCCAGGCCCCGATGGAGGAGCAGTATTCCCAAGCCTATGCTGAGTACAAGGATGCAGATTACAGTCACCTTCCTGATGACCCTGTAGATTGCCTAGATGGTTCCTGCGTCTCCAGCAACATCCATCTTGTGGCCCCTCTGCTCCTGTATGCTGTCATCTTCCTGGTGGGCATTCCAGGCAATGCCATGGTGGCTTGGGTGACCGGGAAAGAGTCCCGCCACAGACTTTGGGCCTCCTGGTTCCTGCACCTGGCCGTGGCTGACCTGCTCTGCTGTCTGGCTCTGCCCATTCTGGCTGTGCCCATTGCTCAAAAGGGCCACTGGCCTTATGGGGCAGTGGGCTGCCGGCTTCTGCCCTCTGTCATTCTCCTGTCCATGTACACCAGCGTGCTGCTCCTGACTGCCCTTAGTGCTGACCTCTGCCTGCTGGCCTCCAGGCTCCCCTGGTGGGATACAGCTCGCCGGAAGATTGGGGTACGGGTGGCCCAGGTCACTGTCTGGGTGTTAGCTCTGTTACTAACGGTGCCTACTGCTATCCACCGCCAACTGATTCAGGAGCATTACCCCTCTCAGCTGCAGTGTGTCATCAACTATGGAGGCTCTGTGACTGCAGAAGCCTCAGTCACTGCTGTCAGGTTTCTCTTTGGCTTCCTGGGGCCCCTGGTGTTCATGGCTAGCTGCCACGGTGTCCTCCAGTGCTGGATGGGCCAACGTCACTGGCCATTGGGCACAGCCATCATGGTAGGGTTTTTCATCTGCTGGACCCCTTACCATGTCTTGGGGGTTGTGATTACTGTGGCCGCTCCCCACTCCCCACTTCTTGCCCGGGCTCTGCAAGCTGAGCCCCTAGTTGTAGGGCTGGCCCTTGCTCACAGCTCTCTGAACCCGATTATCTTTCTGTATTTTGGGAGGGGTCAACTCCGTAAGTCATTAAGGGCTGCATGTCACTGGGCCCTGAGGGAGCCACAGAATGAGGAAAGTATAACCAAGACACCCACCAGCCATGAGATAATATCTGAGATGGAGCTATAGGCAACAGGGACATTGGATTTGAATTTCCTGGGTCTGGCTTCAGGCATAGCTAGATCCAGGAGCTCAATGATGACTTTGTTTTAGTCTTCATTCAATAAACATTCATCCTACGCTTGTTTATGGCAAGCACCGATACAGGTGTTGGAGGACAGCTGTGGCCAGTACAATTCCTCTCCTTAGGAGCTGGTATTTAGCAGAGGGGATCAAAGAAGGCTGGTTGGGGCAGCCTAGGTCAACCAAGCTAGTCCCTTTCAGAAAAGGTGACATCTGAGCCAAAACTTGAATAAGAGAAGAAGACCCATTCTTTTAAATCTGGGGAGAACTGTTCTAAGCAGAGAAGAAGCCAGTGTTCCTCCTCCAGGGAGCCCTCCCTGATCCTCATCTGTCCCTGGGAGAAGGGCTTTTCCTTTCTTGCAACCTCTTGAACACAGTTTTTCAAATGAACTCTAAATTCCCCCAGTGGTGACAACTGGACAAATTTTGGGGGTAAATTCTCTCCTTCCACTATGCGGGTCTTAGGGGTTGAACTGAGAGGTCTTCAGGTTTGGCTGCAAGTACCTTTACTGCTCAGCCATGTTGTTGGCCCAACCTAGTCTCTACTCTCCCTTTCCATCCAACGGCTTAGAAAGCATTGTATTTTCTTTGTCGATACCCTAATTTTCTAGCTGGACTTTGGGTTCTTTGATGTTGCTGATGTCTTTTGTTGTGGGGGGATCTTTAAAAGGTTATTAAAAGTTTTTCATACAAGTATGGACTGTGTATTGAGCAAATCCCTGCCCTCCAACCCCAGGTTTGGGGGATTTTAGTATCTGTGACATGTTGTGTCCAGCCAGCTTTCTTCTACAAATCTCCAGGTCTTGACTTTGGTTTGGATATCTGTTTTGATTTATTTTGAGGTAGGGTCTTATGGGAGCCCAGGCTGGCCTCAAATTTGCTGCGTAGCCAAGGATGACTTTCAACTTCTGATCTTCCTGCCTTCATCTCCTGAGTTCTGGGATTTCAGGTGTGCATCACCACACCTGATTTATGTTTTGCTGGGGACCAAACCCAGGGCTTCATTCACACTAGGTAATAACCCTACCAACCGAACTACATCCCAGTAAGCATCTTGTGTGTGTCTTTTAAATTGTTTTTCTAGACACCCTTTTTAAAATTACTTTTGTTATGGGGCTGGAGAGATGGCTCAGTGGTTAAGAACACTGGCTGTTCTTGCAGATGACCTGGGTTTGAATCCCAGCACCCACATGGCAGCTAACAACTGTCCGTAACTCCAGTTCCAGGGGATCTGATGGCCTCTTCTGTCCTCCATGGGCATTGCATGACATGGGTGCACTTACCCACATGCAGGCAATACATGCATACACATAAAATAAAAAAAAAATAAATATTAAAAAAATCACTTTTGTTTTATATGTATGAACATATTGCCTGCATATATATTAAATGCACCCATGTCGTGCAATGCCCATGGAGGTCAGAAGAGGGTGTTAAATCCCTTGGAACTGGAATTATGGTCAGTTCTTAGCTGCCATGTGAGTACTGGGAACTGAATCCAGGTCCTCTGCAAGAGCAGCCAGTGCTCTTAACTGCTGAGCCATCTCTCCACAGCACCCTGGACACCCTTTTTACTATTTAAAATTTAAAAAAAATTTAATAATTTATTATTTTTATTTTATGTGTATGCATGTGTTGTCTGCGTGTAGGTAAGTGTAGATAAGTACACTCATGTCGTGTAATGCCCGTAGAGGACAGAAGAGGCCGTCGGATCCCCTGGAACTGGAGTTACGGACAGTTGTTAGCTGCCATGTAGGTGCTGGGATTCGAACCTGGGTCTTCTGCAAGAACAACCAGTGTTCTTAACTGCTGAGCCATCTCTCCAGCCCCTCTTTTTGCTATTTTATTTATTTTACTGTATTTGATAGAGAAACCCATATTGGGGCCTCAGTAGTACATATTTTATTCCTTGGTAGCTTATATAAAATTGTCATGTATCAATGATTAAGACCAAAGCTGTCTTTTACACTTAATTTTTCCCCTGGGGTAATTTATTTTAATATTTTCGTGGTGCTTGAGATGGAATTCAGAGCCTCCTGAATTCTAGGCAGGTGCTCTACCACAGAGCCACGCCCCCAGCCCCCCACTGGGGGTTCTGGGTAGAAATTCTACCACTGAACTCCTTGGACAATTTGTATAGCTGCCCAAAAAGTGTGAAAAAATCTGGTTAATTTGTTGGAATCAGGTAATATTTTCAGAAGGACTTTATTAAAAAATGGGATTTTGCCGGGCATGGTGGTGCACGCCTTTAATTCAAGCACTTGGGAGGCAGAGGCAGGCAGATCTCTGTGAGTTCAAGGCCAGCCTGGTCTACATAGTGAGTTCCAGGACAGCTGGGGCTATAGGGAGACCCTGTCTCAAAAAGACCAAAAAATGGATTTTAAAATACTGTGAAGGCATATATTGCAAAATTGAATATAGCTCAAACTTAGAGGAAGACAAATGTAAGTTTTGTGCAATCAAAAGTAACTGTTGCCATGCCTCACCAGGACAGGAACCACTGTGACTTGACACCCTGGGGAGCTAGTCAGAACTCACCCACTCCTGCAATCTTCCCTCCCCTCAGAAGGGAAGGGGAAAAAAGAAAAAGAAAAAAAAGACCAGAAAAAAAGAAATTTCATGTTTGCTTCCAAATATTTCGGTGCAATTTTACATAGAATTCCTTGATCATTAAAAGTAGTATTTTGTTTTGATTCATTGTAAATTTCCCTTGTTCATATTGTTGTGCAGCAACTTCTCCAAATTGATTTTTTTTTTTTTTGGTCTTTTTGAGACAAGATCTCTCTGTAGCCCCAGCTGGCCTGGAACTCACTATGTAGACCAAGCTGGCCTGGAACTCACAGAGATCTGCCTGCCTCTACCTCCTGAGTGCTGACAGCTACCTTTCTTTTTTTATTTATTATTTTTATTTTATGCATATGCGTGCATTGCCTGCATGTATATAAGTATACCCATGTCGTGCAGTGCCCATGGAGGTCAAAGAGGGTGTTGGATCCCCTGGAACTGGAGTAACAGTTGTTAGCCTCCATGTGGGTGCTGGGAACTGAACCTGGGTCCTCTACAAGAGCAACCAGTGCTCTTAACCACTTAGCCATCTTTCCAGCCCCCATAGCTACCTTCCTTACACCGCCCAGGCCCACTTGCCTAGGGATGGGGCCATCCACAGCGGGCTATGCCCTCTCACATTGATCATCAAACAAAACAGTCTTTCCCAGACATGGCTGTAGGCCAATCTAGTCTGAGAAAGTCTTCAATTGAGTTCCCTCTTCCCAGGTGACTCTAGGTTGTTTCAAGTTGACACTAAAAATGAACCAGGACACCTGGGTTATATAAGCAGTAAGGACTCCTAAAGAGAGTCTCTGATCTGTTGAGCTGCTGGCAAGCGGTTCAGAGAACAAAAGCTTTCATCACTCATGCTAGGGTGGGTTTTCGGCTGTCCATATTTCTGTAAGTCACCCCTCATACAGTAAACTCATTGGTTCACTGAGTTGGTCTTTGGTGGTAGCCTTACTTCAGCCTGTTATCAGTTCCCTATCTGGACTGAGTAGGTGTTTGTTTCCATCTCCCCAGGTATATTGTCATACAACACAAACTTAAGTTTGTTTATCCACGACATTTTTTGTGTGTGTCTGAATGAATATTTTGGGGTGTGTGTGTGTGTGTGTGTGTGTGTGAAGTCACTGTGTAAGCATGTGTGATTGTGTATGAGGCGGTCATAGGTCGACACTGGGTGTGTCCTCTTTCCCTTTTCATATTATATACTTAAAAGAATTATTTACAGTTGGGCGTGGTGGAGCGCACCTTTGATCCCAGCACTCAAGAGGCAGAGACGCAGGCGAATCTCTGAGATTGAAGCCGGCCTGGTCTACATAGTGAGTGCCAGGTGGGCTGGGGCTACAGAGAGACCCTGTTTCAAAAAGACCAAAAATTATTTACATTTATGTGTATGTGCATACATGTATGTCATGGTGCACATTTGGAGGTCAGTGGACAATTTGCAGGAGTCAATTCTCTACTTCCATGACGTGGGTCCCAGCAATTGAGTTCATGTTGTCAGGCTTGGCTGCAGGTATCTGTACTCACTGAGACACCTTGCTAGCCCTCCACATTTTCTGACAAGGTCTCTCACTGAACCTGGACCTGTCTGTTTCAGCTAAACTTCTGCCCAGTGATCTCCAGGAATCCCCTCCCCTCCCCCGTCTTTGCCTCCCCAGTGGTGGGATTACAGGTTTGTGTCAAGGTGCCTGGCTTTTTTCAGATGGGTGATAAAAGCCTCAGATACTCAGGCTTTTCCCAAAAGCCCTATACTGATTGAACCATCTCTGCAGCCCTCTATTGGTAATTTTTCTTTTTTCTGAGGCAGTGTCTTTCTATGTAGCCCAGACTGGCCTTTCATGGCAATCAATCCTCCGGCCTCAGCCTCTCAAGTATGCACAGGGATCACAGCCCGATGCCAACCATTTGCCTTGTTTTTTAAACATAAAAATACAGACTTCTGCCGGGTGTGGTAGTGCACGCCTTTAATCCCAGCACTCAGGAGGCAGAGGCAGGCAGATCTCTGTGAGTTCAAGGCCAGCCTGGTCTACATAGTGAGTTCCAGGACAGCTGGGGCTACAGGGAGACCCTGTCTCAAAAAGACCGAAAAAAAAAAGAATCTATTTTATTTTGTCTGTGTGTATCTGTCTGTCTGTATGTGAATATGAGTTTAGGTACTGTTAGAGGCCAGAAGAGGGCTTCAGATCCCCTGGACCTGGAATTTCGGGTGGTTGTGAGCCATTCATCTGCAGGTGCTAGGAACCAAACTCAGATGACACTGCTCTTGGGAGAGTACAGTCCTCAGGTCTGAGGTTGGTTACAGGCATGTAGGAGACTGAGGTGAAGAAAACAAATGAAGTCTCTGTTCCTGGGCGGTGGAGGACACAGAGACTTGACACAAAAAGTAAAAGCAAAATCTGGACATGGTGGTTGTGCTGGACAGCTTTAGTGTCAACTTGACACACCTGGGTTGGGGTAGCCTTAATTGGGGAATTGTCTCTATTGGACTGGCCTGTGGCCATGTCTGTGGGTCATCTTCTGATGAGTGATGTGGGAGGGCCCAGCCCACTGTGGGTGGTGCCACCCCTGGGCAGGTGGGCCTGTGTTGCATAAGAAAGCAGGCTGAGCAAGGGGCCAGAGAGCAAGCCAGTAAGCAGTGATCCTCCATGGGCTGTGTTCCAGCTCCTGCCTCCAGGTTCCTGCCCTGAGTTCCTACCTTGGGCTCCCGGATGAATTGTGACCCAGGATATGTAAGCTAAATAAACCCTATCCTCCCCAAGTTGGTAGTGGTCAGAGTATTTTGTCACAGCAATGAAGAACAAACTAGGACAGTGTGCAGGCCCATAATCCTAGCACTCAGGAGGCTGAGGCAGGAAGATCACAAGTTGGGCTACATAGTAAGATCCTACCTTAAAAAAATCATAAATAGGGGCTAGAAATATGGCTCAATTGTTAAGAGCACTGGAGGCTCTTGCAGAGGACCTGGGTTCAGGTCTCAGCACCCACACAGCAGCTAACAACCATCCATAACTCCAGTTCTAGGGAATTCGACACCCTCTTCTGACCTCTGTGGGCATTGCATGACACGGGTGCACTTACATACATGCAAGCAATACACTCATACACATAAAATAAAAATATTTTAAAAATCATGAAGTAAATAAAATATTAAGCAATACTATATGGCAAAGCACAAATTGGATAGGAGGGTGTGGGGAGATGTTATTTTAAGCAGCACTGTCAGAGAAGACACCTTCAATTGAAAGAGAGTGCCCCTCAGACCCCCTCCCTATCCTCTGATAAAAAGCTGCCCTCCACCTAACTCTGGAAATCCCCTTCATTGTTCAAACCCTTTCCTGGTATCTGTTTATGATTTCTATGGAAATGGTCTGGGGCAGAAGAGATAGAATGTTCTGCCCCAGGTGGGCAGGCCAATGACAGTATACTTGATACATCTGTGTATGGTTACTATGGAAATAATCTGGGGCAGAAGAGAAAGAACGTTCTGCCCCAGGTAAGACAGCCAATGGCTGTATAGATAAAGTCTCTGGAAATCGGCCCTAGATTGTTCCAATCCTTTCCTGGTTATTCTGTGTATAGTTTCTATGGACATCCCCTGCCTTGTGGTTTTTGTGGGTTTTCTGCTTAAAAGCTCTGCATTTTCACTGTTTGGGGTCTCAGTACAGCTCCTGAGACTGTCTGCGTCCCCAACCGGTTGGTTCCAATAAAGCGCTCCTTTTTACTGAGACTCAGTGTCCGAGTGGTCAATTTAGGGAATTTTACGGACCCTTAACACAATAAAATAACATGAGTGGAAAAGTGAGACTCCAGGACATAAAAATGCAAAAACTGAGCTGCATTTGTATACTTTATTTTTTTATTTTTTAAAACAGGGTCTCATTATGTAGCCCTGGCTGGCCTGGAACTCACTATGTAGACCAGTCTGGCCTCAAACTCACAGAGATCTGACTGCCTCTGCCTCCTGAGTGCTGGCATTAAAGGCATGCACCACCATGCCAGGTGTTTATATACTTTAAAAAAATTTGATGTTTTAATTTTATGTGTATGACTGTATTGTCTGTATGAATGTAAGTGCACCCCTGTTGTGCAGTGCCAGCAGAGGTCAGAAAAGGGCCTCAGATCCCCTGGAACTGGATTTACAGATGGTTGTTAGCCACTATGTGAATGCTGAGACCTGAACCCGGGTCTTCTGCAAGAACACTTAGTGCTTTTAACGGTTGAATCATCTCTCCAGTCCTATTTTATGTTTTGCCTATGTAAGTGCCTCTGAAGCTCACTTCCCTCAATGATTGACACATCCAAGAGTACCAAGGTGCTTTCCCTGGAGTTTTTTTCTCGTTCATTTAGTCACGAGTATGTTTGTGCCTCTGCAGTGGGCTTTGGGAGACACAACGCAGACCATACTAGTGAGTTATATTAATAGAGTGATCACAGGACTGCCTTAATAGTTCCTGAGCTTTCTCGCTGGCTCAAAGTCCTGCTTTCTAGTAACCTTGGGGTGCAGGTGACTGCAGATGAGAAGGGCTGAGGCAGGGCCAGGAGAGGACACGTGACTGCAATGCCTCCTCCGGCCTCGAGAGGGCGCCCAGACACACCCGAGACAGCCTGAAGCCAGAAGGGCCAAGAACACTCTGTGCGCAGGCGCAGCGGGATCTTGTGCTTCCGCGTCTCCCTATTGGCTCTTCTGTGCAGAGAGGCGGGGTCGGTCGTGGCCATCCTTACTGGCTCCTGGACGGAAGCGAGGTTGGAGTGCGCAGGCGCAGGCCCGATTTTGTGACCGGAAGTTGAGGCGTCCTCCGAGGCTCCTGAGGTGAGGGGCGGGGCGCGCGTGCGGGGCGGTATTGTGGCTGGCCTGTGCGGGACTCGGTCGGGTCTGCCTCAGAAGCAACTGGGGAGCGAGGGGACCCCTGAGATAATGTGCCCGGAAGCGCAGGGCTGGCGTCGGGGGCGGGGATGGGCAGTTGACTGAGCGGAAGCCTGAGGAAGAAGCTGGGGGGCCGAGAGGCCGTGAACTGACTGCGTGGAGAAGCGGAAAGAAGTTTCGAGAAACGGACTGAGAGGCCAGGACCTTGAGAGAGAAGAGCTGGAAAGGGAGGAGTTGATGGCATGAGGCGGCCGGGTGCCACGCGAGAGAAGGATGCTGGGGTGGGTGGGGGGCCTTGACCCCGGAAACAGCCTGCGAATGGAGAGAAGATGGACCCACGTCTATGGAAAGGGAGGTTGAAATAATACTCGAAAAGTCGAAGGTGATGAAGAATCAATGCTTGAAAATGAAGGGAGGACTGGAACCCAGATCCCTAAATTCCAATTTTTCATACCACCTATCTCAGTAAATAGACTAGTGCTTTCATACCACCTATCTCAGTAAATAGACTAGTGCTTTCTTAGTGTGAGAAAAGTGAGAGTATACGTGTACATACATGTTTGAGACAAGATTGGGGGTGTTCAGGACGGTATGATTGTAGACAAGTGATTGAGTCTACCTCAACACAGAATCCATGTAAGTGGTAGCTATTCAAGCTGCTGACCATTGAGAGAGAAAGACATTAGATGGAAACATGGAGAGAAAACCGGAGGCAGAAATGGAGTGCCAGGAGCCAGGTGTGACTCTGAGCACTGGAGGCTGAGGCAGGATTGTGAATTGGAGATCATACTACATAGCAAAAGCCTGTCTCCAAAAATAAATCCAAAAAAATAACGATGGAAACAAAATGAGAAAGATGGATGGAGAAAGTCACATGGAGACCTGAAGTGGGGGGGAGAGGGAAGAAATAGAGTTGGATTACAGAAAGTAAAGATCAAACAAATCAGGAGGTGGGAGATGGCTTAGATGACTTAGTTGATGAAGTATTGGCTGCACAAGCATAAGGGCCTGAGTTCAAATCCTCAGCATCCATGTAAAATCCTGGCATAACCATTCCTGTAACCATAGTGCTGGGGGCTGGAAACAGGTAGATATCAGGAGCTTGCTGGCCAGCCAGTGGGAGACCCTATCTCAAGATGGGGAGTGATTCAAGAATACAGCCTAGCATCTGGCTTCCAGGCATGTCCGGGTGTCACCTCACTTGCATACAAGACAACAAGAAATTAGAGAAATCCTGTAAGTTAGGAAAATACTGAAAATTAAGATGAAACCTCACAGGAATAAATGTCAAATGCAGTTAGGTCTTTAAAAAAATATCAGGAAAAAGCCAGGCATGGTGGCGCACAACCTTTAATCCCAGCACTTGGGAGGCAGAGGCAGGAGGAATCTCTGTGAGTTTGAGGCCAGCCTGGTCTACAGAGTGAGTTCCAGGTAGCTGGAGCTACAGGGAAACCCTGTCTCAAAAAGACCAAAAAAAAAAAAAAAAAAAAAAACTGGGTGTGGTGGCATACACCTTTAATAGGCAGGTGAATCTCTGTGAGTTCAAGGCCAGACTGGTCTACATAGCAAGTTCTAGGCCAAGAGAGATGGTATCAGGAAAAGGAAGAGAGATGTGGGAAGATGGACTGAAAAAGAGACCAAGGTCTGAAGATGGAGAGGAAACCAACCCAGTAAAGGACATGAGCCCAGGAGTAGCCCAAAACTAAGAGATGATTATAGACAAAGTTATAAAGAAGAGGATCCAGGGAATTTAAAAGTCCAAGAAAAGCCAGGCATGCTGGTGCACACCTGTAATCTTAGCATTTGGAAGACTGAGATAGGAAGGTTGTGACTTTCAATCTAACCTGATCCTGCATGGCAAATGTGAGGCCAGAAGCCACACCCTGTTTTAGATGAATTGAGTATGATGGTGTACATCTGTAATCCAAGCACTTGGATGATGGAGGCAGGAGGATGACTTTAAGGCCAGCCTGGGCTACCTGAGACTGGCTCAGAAAAGTAGAAAAGAAACCCAGAAGTCGAATGAATGAAACCGTAAAAGATTCCATGAGGGTCATATGATGCTATTGGGCCCAGTTGTATAGGCAGTTTATTACCTGAAAGGTCCCTGTCCTTTTCTGAGTATCACTGGTTCGGTATTCCCTTGGCTCTTAAAAGCGAAGAGTTCTTGAGGCAGGCCCGTCATTGGGTGTTTACGCAGAGTGAAGAGTGCTGCAGTGTCTTTTGTGGAGTCAACCCCTGACATTTCACAGGGTCTTCCTCACTTGAAACTCAGATCTAGCTCTAGCAGTTCCAGGATTGGCTTGAGTCTCCCCCTGTGGCTAGAGAGCATTCCTCTGCACTGTTTCGAGATTACCCTTGAGAGATTGAAGGCAGAGTAGGTGACTGCTAATGCTGTTAGGAAGGTCATTTGTGGCCTTTTGCATCCCGCCTCCCCCCCAGTTTGAATGCCCCTTGTGCCTCTTGATACTTTCCCTGTGTTGGAAACTGTAGAGAGAAAACACTGAACTTGAATAATACATGCTGTTTGGCTTCTTCACCAAGCTAGTACTGTTTTGAGATGGATACTGTTCCCATTTTATAGACAAAAACCAAAGAAATTAGTTTGCAGATGGTAAATGGTCAGATTCAAACTCAGATCTGTCTCCAAGCTCTTTACCAAGTCTGTGAACCCTCTTAAGTCGTAAGCACCCTCCTTCTACATTTTATTTTGTGTGCATGTGTAAGGACGTCGGGGGGACACCTTGTAAGAGTCAGCCCTCCTTCCCATGGTCCTGGGAGTGGAACTTGGGTTGCCAAGCTTGACAGCAGGCATCTTGTTGAGCCATTTCACCAGCCCCATAAGCTCTTTCTAGAAGGAAGGGTGCTGAACACATGCTGCACTATGCTCTTTATTAGTTACTTTTTCAGCTGAGAGATAAGAACCTAACTTTAGGCAGAATGGCATTGAGGGAGGGGGTGGCTCTATGGTAGAGCACTTGCTTGGCATGCATGAGGCCCTGGGCTCCCTCTTCATGTAGGGGAAAGGAGGGCATTTTCTTGTGTAGCCAGGAATGAAGGGTTGAAGAGAACTAAGCCTTGAACACTAAGTGATGTTGCCAGGCCTCTCCCCCTCTCAGGAGCCATCCCTGTGTGTGACCCACTATGCCCAAGTGCAGGGTTTTCTCTAAGGTACATTTCTAGGAAAGACTGGAACCAGGGCCAAACAACTTCAGGTTAGATCCAGCTTGCCCAGTTATAATAGATTAAAAACGCAGGGCTTGGTGACGCATTCCTTTAATCCCACCACTCAGGAGGCAGAGGCAAGCAGATCTCAGAGTTCGAGGCCAGCCTGGTCTACATAGCGAGTTCCAGGCCAGCTGGGGTTACAGGGAGACCCTGTCTCAAAAATACCAAAAAAAAAAAAAATTTTTTTTTTTCTTTTTAATAACTATAAGTTCTAAGGAAGAGCCCTGGTTAAGTGTCTGTTTCTGAGACCCATCACTGATGGGGGGGGAGCAGGGAAGTACTATGGCTGACCAGGCCTTTGTCATTTGCCCAGCCCATCAGAGCCATGTGGAAATGAAACCATTCTCTGAAACAAAGTGGGTTCTGTTACCAGGAAGAGGATGCCACATGCCAGGCCAGGCCAAGCCAATCTCTTAACACTGATAACATTTTCTGTTGCAATTTTAGTGGCTTCATCCAGTGTTATGAAGCCCATTGGAGCCCAGATGAAGAGCCCTTGCCTGCCTGATTGGTTGGTTGGTTGGTTGGTTGGTTGAGACAGGGTCTCCCTGTAGCCCCAGCTGGCCTGGAACTTGACCACACTGACCTGGATTTCAGAGATCTGCCTCCTGAGAGCTGGGTTTAAAGGTGTGTGCCACCATGCCTGGCTCCCCTTGCCTTATTTTCATTATTTATGCTTTTGTTTCTCACCAGCTTTCATCTGCTGATAGTCCATGTGACCTCCATCCCTCCTTTAGATTCCTGGTCAAACATCCCTTTTTCCTGGGGACCTTTTCTGGCTCCGAAGCATGGGGAAGGTGCCTCTGGGGATTCCTCTCTCACTGGCTGTCCTGGCTTGTCACATTGGTGAAGTGTCTCTTGTGACTGTGGCCACCTGTGAGGGCTCAGGGAGTAGCATTTATGACCTCCTCTTCCTGGTCCAGCACTTGAGATAATAGCAGGCTTTTAATTAGTGTTCCAGAGGTAAAAGACTGCTTCCATGTTCTTCCCCAAGCAGGATGAACCTGTGTCCAGTCCAGCGGTCAGGGCAGGAGTCATGATGTCCTGTGCATCCGCAGCTCTGCAGGCTACTGCCATCCAGTGTCCCCTGGGAGGAAAAGAGAGCTAGCTGTTTGAAGAGGGTGCTTCCTTCCTGCCACACTGGCTTCATCCTGCTGACCCTGGGAGTTCAGTGACAGTATTTGGCCCACACCTTCAGAATTGAGACCAATTTTTGGCAGCACTGTGATTGGCACCATGCCTCCTCCCAGTACCAGGGAGGGTAGGGATGGCCGGGACCACCGGACCCCCAGGGAGGAGGAGGCCCCCAAGAGATGGGACTGGAGTTGTGCAGACACTCGCTGCCTCTTCGAGGATGTCTTCTTCCGAGAAGAGGATTATATCCATCGTGGTTCCGAGGAGTGTCAGAAGTTCTGGGCCTTCTTTGAGCGCCTGCAGAGATTCCAGCACCACAAGGGCGCCAGGAAAGAGGAGAAAGCCCCTGGGCGCCCCTCACCCGCTGCCCCAGGCCTGGCTGACCTCCCTCACACTTACGACCCCCGCTACCGTATCAACCTCTCCATCGTTGGCCCGGGCCCTCGGGGCTGCCAGGGGTTGGGCAGGCGGCTGCCCCCCGAGAGAGTGTCAGAGTTCCGGCGGGCAATGTTGCACTACCTGGACTTTGGGCAGAAGCAGGCGTTCGGGCGCCTGGCTAAACTGCAGCGCGAGCGGGCAGCGCTGCCCATCGCCCAGTACGGGACCCGAATCCTGCAGACACTCAGGGAGCACCAGGTGGTGGTGGTGGCCGGAGACACTGGCTGTGGCAAGTCCACTCAGGTGCCCCAGTACTTGCTGGCCGCAGGCTTCAGTCACGTGGCATGCACGCAGCCCCGAAGAATCGCCTGCATCTCCCTGGCCAAGCGCGTAGGCTTCGAGAGCCTCAGTCAATATGGCTCCCAGGTGAGTGGCTTGGGCCAGCTTCCTCGAGTTCTTTGGGACACAGGAATGAGCAGATTAACCTCACGGGGGTATCCACAAAAGCTAAACACTCAGGCATCCACCCGAGAGGGTTCTTCTAGAACTTTTATGCACAGATTGGCTTGTACAGGGTCTAAATGACAAAGGCACTAGTATAGATAGCACTTTGCCAGACAGACAGATGGCAACACCCTAATGGAAACATTTCACTTCCTAGGAAAGTGCTTATTAAAGACAGTTGGGGATTTTGGTTTGATTTTGTGACAGTGCTGGGGATTGAGCCTCAGGGTTCATCCGTGCTAAGCAGTTGCTCTGTCACTAAGCTGTAGCCCCAGACTGATGCTTTCTGATTATCAATAAGATTCTTCTTTTTTTCAATGTGGAGACAGGGTCTCCCTGTAGCCCTGCTGGCCTGGAACTCATTGTGTGAACCTGACTGGCCTTGAGCTCAGAGATCCAGCTGCTTCCTGTGCTAGGGTTAGCACCAGCTAGGTCATCTGCAGCTCTTGAGCACACTCTCTTCATGGACCCAGCTGCCTTGGGGAGCTTGTGTGGGTTGTCCCTTCTGCCTTTTCTCCTTTTTACATCTACACTGTCCTTCATTTATAGTTTTTTTTAAGACAGGTCTCCCATAGCCCTAGCTGGCCTGGGACTCACTATGTAGACCACGCTGGCCTTGATCTCATATAGATCTTCCTGCCTCTGCTTCCCAAGTGCTGGGATTAAAGGTCTGTGCTGCCATGCCTGGCATCATTTGTAGGTCTTTTGTAGATGCTGCATGGGGCCATTTGTGGTTTGTTTTTTTTTTTCGTATGGAGACACTTGTTTCTTTATGAGTTGCCCTGCATTGTTTTGATGGTATCTTTTGATGATGATGGTTTGTCACCAAAATATAATTAAGTTGTTTTTTTTTCTGTCTTTTTGAGGTAGGGTCTCTCTATAGCCCCAGCTGGCCTGGAACTCACTATATAGACCAGGCTGCCCTTGAACTCACAGGGATCTGCCTGCCTCTGCCTCCCAGGTGCTGGGATTAAAGGTATGCACCACCATGCCTGGATATAATTCAGTTTTTCATTTCTTTGAAAGTTTAGTGCACTCTGGTTCTATTTAAAAATGTTTACGTACTTGAGGGCTATGAAAAAATGATTCTAAGAACACACATTAAACCTAGAGTTCTGGAATTGGGGGTGTGTGATGTGGGGTGGAGCTTAAGATACATTTCTCCATATCTCCTTTTAGCTCTGTTATCTTGGGTGAGCAACCTCACTTTCTTCACCAGGAGTCAGGGTAGCAGGGGTGGTGGTTATGAGGTTGAGGGCAAGATAATTGTACACATAAGCATTTGGATGAGTTTCTGGTACATGAAGTCTCACAGAAGGGTAATTATTGCTATTACAATTATTTAATATTATCCATTGGGCACTGCATAGAAACTGTATGTATGTTGCCACATGTAGCCTTATGCAGCCAGAAATCAGGTCTGCAGGGGTGGCCTAAAGGCCACCTGCCCTCATCAGCAGAGCTGTAACTAGACTCTGAGGCTCAGACTGGCATGCTTCGAAGGGTGGGCCCTGCTGCCCAGGTCTCAGGTCCTCTCCTGAACCTGACACCTCCTTCCCCCTATCCCAGGTTGGCTACCAGATCCGCTTTGAAAGCACACGCTCTGCAGCCACCAGGATCGTGTTCTTAACGGTGGGGTTGCTCCTGCGTCAGATCCAGCGGGAGCCCAGCCTGCCCCAGTACGAGGTCCTGATTGTGGATGAGGTCCACGAGCGCCATCTGCACAATGACTTCCTGCTGGGAGTCCTGCGACGTCTGCTGCCCAAGCGGCCCGACCTCAAGGTCATCCTCATGTCGGCCACCATCAACATCTCGCTCTTCTCCAGCTACTTCAGCCATGCCCCCGTGGTGCAGGTGCCTGGGCGGCTCTTTCCCATCACGGTGAGCTCTGCTCCATCTCTGCACCCTACTGCCCCTCTCCATCTCCAACTAAGGACAGCCTCTCTCCTTAAAACTTCTGTTCCCTGAACATCTCTAGCCTGCTGGGGAAGTATTAGCGTGAAAGCCCAATTGCTAGAACCAAAAAAACCTCAAAAAACAAAGGATCTGATGGGGAAAGCTGATTTTCTTTTCTGAACTGTGGCCCTTCCAGGATGGAAGGCTGCTCTGTTCCATGTGGTCCTTCAGGTACTGGGGCTCCTCCTTTCTCATGGCTCTCACAGGCCAGAGTTCTCGAAGTCAGCAGTCTTGAAATGTGGGGCTGAATGGTCTGTGGTAGGGGCTGTTCTCCCCAGTTTTGACAGCCCCAAATGGCTCCAGATGTTGCCACATGATCCCTGATAGCAAAACCACACCCAGTTATAAACAGTGTCCCAGGGAGCTGGCCTTATCTGTGTGGTCGGAGCTCTCAGGACAGAGTGTGTTGTGGCTTGTAGTTTCCAGTTCTATGTGCCTGTGAATTGCCTCATAAGCAGCCACCAGAGAATAGGTGATTTCTGCGTACTTAGTAGGGCTCTCCACCATTTCAGCATTTTGTTTTTCTTGTTCAGGTTATCGTACTCTGAATGAGAAAGACCTGCTGTGTTTTGTTTTTTAAGATTTTTTATTTTATGTGTATGTGTGTGTGCCTGAGTGTATGGTGTGCCTACAGAGGCCACAAGAGGGTGTTGGATCTCTTGGAACTGGAGTTGCAAGTGGTTGTGAGCCACCTGATGTGGGTGCTGGGAACTAAATCCAGGTCCTCTACAGGAGCAGCCAGGCTCTTAACCACTGAGCCATCTCTCCAGCCCCCTGGGGTATTTTGTTTGTTTGTTTGTTTGTTTGTTTGTTTTTGGTCTTTTTTGATACAGGGTCTCTCTGTAGCCCTGGGTGGCCTGGAACTCGCTATATAGACCAGGCTGGCCTTGAACTCACAGAGATTCCCTTGCCTCTGTCTTTTAAGTGTTGGGATTAAAGGCATGTGTCACCATGCCCAGCAACCCCCTGGATTTTTAAAAAAAGATTAATGAATTTATGGGAACCAAACTTGGGTCCTCTGAAAGAGCAAGTGCTCTGTGCTGGACAGCTTCAGTTGTCAATTTGATACAGCTGGGTAGAGGGAACCTCAGCTGAAGAATCTCCTCTATTGTATTGGCCTGTGGCCATGTCTATGAGGCATTTTCTTGACTGTATAGAAAAGCAGGCTGAACAGGGGCCAGAGGAGCAAGCCAGTAAGTAATCCTTCATGATCTGTGCTTCAGCTCCTGCCTCCAGGTTCCTGCCCTGAGTTCTGACCCTGACTTCTTGCCCTGACTTCTCTCAGTGATGAACTGTGACCCTGGAGATGTAAGATAAACCCTTTCCTCCCCAAGTTGGTTCTGGTCCGTGGGTTTTTTTTTTTTTTTTTTTTTTTTTTTTTTTTTTTTTTGGAAAAAAAAAAAAAAGAGGACGATAAATCTTTCACTGTGATATATCAAAATAAACTCACTATGTAGACCAGGCTGGCCTGGAACTCACAGAGATCCTCCTGCCTCTGCCTCCCAAGTGCTGGGATTAAAGGCGTGTGCCACCATACCCGGCCTGGTTCGTGTTTTTATCACACCAACTGAAAGCAAACTAAGACATGCTCTTAACGCTGAGTGCTCTCTCCAGCCCCAGCACCCAGATTTTAAAAGCTGAAACATTGCCAGCCCCAGAGGCCTTCCTGTTACCTTGCTGCTTTGTCTTTTTACTGTACCCTCTAAAAGTTACCCACTTGGAGTGCAGCCTGCCACCGCCTGTGCTGTGTCCTTCCTGTGAACCTGTGGTCCCCCCCCTTTGCTGCATTGGAGTGACCATCCTGCCCGGGTTGTCTCACAGGTTGTATACCAGCCGCAGGAGGCAGAGGCGACAACATCCAAGTCAGAGAAGCTGGACCCACGGCCCTACCTGAGGGTGCTGGAGGCCATTGATAATAAGTACCCTCCAGAGGAGCGGGGAGACCTGCTTGTCTTCCTCAGTGGTATGGCGGAGATCAGCGCCGTGTTGGATGCTGCCCAAGCCTATGCCAGCCTCACCCAGCGCTGGGTGGTGCTGCCCCTGCATAGTGCCCTTTCTGTGGCTGACCAGGACAAGGTACTGCACACAGCCAGGCCATGCCTGGCAGGTGGGAGTTTCTGGGTCAGGGATCAAGTATAACAACTGAGTGCATCCCACAGTCCCAGGTCTGCGGAGTGTGAAGGGTTAAGTGGCCATCAAATGGCAGAGCAGGCTGTGAGCACAGGGTGTTTGGCCCTGGAGCTCTTAACCAGAGGTTGGCAGATTTTCTAGGAAAGGCCGGAGGGAAGGTGTTTTCAGCTTTGCACGCCCTAGACTTTCTCTCACATGAAGCAGGAAAGCAGCCATAAACTGAAAGGGTAAGACTGAATTCCTAAAACTGGGCTTGATGGCACACACCTTTGATCCCACCACTTGGATGGCAGAGGCAGGAGGATCTTTCTGTGGTTGAGTACATAAGAGTTCCAGCTGGGGGCTACAGGAAGCCTTTGTCTAAAAAGAAAAAAAAAGAACAAAAAACCCCTTTATTTACAAAGACACGTGGCAGACTACACATGGCCTACAGGCCATAGTTATTGCCGTTAGCCATTATGCTTAGCTATTTCCTTGCACTGAGAGAAGGGCTTGTGCAAAGGGCCTGTGGTGTAAGAAACAGGGCCACTGGCAAGTGAAGAAGTCAGGAGAGATGGGATTGAAAAAAATGTGTGGGACTGGACCATAGGGGATCTGAAGACCCAGGGTGGTACCTGGGCTCTGTCCCAAGTGCTGTGGGGAGCTGTAGGAGGGGTCTGAGCCCAGCAGACACAATGCTAGTTTGTGTCATAGCAGATCTCCTTGGCCGCCCTATGAGTGGTGGTTTGGAGTGTGTGAGACTAGAGGGCACAGCAGGAGGGGCAGCTCTGTAGGCTGAGAGAGGAGAAAGGGGCCTGGACTAAGGAGGGGCTGGGGTTTGGTGGAAGTGAAGGAGTTGAAATGTTGAAGATGTTCAGGTGGGGAGCTGAGGGGAGGTTAGCCTGAGACAGCCCAGGTGATTGGGTAGGAGGTGAGCCGTGTCACAGGTAGAGGTCCTGAGGCTGTTTTAGACCACCAGTGAGGAGTGCCTGGGGTATCCATGAGTCCAGTGGGCAAGCAGGTCTGTCAGGGTTGAGTTTGCCCCTGATGCTACCTCCTCTCTTGCCCTAGGTATTCGATGTGGCCCCCGCTGGAGTCCGGAAGTGTATCCTCTCCACCAACATTGCTGAGACCTCGGTCACCATCGATGGGATCCGCTTCGTAGTGGATTCTGGTAAGGACTGTGATAGAACACCTCAGTGTTGCTCAGATACTCTGAGCTTGTGTCTGCCCCACACCTTTTTCTTACTGCTCTCTGAGACCTGTCCTCCTCTAGACTCCTTTCTCTGCCTCCCTCTCCTCTCATTCTAGGGCCTAGAGAGGGTCCCCATAAGAGAGCCCCACCCTGGCCACACCAAGTAATCTTCCCCTCTTTCACTGTGGGGAGACTGGCATTATATGTTAAGTTGTGACTGTTTTATTTTCTGTGTTCCCAACTAGAACATTCACTGGAAAGGCAGCTTAGCTTAGTTGCCAGGAGACACTGGAGCCAGACCTTGGGGTCTTGTCATTGACTTGTAAGATGGCAGTGATAACAGTGCCATCCTCAGGGCATAAGGATGAAGGGAGTTGGTTCATTTGGTTTGTGGGTTCCTGGCACAATGTGACTGTTCAGGGGCTGTAGCACTTAGTGAGTGTGTTGACTCTGGGCAGTGTGGACACGAAACATCCCATAATCTGGTGTACTATGAAGATGTTAAAATGCCATCAGTGAAACATGGCATGCTCTTGACTTTGAGGCATAGCCCATTCCAGAGGCAATTAAACATGGGAAAGCTTGGTCTCCAGTGGACAAAGAATAGTGTTGTGATTGGGCTGGGAGATCAGGGCCTCTGTTTCGCTTGGCAATGTTTCCCTAGTGTCTATGACCCTGCCTGCACATAGTAGGTGCTTAATCAGAACATGTGGGATGACTGAACATCTGAAGGAGCAAAGAGAGAACGAGTGAGTCAGTCAGTCTCCCTGTGACATCCCTGACTCACTGCACTGCATGAGGCATACCCTCAGTTTTAGAGTTTTGTCCATGATCAGGTGACCCAATACCTTGGGCCTGTAGATCACTCGCTTAGGGAGGTGAAGCAAAGAGAGGAGAAGCCGGGTGTGGTGGTGCATACCTTGAATCCCAGAAGAGCAGGCAGATGCTGGCAGACTTGTGAAACAGAGACCAGCCTGGTCTATATAAGTGAGTTCCAGGCCAGCTGGGGCTAAAGGGGAGAGTCCGTCTCAAAAACAAACAAACAAAAAGGGGTGAGTGGGGAAGTCCCACTGCTCTTCCAGATCACACTCCACTAACCCAGAGTTCTCCCACCAGGCCCCACTTCCCAATAGAGCCAGTTGGGGAGCAGTTGGTTGCTGCATGCACCTTGGGTGTGTTACATCAATGCTGTGGCAGTGTGTGGATAGAGAAATGAAAGAATAAATGAGCAGACTGTCAGGGCAGGCTTAGAACATGCTCAGGAGTGCCTGGTGAATAATGGAATGTGTGTGGTCCGCCCTCCTCAGTGCCCATCTTCCCCATACAGGAAAGGTGAAGGAGATGAGCTATGACCCACAGGCCAAGCTGCAGCGGCTCCAGGAGTTCTGGATCAGCCAAGCCAGTGCAGAACAGCGCAAGGGCCGCGCAGGCCGCACAGGCCCCGGGGTCTGCTACCGTCTCTATGCCGAGTCTGACTACAATGCCTTCGCTCCCTACCCTGTCCCAGAAATTCGCAGGGTGGCCCTAGATGCACTGGTGCTGCAGGTGAGGCCTGCATAGGAGGGGACGTGACCAGACTGTGGGCACCAGGGAATCCGGGAAGAGTTTGGACAGGGCCAGCCAGGATGTTAGGGCTGGTCAAGCTCCTGCAGGGACCTCACCCCTTCCAGAGGCCAAACTCAGGTTGCAGAATTGGCCCTCAGATCTGAGAGCTCAGCTGGGGCTTCAGCTGTAAGTAGAGCTTAGTGTAAAGTGGCTTGTGACAGCTTTCTTGAGACTTTTTATTTTTATTTGTCTTTTTGAGACACAGTCTTCCTGTAGCCCCAGCTGGCCTGGAACTCTCTGTGTAGACCAGGTTGGCTTTAGACTCACAGAGATCTGCCTGTCTCTGCCTCCCAAGAGTGCTGGAATTAAAGGTGTGCGCCACCATGCCCGGTGATGTCAGCTTTCTTGAGATTTTTTTTTTTTTTTTTTTTGAGACAGGGGTCTTACTATGTAGGATTTCCCTGTAGCCTCAGCTGGTCTGGAACTTGCTATATAGACCAGGCTGGACTTGAACTCACAGAGATCTACCTGCTTCTGCCTCCCAAATGCTGGGACTAAAGGCGTACACCACCACAATGGGCTTCTTGAAACATTTTCAACCATGACTTTTGAAGACCAGCCTGGTCTACATAGTGAGTTCCAGGACAGCTGGGGCTACAGGGAGACCCTGTCTCAAAAAGACCAAAAAAAAATTATTTATTATTTTATGTGTATGAATGTGTTGCCTGCATGTATATAAGTGTACCCATGTTGTGTAATGCTCAAGGAGGTCAGAAGGAGGTGTCGGATTCCCCTGGATCTGGAGTTATGGATGATTGTTAGCATGTGGGTGCTGGGACTTGAACTCAGGTAGATCCTCAGCAAGAGCAGCCAGTGCTCTTAAATACTGAGTCGTCTTTCCAGCCCCCTACTTTCCTTCTTGAGACAGACTCACTGTGTAGCTCTGCCTGGTCTGGAACTTGCTATGTAGACAAGGCTGACCTCTAACTTGCAGCAATCCTCCTGCCTTTGCCTCCTGAGCGCTGGGATTCCAAGCAAGCTCTCTTCTTCATAGGGCCTTTTTAATATCTGCTCATTCATGGGAGAGGAGCCTGGAGTGAGAACAGTGGGTGTGGGGCCGTGCCACAGAGGCATTCACCCTAGCAGCTCACCTGTCACTTACCACGAGAAGAGTTGGGGAGTGTACTCTGTACGCAGAAATAAAGGAAAAGAAGCAGGGATGGTAGTGCAAACTGAGGAGGCTAAGGCAGGAGGATCCAGAGTTGGAGGCCAGGCTGAGGCTGTGGCTCAGTAGAGCACTTGCCTAGCATGCAGGAAGCCCTGGGCTCCATCCCCAGCACTGTATAAACTGAGCATGGTGACACATACCTTTCATCAGCTCTGGAGGTGGAGGCAAGAGGATCAGAAGCTCAAGGCCATCCTGGGCTATAATAGTGAGCTTGAGGCCAGACTGAGCTACAAAGCAAGTCTCTGAAAATGTAAAAGTAGAGGCTCTGGGTTCACTATCTGGTATTGAAAAAAAAGAGGAGAGAACGAAAATGGTGTAGCTACCCATGTCTGTCCAGGCCCCCATGTCTGTCCAGGCCCCCATGTCTGTCCAGGCCCCCGTGTCTGCCCAGGTTCCCATGCTGCCTCAGGCTGTGTGTCTAGGAACAGGACAAGCCAATGCTCTTCCTGCAGGCAGTGCACTTTGGTGTCTTCTGAGTTCAGGTTTTTGGTTTTTGGTTTTTTTTTTTTTTAATTAATTTATTTTTTTGGTCTTTTTGAAACAGGGTTTCCCTATAGCCCCAGCTGGCCTGAAACTCACAATGTAGACCGGCTGGCCTTGAACTCACAGAGATCTGCCTGCCTCTGTCTCCCAAGCGCTGGGACTATAGACGCGCGCCACCACGCCTGTTTTTTAAGGGATTTTGATTGTGACACAGCATGGAACCTCTGACCTACTCATCACCTGCTAGTTAAAATTATACTGGCTTATGGGCGCATGCCGTTAATCTTAGCACTTGGGAGAAGGTGGATCTCTATGAGATCAAGGCCAGCCTCTTCTACATAGGGAGTTCCAGGCCAGCTGGGGCTATATAGAGACGCTGTCTCAAAAAACCCAAAACCAAACAAATAAAAAATTATGCTGGCTTTGGCAGGCATGGTGGTGCATGCCTGGAATACCAGAATTCAGGAGGTTGAGGCTGGAGGATGTAGAGTTTGAGGCCAGCCTGGACTACACAAAGAGACGTATCTTCCAAAGTTAAACACAACAAGAAAAGCACTGGTTTGAGCAGTTCTAGAATACACAGTTCCAGGCTTGGGTGTTATTTTATTGTGTGTGTGTGTGTGTGTGTGTGTGTGTGTGTGTGTGTGCATGCCTGAGTATATATATATGTGACTCTGAGCCCAGGCTAGCCTCTTAATTCAGGATTCTCCTTCCTTAGGCTCCTGGGTGCTAGGATCATACTAGTATACCCAGCCCACTGGATGCATTCCTTTAAGAAAAAAATTTTTATGTGTATGAGCATTTTGCCTGCATGCATGTAAGTGTACCTATGTGTGCAATGCCTATGGAGGCTAGACAAGGTGTCTGATCCTCTGCTACAGATGTTTGTTAACCACCATGTGGGTGCTGGGAACCAAACCCAGGTCTTCTGCAAGAGCAGCCAGTGCTCTTAGCCACTGAGCCGTCTCTCTAGCCCCATGGATGCTCTCTTTGACATCAGGGAACAGGGAACAGGGAGGAGCTAGAATGGGAGGCGGGCAGCCAGACCTCCTAGCCCCCAGATGAGCCAGGCAGGCGGGCAGGCAGGCGCTCTCGCAGTCGCACAGGCTGCCTTGCCAGCCTTCTTTCATCAGTCACCAGAGAGATACTTGTTGCTATGCCAAGTTAGGCATGTTCTGTCATGTTCTCCCCACACAACCCTAGCACTCCCTCCCAGGCTCTCTGGGCTAATGGGGAGTCTTTAAATTGCTGGGCCTCACACTGTCACGGGCAGAGGGTGCTCTGTGTGTCATTTGGGGGAAGGGGAGCTGTCCAGCTTGGGAGTAATTGGAGGAGGCCTCTGCTGTGATGGGCCGGTCTCTAGGCAGTACCTTCAGTGGTAGCTCTGGGCTTCCATCCGGCTATCCCTACCCAGAGAGGGTACCAAGGATTCTCTAGGTCCACTGTGCTTTGGTCCAGGGAAGTCCTCTGTTTGGCCCAGTGCAGTCACGTGCTCATTCACAATCATTTTCCATGGCTGGTGTTGAGGACTTGCAGTTGGTCCAGTGTAGATGTGTGAGGGAGATAGCCAGTGCCTCTCCCCCACGACAGAGCCTGACAGAAATTTTAAAGACTATCGTGAATTTAGTCCCTGTGCCCCTGTAGCCTCTGTGCCATAGTGACTCATGTGTTCCTTGACTCTGAGGGTGTTTGGTTCTCATTTCAGATGAAGAGCATGAGTGTGGGGGACCCCCGAACCTTCCCCTTCATTGAGCCCCCGCCACCTGCCAGCCTGGAAACTGCCATCCTTTACCTTCGAGACCAGGGGGCCCTGGACACCTCAGAGGCCCTCACCCCCATCGGGTCCCTGCTGGCACAGCTGCCTGTGGACGTTGTGATTGGTGAGGACCCCCTATAGGGGACCACATGGGGAGCCAGACACTCAGAATGACCACTAGGCAAGTCCAGGCCTTCCTGGCTCATTTACTTTCACATCCACCAATTCATCCACAAGTGCCCTGTGCCTATTACTGGACTTCAGAGTGGACACAGCAGACACACACCTCTGTTCTTGGAGAGCCGAGGTGTTCAGGAGAGCGAGTGATGGTACAAGAGTTAACTGGGAGAAAGCAAGAGGCGGGCAGGAATGTTGGGGTGGCCAGACCCCACTGTCACCCCACTCGGAGGACATTTGTGCAGAGAAGTGGAGATGAGGGTTGAGCAGTGCAGGAGCAGGCACCACATTCCCAATGGAAGCAGAGGAGTGCATGGCTTCAGACTCCGTCAGCTGTGCTAGAGAAGCAAGGAGACGGAGAGTCAGTTCATCTTTTTTGGATGAGTATGTCTAAATCATGATTACAACATGTAATCAACATAAAGACTACCGTGGTGTTTATGTTGTCTCTTCATAAGTCTTGGAAGCGCAGTGTGCATTTTGTATCCCAGCACACGTTTGCATCAGCTGTGTCTCAAGTGCTCAGTAGCCACATGTTACAGAAAGGCATGCTGGGCTGAGGGAACAGCCAGTACAGAGGCCATGTTGGGAGCAGTGAGGAGGCCTGTGTGATTGGCACGGAGACAGAGGGAGAGGGCGGATGTTAGCCCACAGCCCCATCATTAAATACTTACTGAGCACCTGTTGTGAGCCAGATATATTCTAGAAGCCAGAGAGACAGTGAAGAACAAATTCATACCCTCATAGAGCTCACCAGAATGGGAGGTGGATAGTGAGGAAGAGAGACGGTTAAGATAGAGCAGGGCCGCTCCTGAGGGGACACAGCTGGACTGGTGGGGAGGCAATTGAGTGATGATGGGGCTTCACTGACACTGAAGCAGGGGCCTGAACAAGAGTCGGGATAGTGCTCCCTCCTGCCTGGGGTCAGTGAGAGGTTTTGGGAGAGGGACTGAAATGTTTAAGGGGAGCTATGCAGTGTGGGTTGGAATTGGCCAGAAAAAGGAGTCAGCCCATTGGGTCACAAGAAAGACCAGGTCTCATGCCTCATGGAGCCTGTACCACTTCTGGTTCCATGCTGGGAGCTGAGTCTGTCAGTGGCCCAGAGCAGGTGGGGTGATCCTCTCTACCCTGTTAACAAGAAGGGGCTCTATCTTGAGGGATTGGTCCTGTTGTCCTCTGACCTGTCATTCTTGTGTTTGATCTGTGGCACACTGTTCAGACACTCTTGCTTTAGGGCAGTTATCCCACTGCAGATGTCACTGGGAGTGGGCATGGCCTGAGGGCAAGATGAAGGTGCCTGATTGATCATGAGTTCTGAAAAGATGGACCCTGCCCTCACATCTCACCCCCGTCTCGGGGGAGAGTCAGGCAGGTAGGGACCCAGGACCCTCAGACGCAGAGGTCCTGGGCTTTCCACAGCTCAGATCCCCCCACCTCTCTGCACAGCCCGTCCCTGCTCTGTTCTGGTGGCCCTGTTTTTTGGTCACTGGGTGTTTCAAGTGGGCTGTCTCTTCCCCTTGCTCATTGCTGAGTCATCCCTACAGCTCAGCTCTTCTCATTCGGGATGTGTTTCCTTCACAGCCCTAGTCTCCCACCTCAGCAGGACCACCCACGAGCCATTGCCCAAGCCTGTCACTAAAGCACTAAAGTGATCTTTCTGCCTTGCCACCGCCGCCTTTAAAATCCCCTAGCAGTTCAGCACTGGGGCTTTTCTGTAGCCCAGAGACTGGGCACTGTGGTGTCTGAGGCCTCCTGGGCTGAGAAGATGACTAGTTTTGTCTGTTTAGAAGGAGCTGGGGCTAGAGTAAGGAATCACAGCTGAGGGCCAAAACATTCCTAGGGTACTTGCTGTGTTGCACCAGGGGAAGCCTCAGGGTCTCATCTCAGCTCTTCTCTTCTTGCTGAGGTCGGGGCTTGTGATCCTCATCAGGACAGGTGAGGAAACAGGTCGTCTGGGGAATTGATGTACACCTCGGGATGTGGAAGAAGTCAGCTGGCAAGGGAGTGGTAGAACATCATCTTTGGGGTGGGAGTCAGCAACTCACCTGAGGGAAATCATCTCAGAGATCAGTTATCTGCAGAGCAGGAGGCTAGAGGTCCAGATGACCCAGGCTGGCCTAGGCTGGCTCTGAGTGTCTCAGGGAGAAACACAGATGGCCCTAAGGCAGCAGGAGAAACAGACTTGCCCCAGGGGCTAGAGCTGGGACTTGCTGGGACCACTTGATGCAGGTCTGGATAGCCCCGCCCCAGCCTTGCTTTAGGGCCCTTCATTTGGTGGACCAGCATGTGACAGGTACTTTGCAAGGTCAAGAACAGTGATGCTGAGATGTCTGTGACACTCGGGCCACTGCTCAGGCAGGCAGGTGTTAGGGCCTGAGCTCCCAGGAGGTTTTGTGTCTACTCAGGTCCCTAGAGTGAGGGGACATCCAGTTCCCCGCTGATGGGTGCTTACACGTGGGTTTCATCAGTGCCTCTCCACACTCAGTTCTGTGCCCATTACCTTTCTTCCCCATGGCCCTCTGCATCCTCCCTTCCCTTCTGTGCCTCCTTTTCTCCTCTTCACAGGCTTCCTCTCTCCCTCCTCTTTGCCTCCATCCTTCCCTTCTTTTTTTGCCCCACCCTTAAATGAAGCAAAGGCTGTGGCAGTTCATCCTGCATAGGCACAAACTAGGTGTCTGCTGTGTGCCAGAACAGACCAGGACAGGCCATGTGCAGGTCATGCTGGGGGAGGAGAGCTGCCACCATGGAGGGCTGAGATCAAGCCAGGGAGGCCATTGTGAATATGCATGTGTAGGTCTTGGCAGGCATGGCCAGCACTAAACATGGCCCTGTGTGCCTGAGGAGTTAGGAACTGTGATTACCTCCAATAAAGAGATGATGAACTTGCCCAAGGTCACATACCCAGAAACTCGGCTCACGGGTTAGAATCTGTCCATCTGGTTCCCAGTGCCCTTTGTAGGTGATGGGGAGGGAAGTAGGGCCAGAAGGGGGCTGGAGGTAAGTTAGGGCCCTAGTGCCTCCAGTCTGGGTACCCAAAGGCTCAGCTTTGCCCCTCCTGCCCCACAGGGAAGATGCTCATCCTGGGCTCCATGTTCAGTCTGGAGGAACCTGTGCTCACCATTGCTGCTGCCCTCAGTGTCCAGTCACCCTTCACCCGTAGTGCCCAGAACAATCTGGACTGCGCCACAGCCAGGCGGCCCCTGGAGAGTGACCAAGGAGACCCCTTCACACTCTTCAATGTCTTTAATGCTTGGGTGCAGGTGAGCCTGGAGCTTAGTTCCTCAGTTGTTCAGCCTGCGTTGGGAACCCACAGCTGTGGCTCCTCATGTTTCCTCTGAGCCCTGAACCTTCCTGAGGAATCCCCTGTCTCCACCCTGGCCTGAGGGACAGCCTATGCCCAGCCCAGTGCTGACAGGGAGCCTGGGGTTGCCAGAGCCTCACAGTAGTGCTGTCTGGACAAAGACCAGTCTCCTGAGAACACCTGTATACGAAGTCCACCATCCTTGAACCCTA
The DNA here is from genome assembly GCF_000622305.1 of Nannospalax galili. Taxonomy (NCBI): domain Eukaryota; kingdom Metazoa; phylum Chordata; class Mammalia; order Rodentia; family Spalacidae; genus Nannospalax; species Nannospalax galili. The sequence continues at coordinate 1,072,620 of NW_008331138.1, forward strand.
ATCAGGGTGCAGAGAGGGCTGGCATGGGGACTTGGGTGCCTGACTAATGTGCAGTCTGGGAGTTCCTGTTGGGGAGCAGCTCTGGGGCGCTGAGTCCTGAAAGGAGGGGAGTGGCAGACACCAGGCTCCTACAAACCTCTCATCCTTCCATGCTGGGCAGTCTGGAGCCGGGGTCATCTCTGCCCCCAGCCGTCCGGGCCCTGATTCCATAGTGTGTGCACCCCAACCAGGTGAAGTCTGAGAGGAGCAGGAACTCTCGCAAGTGGTGCCGCCACCGTGGTGTGGAGGAGCATCGACTGTACGAGATGGCTAACCTGAGGCGCCAGTTCAAGGTGAGGCCTTACACCACTGTCTCAGAAGCATGGGGCAGCCTGGGCAAGGTAGAGAAAGGTGTGGACTCCAGTGGGGTTCTTGGAGGAGGCACACCGGTCAGTGGGGACACCTGGGGCCTGACAGAGAAGCCTGCTCTTTGACCCCAGGGTGCTGAGCTACAGCTCAGGTTGAGCACTAAGGCTCCGTAGGGTGACAGTACAGTCAGTATGTCCAGAGCCCAACATCCTGCAGTGTATCCTTGCTCTGCCATGAGCTGGCAGTGCAGCCTCGAGTGTCTCACTACTGCCTGTGCCTCAGCTTCCCCTGAGAGTGAGAAGATGAAACAGTGTTGATGAGCAGACAAATATATAGCTCATAGTACAGTGCCTGGCTGGCATGTGGGGGGCTGTGGACGGTATGTATCACTGTTAGTCACTGTAGAGGTAAGGACAGAGCTTATGTCTCTCTGTCATGGACTTGGACAACCCCACAGTTCTGTAGCTCCTGTTTTACATGTATCTCTCCATCACTTAACAGGAAGCTCAGATAAATGCCTTTGCAGTGGTCCTCAGCATCTATGGGAGGAAGACGATAGGCATTCTGGGCTAGGCCATGGCTTTGATTGTAGGTGGGCAGCTTGAGGCTTGGAGGCCCTCATGCACTTTCCATGTCTGTAGCTCCTGGAGCTCTAACTCCTCTTGACCCCAGACACTTTGAGAAGTGGATGTGCACATCTGCATTCTCTATCTGTCAGGCACAGCAAGAAACAGGCCCATCAGATTGGGTCGTTTGAGGACTGTTGACAAAAGCATGCCCAGGGCAGAGGGTGGGGGACTTTGGTCTTTCCATCTGAGTTCCCACCACTAACTCCCACTTCTGGATTGACTCTAGAAGGCCTGGGTTGGTACCTGGGACATGTTTTATTTTTTTCTTTTTTGGATATTTCTGTTTTATTGTTACTACTCTTATTTTTGTGTTGCTGGGTATCAAAACCCAGGGCCTTTTGCCTGCAAGGCTTGCACTTTACCACTGAGCTAACCTTGCTGTGGAGCCTCGGCTGCTCGCAGCCTCTTGAGTGCTGGGATTATAGGTGTGCACTGCTGTGTCTGGTTGGGACTTGGCATTCTTGACAGGTTTCCAGGTGCCTGCATATGGTCGTGCTGTGGGAGAACCCCTCTGAGAGGGGGAGGGAGGGGCAGTATCAGAAGCCCGGGACAGCTCTGGGAAGAGGGCATCTGCATTCTGTGTGTCCCTGGGCTAACCAGTGACAGCTCTTCATGGGTCATGAAACTCATGTTAGAGGCAAAGGGTTGACCCTGCAGGGGGCACTGGGGTGCCCTCACTTCCCACTGAGAAAAACTGACTCAGGTGGGCATCATGCCAACCTGTGAGCCTGTGTCAGTCCAGAGCCCTCTCAGTTAGAATCATGTTCCTCACCTGCCCTCTGCCTGTCCCCAGGAGCTGCTGGGGGATCACGGGTTGCTGAGAGGGGCCCAGGCGGTGACCCCAGGAGACAGCTACAGTCGCCTCCAGCAGCGCCGCGAGCGCCAGGCCCTGCACCAGCTTAAGCGGCAGCATGAGGAGGGCGGGGGCCGTAGACGCAAGGTGCTGCGGCTGCAGGAGGATGGCTGCTCCAGTGACGAGGACCACGAGGGTTCAGCCTCCCGAGCAACTCATGACAGTGTGGACATCCAAGTAGGGCTGTCAGGTGCCAGGGGTGGGGGTGGGGGTGGGGGTGTAACAAAGGAGACATAGCCTGCCCCTGAGGGATTGAAGAGCTGTGTCTGCCTTGTTCTCTCCCTGGGATGGTTTCTGTGGACCCCCAGCACATCCTAACACAGCATCTTAGAGATAGGGAGGGCCCCCCAGCAGCCACTGCCCCACCCATGTTCCCACAGGATGTGAAGTTTAAGCTCCGCCACAACCTGGAGCAGCTTCAGGCGGCCGCCAGCTCTGCCCAGGACTTGACCCGAGACCAGCTGGCCCTGCTCAAGCTGGTGCTGGGCCGGGGCCTCTACCCCCAGCTGGCTGTGCCTGATGCATTCAACAGTGGCCGCAAGGACTCAGATCAGGTGGGGTCCCTTCTCTCTCCTGTCTCTAAGCCTGTTGCTTAACACCTGCCATGTGCTGGAAGTGCAGTGATGACAGAAAGCCTGGCTCTGCCCTCTGGAGGCTCACTGCAGCAGAGACAGGCTGTTCACACATACACTAGCCAGAGTGGACAGGACTGGGGGAGGGCTGGACAGTGGTCAGTGCCAGCTTGGGGAGGAGTCTGGGAGACTTCTGGATGAGGTTATCTGAGTGGAGATGTGGCAGAGGGAGGAGGAAAGAGCCTGGGCACTGGGTGGTCCAAGGGCCTCTGCCCCAGTGCCCACCTTTGGCCTCTGCAGATTTTCCACACTCAGGCCAAGCAGGGCACCGTGCTGCATCCCACCTGCGTCTTCGCCAACAACCCCGAGGTGTTACACACACAGCAGCAGGAGGCCTCGGGCCATGAAGGAAGCCAAGGTGCAGTGACCTGGGTGGGACACGAGGGACCATGGCACTGCAGGCTCAGTCTCTCCCAGGCATTCCCCACAGTCCACCTGTGCCATGCTCTGGAGGGAGGTTTCAGGACAGGCTCGGTGGGGCACAGGTTCCGGCATGCAGAACTGAGCTTCTGTGCTATTGGCTAGGTCAAGCCAGTGTGGCCATCTACAGGTGGCGTAATGCTGATTGAGTGGCCCGTGAGCTCCAGCTGGTCTTTAGAGGAAGGCTTGTATGCAGACTGGCCTCTCACTGTGGACTCTGAATGGGCAAGTCTGGCGGGCTTGGTGTGTGAGAGCAAGCAGGCAGGGCCGCAAGGACCTAGGAGGACTGAGCCTGTGTCCCCTGCAGCCTGGCTACAAGCTCAGGAACCCGCTCACCCTCCTTCTTGGGTATGAGATATCATGCCTGACCTAGGGGGGCAGATTCTTGGTGACAAGGCTTAGCATTTGGGGAAAGTCAGGACAGAGTTTGGACCTCTCCCTGGTCGTTCTCTGCTGACCCAGTCATGGGCCTCCTTTCCTGTGTGCTGCTCCCCTCTTCCTCTCTCTGTGGTTCTGGGGGTTCTGCCCTACAGCCTTGTACAAGTGAGACAAGTGTTCTGTCTCCCAACTACATCCTCAGCTTCTCTGTTTTTGAAAATCTGAAAATGTGAGTAGCAGGTGATGCCCCTTGGTGCCTCATGCAGCCTCAGCAGCTGCTACTGTCTGTCACCCTTGTCTCTCCGGTCCCTCACTTTTTACTTTCTGACTAGAGTAGTGTACTGATTTTTCTTTTTTCTAAAAAATTGTTTTGTTGCTGGAGCATTTAATTTTTTATTTTTTATTTTACTATTGTGTGTATGTGTGCACACACCTGGCACAGCATGCATGTGGAGATCAGAGGACAACTTTCAGGGGTCAGTTCTCTTCTGGGGCTTGAACTCAGGTCATCAGTCTTGGTGGCAAGCACCCTTAGACACTGAGCTATCTCACCAGCCCTTGATGAGTATTTTTTAAAAAAAATATTTTATTGGGGCTAGAGAGATGGCTCAGCAGTTAAGAACGCTGGTTCTTGCAGAAGACCTGGGTTCGAATCCCAGCACTCACATGGTAGCTTACCTACATGCAGGCAATACACACATACACATAAAATAAAAATAAGATAACAAAATAAAAATAATAAATAAAATAGGTAAGTGTACCCATGTCGTTCAGTGCTCACGGAGAACAGAAGAAACTGTCGGATCCGCTGGGACTAGAGTTATGGACAGTTGTTAGCTGCCATGTGGGTGCTGGGATTTGAACCCAGGTCTTCTGCAAGAACCACCAGTGTTCTTAACCTCTGAGCCATCTCCCCAGCCCCCCTTGATGATAATTTTAAAGCAGATGGCAGGCACGTTATTTAATGACAAGGACTGTGCATCACCATCACCACAGTGCCCATGATCCCGAGGTGAAGGGAAGTTCCTTACACCATACACTAGTCAAACTCATACTGATTGCAGCAAAGTATTTACAGTAAGTGGAAGCCATCTCACCCCATGAGCATGCTTTCTGGTGTATGGCATCAGGCCTGGGGAATGGATGAGTGGGCTTGGGGGAGCATAGGGGGGCCTGAGCTGGCCTCTCCCATCTTTCAGATGACAAGGACAAAATGAGCTGCAAGCACCAGCTCCTGGCCTTTGTCTCTCTGCTGGAGACCAACAAGCCGTACCTGGTGAACTGCGTCCGCATCCCGGCCCTGCAGGTACGGCTCTGCCCTGACTTATGTTGGACAGCTGTGTTGCCCAGATGTGGGGCATGCATAGGCCCCCAAGAAGCTGCCCTTCACCCCCACTGGCATGGCTGCAGCTGTGGGTGGGTCTCAGTCATGGCTCTGTTCCATGGTTACTTGCCAAGTGTCTGTTGGTGCCAGGCACTGCTCCCGGCACCAAGAACCCAGTGGCACAGTGGGAGGAAGGCCCGGCCTGGCCCTGCCCTGCCCTGCCTGGGTTCAGAGGGCAGCAAGACCTATGCCATGCCTGCAGTGGAAGCCGGGAGAACATGTGCACACCTCCAGTCCCAGCAGGAGGATCACAAATTTGAAGCTGGCTTGGGCTGCATGAGACTGTTTCAAAAAAAAAAAAGGGGGTGGGGAATAGGCTGATGTGGGGAGGCGTGACTGGAGCTGGGGGCTCCAGCTGCTGTGAACTGACCTACCTGAACTTCTGAGGGATTTGTGCTTAGCAGTGGACAGCATGTGCAAAGGGCCTCTGAGGCAGTTGTGGGTCTGTTGTGCTCAGAGAACAGCTGGATGGAATGTGGCTGGTCAGAGAGGCCAGTGCAGCTGATTCCAGAGGGTTCTGCTGAGCTGGGACAGTCTTTGCTGCAGGTGATGGAGGGTTAGTGGACAGCATGTGCAAAGGGCCTCTGAGGCAGTTGTGGGCCTGTTGTGCTCAGAGAACAGCTGGATGGAGTGTGGCTGGTCAGAGAGGCCAGTGCAGCTGATCCCAGAGGGTTCTGCTGAGCTGGGACAGTCTTTGCTGCAGGTGATGGAGGGTAGCCGAGCCTAGCTGTCCAGGAGGGGGCTAGTAGCTGGTCTATGGCAGGGCCAGATATACCTGAACACATGCCCGTAACCAAGAAGTGTTGGTACCAGCCACAGTTGCCACCATAGCCCAGGCCCACCGTGGTAAGTCCTCTGCAGGCTAGGTGTTCACTTAATACAGGCAGACCAAGGGTGCGGCACTACCCAGCCACACAGGTAGTGGCAGACCATAGCTCCAGGTCCTGAGGCCTCCCTGTCAGCTGATGTCTCTACTGTTCCCTTGGTTTTGTTCAAGGGAACCAAAAAACAAACCACAGGCTCCTTAGGAGAGTGTGATCTTCTGACATCCGTGAAGTTATAAGCCAGTGGCCCTCTATGCACCAGTCACTGTTGCTGTAGGTCACTGGGCACACAGTGACAGGGCTCATGGGTGGGAAACAACACACTGGGGCTTCTTCAAAGGCAGAAGCAAGCAGGTAAGGGGACAGCATGGGCGACCAGCAGGACAGCAGAGGGAGACGTTTGCCATCTGGATCCTCCACTGCTTATCCTTACAGCTTGTGTAGGGTGAGGAATCTCAAATGGGCATAGTTTGCTGCACCCTCTAGTACCATTTCCAACCCCAATCCATCCACATGTGGCCAGCCTTGCCCCTCCTGGGATTCCCAGATATTACCACCAAACCCCACATAGCTTGTTCCAGCCCTGCCCTCGTGTCAGAGGCCAGTGTACAGGTGTCTGGTGTCTTTCCCCAGCACGTCTGTCATCCCTGCATCCTGGGTTTTGTGTGGGGGGCTGTGTATGTTGTTTTAGACATGTTTTGTTAAGGTGGGATTAAGGTGCACACCAGCAGTCTACTGCCTCTGCTGTTCCGAAGCGCAGCTGCTCCCTCTTTTGTGACCCCACCATTCCTCGGGCTTTAGTTTGTCTTTTCTATGGTAATGTTGATGGGTGGACCAGCTTTGTCCTGTTCACTGTATCTCCACACCAGAGAGCCCGTCAGAGGGGGCATGTGGATGGTAATGGTCAGATGGGTGCTGACATTGGGTGGACAGGTAGATGGTGGGCAGGTGAATCAGAGGACAGGAGGATGGAGAGGTGGATGGACAGGCGGGTGGATGTGTGTGAATGATGGCTGGGCAGGAGCCTATCCACATGGGGACTCAGATGGTGACTTGATCTGCCTTGACACCTGCCCCCTGACTCTTTCAGTCCCTCCTGCTGTTCAGCCGGTCCCTTGACACCAATGGTGACTGCTCCCGCCTAGTGGCTGACAGCTGGCTGGAGCTACAGCTCTTGGACAGTGAGAGTGCGGTTCGCCTCCTGGCGACATCCTTGCGACTCCGTGCACAGTGGGAAAGTGCCCTGGACCGGCAGCTGGCCCACCAGGCCCAGCGACAGAGGCTAGAGGAGGAAGGAGAGGAGTCTCCAGCAGTCAGCCACCAGGAGGTGGCTGCCCTGAGCAGGGAGCTGCTGCAGTTCATGGCAGCCAAGGTACCATGTCGCCAGGCGAGTGTGCTTGGTGGGTGCACATATGAGGTTTTCAAGGCTCAGTGATACCCGAGGTCACAGCATTTGACTCTAGGAGCCTGACCTCAAAGGCCATGCTGCCAACCACTGCCCTGTACTACTCACTGTGTGGTCTGCTAGGCACCTGCTGCATGTGTAGCACAAGCTAAGGACATGCAGGGTGTGAGGGGCCCTGGGTAGCTGCTGGGGAGGACGGAGAGGAAGGGCTGGGTGGGGCAGCCGTGAAACTGCTCCTGATTCTGCCTCATGTGAGTCTGGTGCAATTCAGGCTGACTTCCTGGAGGTGAGGAGGGGCCCAGGTAGCCAGAGAAAGGCCACACACCCTGTGTGGAAGGACAGGTGATCTCAGCAGTGAAAAGGTGCAGAGGGGAGGCTAAGAGGGCAGCCCGAAGGGGCTTTGGGGTGTGTTTTGGACAAGCCCCAGACCATGAAGGTGAGTGTTCCATGCCTAGAGTCCAAGGGTGGCCTTCAGGTGCAACTGGCTCTGGGTGCACCTCTCCATTTCTGTCGCTGGTCTCTTCTTCCATAGGTTCCCTACAGCATACGGCGGCTCACTGGTCTGGAAGCCCAGAACCTCTATATGGGACCCCAGACTGTCACGACTGCCCCTAGTCTGCCTGGTCTCTTTGGAAACTGTGCCCTGTCTCCCCACCCCACCAAGGGGGGCTACATAGTCACTGACTTTCTCACCTACAACTGCCTCACAGTGAGTGCGACCACCTGTGCCCTCAGCTCCTGCCAGGACATGGGTTTTGGGTTTTCAGAGACCCCATGCCTACCCATCAGCCCTCTACCTCATTCAAGTCCAGGGTTTCTGAATGGGCCTGCAACCCCAAGTGGGCTGGGAGACTCCCAGCTGGTGAGGCTTGGGTCCTAATGGCCGTTTGCTCTTCTGCAGAATGACACTGACCTGTACAGTGACTGTCTGCGCTCCTTCTGGACCTGCCCGTACTGTGGCCTGCATATGCCATTTACGCCTTTGGAGCGCATCGCCCATGAGAACACCTGCCCCGAGGCTCCACGGGACCAGGCTTCAGGCAAGGACAGGGAGGGGTCAGGCCCCCAGGCCCCCATGATGCCCACAGCATTGCCCATCTACAGTGTTGTGTTGGGTTGCTGGGTGCTGGGGACCAACAGCCGCAGCCCCTGGGCCTGGCTCATTCCACATATAGGTTCTTGAAGACTCATCATATAGGTTCTTGAAGACTCATGTTAGGGCAGGAGGACCTGGAAGGTTGTTTCTTTACCTTTCCTCTGTGTCTTTTCTTTTTTTTTTAATATTTATTATTTTTATTTTACGTGTATGAGTGTATTGCCTGCATGTATATAAATGCACCTGTGTCCTGCAATGCCTGAGGGAGATAGAAAAGGCTGTCAGATCCTCTGGAACTGGAGTTAGTTCTTAGCTGCTATGTGGGTCCTGGGATTCAAACCTGAGTCTTCTGCAAGAACAGCCAGTGTTAACCACTGAGCCATCTCTCCAGCACCCTGTGTGTCTTTTGTGTCTGTCTCTTTGGCTGTCTCTTGTTTTCTTTGCCCTGGTTATGCTGTAGCATCTGCTATAGGCTAGGGGAGTCTGGTAAGGCCCAGGCCCCTCAGCCAAACTGGATGCACTGAATGCTGGGACATCATTAGCTCCACAGGCCCCAGGCTTGGGTGGGAGCCAGAGTGCTCAGGGGGGTCACGGCTCACAGTGTCCCTTCCCTCCATAGGGGTGGTGGAGGCCGTTCCAGCGCCACTGCAGAAGACCTCGGCCCTGCAGAGGCCCTACCACTGTGAGACTTGCGGGGAGGACTTCCTCTTCACACCCACTGAGGTGTTGCGGCACCGCAGGAAGCACTTGTGAGCCAATGCTCCCAGGAGCACCTGGTGCAGACAGCGTGAATGTGAATAAAGTCAGTCTGCCTTTGAAGCCTCCCAGTGGGACAAGCCACAGCCTTGGTTTTCACCAGAGCAGTTGTGTCTATCCTGCAGCTGCAACCTGAGGGGCCCTGCAGGTGTGGCATGGGCAGCTGGTGTCTCCAGAATCCAGGGGTGGGATCCCAGACCCTAGCAGCTCTCCATCGTGCCCTCAATCTACGACCCATATTTGCCCTCCCACACAGGTCTCTGACGGTTGTAGGGATGGGGGTTAATGTTCACATGATCGTGGGCTGCATTGGAGACTCCCAGAGAGTCCACAGCCTTCTGTGCCTGCTGTACACAGAAGTTTTCAGGGGTCTCTGTTGGCCATACCCTCTCCTCAGAGGGCCTCCTGGACTGTCCCTGCCTGGCCTCTTCTCCCCACCCACACACAGCCCTGCCCTGCATTGCTCCTCATATCTAGGCCCTGTGCCCTGACTAGCCCAGTCCCTTCAGACATGCAGCCTGGTAGAGTAGTTGGACCCCCCCACCCCATGTTGGTTACTGCATCCCTGAGACCTCAGTACCTGGCAAGCAGTTAAAGGGAAGGAAGCTTGGCCTCTGCTGCTGGCTTCAGAAGGTTTGGTCCATCATGAGTGTGTGGAGAGACTGTTCTCAACACTACTGACCAGGAAACAATGGAGGGGCAGGAGTCAGAGACTGGGTGTAAGTTAAAAAGGCCTGTACCTAGACTCTGCCATCAGCTAGCCCACATCTCTTTAGGGTTCTATAGCCTCCCAAAATAATGCCAGCAGGAGGCCAGGAGGTACTCAGTTGAAAAAGTGCTTGCTGGGGCTAGAGAAATGGCTTAGAGTTTAAGAGCACTGGCTCTTGCAGAGGACCCAGGTTCAGTTCCCAGCATGGTGGGTAGCAACCATCCATAACACAGTTCCAGGGGATCTGACTCCCTCTTCTGGCCTCCCATGAGCATTGCACACATGGAGGGCACTACATACATGCAGGCAAAACTCTCATACAAAGTAAATTTAACAGTATGGTGTCACAAGGCCCAGGCAGGTGGCTCTCTGTGAGATTGAGGCCAGCCTGGTCTACATAGCAAGTTCCAGGCCAGCCAGAGCTACATAGACCCTATTTCAAAAGTCAAAAAAATGTTTGGTACTTAAGCATGAGGACCAGAGTTTGGATCCTCAGCACTCACATAAAGCTGGGTAGCACAGCAGCAGGTGTCTAATCTCAGACAGGCTTATCCGGAGCTGATGGGCAGCTGGCTGCCAAAGTAGTTCCAGGCTCAGTGGGAGGCTCATCTCAAAAGAAGGTGGAGAGTGACAACAAATGACGAGTCTCTGACCTCTGCCCATGCACACCATGCACACAACAACAGTGCCAGCAGCAGGGGAAAGTACTCAAGCCTGTGCTAAAGCGTAATAATGCCATCATGCCTGACCACCAGAGTCCCCTGACCACCCCTGGTCAAAATGCACTTAGCGAATCTGGAGAGTCCACGTTGCTCATAGCTGAGTCTCTTTGAAGAAGCCTCACTCTCGGCTGGGAGTACCTAGACCAGAAAGTTCTGTCCACGCATGGCGCAAGAGCAGGTTCCTATGGGCGTGCGGGTTTCACGGAGCGCCAGCTGCTGGGTGTGGTGGCAGGTCCCGCACCGCGTTGCTGTGGGTCTCTGCTACCAGGGCTGGCTCCTTTGGCGGGATACTGTCAGCCGCTGGGTCGGGCTCCGTCCCAAACTCCACCGAGCACTCCCTCGAGGTACGAGATCCACCAGGTATGAGATCCACCAGCCGCCGGATCTCGTGGGAAGTGCGGAGATGGCGAAAGCAGGGTCTCCGTGAGTCGTGGTTTACGAAGAGACAGCTCTCTCCGGGAAGACTGGATCCTAGGCAGTAAGACACAGAACTCAGCTCAGTCAGGTACAGCTTCTTTATTCAGTGACTCAGCTCGGCTCCAGGTCTTAGTGATTCAGCTCCGATTAATTAGGGGAAACCAGGATATTTTATACTGTGGGGGCAGTGGCAAAAGCCTTAATTGATAGGTGCTTTTAGGATGCCCTATTTACATGTGGTGGTGGGCTTCTGCCAGGCTGCCAGACATTGTCTGAAAATCACACAGGAAAACCTGGCGGTTTCAGAGCCAGAGGCCATGTTTTTGGTAGGGCATCTGTGGCAGCCACTTCAAAAGGTGAGTCAGGAAGAGAGTAGGAAGGTGCCCTGTTGATAAAAGGAGTTTCTGCATATGAACTCCGAGCCCCCTGGGCTATCCAGACATGGAGAGACTGCTACCTTACACAGCAGGGGTCCCCAACAGGTTCCGAGTCCCAAACTGAGGAATGGAGGTGTAGAAAGCAGGACCAGAATCCAGCTGAGCAAACAGGAGACCCCGTAGCTCTGCATCTAGCACCTGGGGCACAGGATGGTGTGTTGTGAACTCCACTTGGGCAGCGCTGCCCAGATGACCTTCCTGTCTGCAGCCCACACAGCCTCTGTTGTTCCCACTTGATGCCCATAGCACATCTCAGTAGATGTCCACATTGCTTATGTCTCTAATCTCCAAGTCTGCTAGCTCACAGCTTCACATGCTGCCCTCTGGGGCTCCCTGCAGGAAATCTGACCCTGCCATGCACTGCGTGCCCTCCCAGGCTGTTCTCTAGAATGGTGGAAGCTTCCGTGACCCTCTAACCTTTGCATTTTGTATGCCTACAAAATCAGCACCATGTCATGATCCAGGCTCTGCTGCCAGGTAGGGCAGTGACCAGGCCCCTTGGACCCACAGCCGTAGAAGACTCTGCTGGGGCAGCCAAGCCTGGGAAATCATTTCCTTAGATAGCCTGTTGCCTCCCTCTTTTCAAGGAAATTGCTGTTTCCATTTTATACCTCAGAACTTGTGATAAAACAGTGTGGTGGTTGGTCTCAGTTGTCAGTTGAATTAGATGTTTAGAAGGGCTGGAAAGATGGCTCAGTGTTTTAGAGAACTTGCCGTGCAATTATGAGGGTCAGAGTGCGAATCTCAGTACCCCCGTAATAATCAGGGTGTCCTGTATGCACCTGCAGGGTGCATGTGCCTGTAACCCCAGCATCACTCAGGGTAGAGAGAGGATGATTGCTTGGGCTTGCTGGCTTCCAGCCTAAGTGAAAAAAATGCAGGCCCCAAGTGCAGCAGGACACCCTGCCCTCAAGTGGCCTCTGCACGCAATTGCACCTGCATAGATGTATGTGCACACAAAAATAAAAATGAGTATTGAAAGATCTGTCCATATTCCATCAGTGTTCTGAAGGTTTGAGTAAGGCTCAAAGGGCATGGACTAATTAAGTTGGTGGGGAAATTTCAAGACAGCCCAGCACTTGGGCTGTGGCATGGTTATTGCTAACTACCTATACCCAGGTTTATAATGAGAACTGGGAGGAAAAAGATCAGCAAGATGTGTGAAAAGTATGCAGTTAACCAGATAGACACTCACTCAGAGCTGTAGAAAGCGGCCATAAAGAGATTATCACCATTAAAGAGAGGTCAAGTGGGGCTGGGGAGATGGTCCAATCTGTAAAGTGCTTGCTGCACATACATGAGGACCTGAGTTTGGACCTGGCAGCCATGTAGGAAGCTGGGCACAACCGCATGTGTCTATAATCCCAGTGCTGGGGGGGGCAGAGTCGGTAGATCCCAGGAGTTGGACAGCCAGTTCTGACAAGGCTGAACTTCAGGTTCAGTGAGAGAGCTTGTCTCAAAAAGTAAAGTGGAGGTACACACTCCATATCAACCTCTGGCTTCCATACGTGTGCAAACCCATGTGCACTCACACATTTTAAAGAAGCTAAGAAAATTGCCATGGGACAGTAGCAAAGGTTCCTTGAGGGAATTTTAGGAATTGGTGTGTATCTCCTGTATTCAGTTATCTAGAAGGATGGTGCTGATGGAATATTTTATAAAAGCTGATTGGGTGGTCTAGTTTGATGCTCAGCTGTTGAGGGCACTTTTGCTCTTGCAGAGGACCTGGATTCAGTTTCCAGAACCCACATGGTGGCTAACAGCTGTCCCTAACTCCAGTTCCAGGGGATCTGACTCTTCTGATCTCTGTAGGCTCTGTACACATATGGTACACTTAACATACATGCAAGCAAAACACTCAAAATATAAATCAATCTTTAAATAAAACATAAAAGCTGATCTGCTGGATTGGTTTATATGGCAGGCTGGGAAGCCCAGCAGTGGTCACCTGCATGCTGGAGTGGCAGAGAACCAGGTAGCTGCTCAACTCAGGAAATTGATTCCTCAGCAGTCCCAGTCCGGTACTGCCTGGAAGGACTCTGGAGAGTCGCTGGTATTGAGTACATGCCGAAAGACTAAAGAAGCTGGAGTCTGATGTCCAGACAGTAGCAGCAGCAACAGACATGCTCACTCAGAGGAGGGGCTGTGAGGTGGGGGGGATGCCTGCTGCCTTCCTGTGACTTCTCACCTGGGACACTAATCTGTTGGAGGGTACCACCCATCTTTAGGGTGGATCATTGTTACTCATTAATTCTGTCTGGAACCCCCGTCCTAAACATCTCTTTTTTGTTTATGATGTATGTGTGTGCAAAGGCTAGAAGAGGATGTTGGTTGTCAGTGTAGAGCGCCTGTCTAGAATCCACCACTGAGGGGCTGGGGGTGGGGCTCAGTGTCAGAGGGTTTGTCTAGTATGTGCAAGCTCCTTGGGTTCCATATTCAGCACCACAAAGAAGTGTTTAGTCATGCCCCCACATGAATGATCCTGGCGGATGTGGCTGGTGATTCCAGTGCTATGCAGTGTGCAGAGCAGGCAAGTCAGTCTAGAGAGAGGAAGCAGGCTCCTCACTGCCGGGACCTAGGATGGGGGACTGACTGTTGATGTTTAACATAGTCTGGAAGTGGGGCTGGAGAGATGGTTCAGTGGTTAAGACCACTGGCTGCTCTCGCGGAGGACCCAGATTCTGTTCCCACCATCCACATAGCAGCTAACAACTGCCTATAACTCTAATTCCAGAGGATATGATGCCCTCTTCTGGCCTCCGTAGGCTTTGCACTCCTGGGTACACTTGGATGCATGTGGGCAAAACACTTATACACATAAAAATAAACAGGCTGGAGAGATGGCTCAGTAGTTAACACTGAGGACCCAGGTTCAATTTCCCAGCACTCACATGGTGGCTAACAACCATCTGTAATTCCATTTCAAGGGATCTGACACCTTCTTCTGACCTCTGCAGGCATTGCATGACACAGGTGCACTTACACACATGCAGACAATACACCCATAGAATAAAAATTTTTTTGGTCCTTTTGAAACAGGATCTCCCTGTAGCCCCAGCTGTCCTGGAACTCACTGTGTATACCAGGTTTGCCTTGAACTTACAGAGATCCTCCCCCCTCTGTCTCCTAAGTGCTGGGTTTACAGGTGTGCACCATCACACCTGGCCATAAATAAAATATTTAAAAAAATAAAATTTAAAATGTTCTAGAAGCCATTGTGGTAAGCTGGGTGTGGTGGCACAAGTCTGTAATCCCAGCAATCAGGAGACAGAAGAAGGAGGATCAGGGTTCAAGACCAGCCTGGGCAATTTAGTGAGACCATGTCTCAAACAAACAAACAAACAACAAACCCAAAGCTGATTGTATAATTCCCCTATGCATGCTCCATGCAAGCATCCTTAATTAAGCTCAGTAGATCACAAAAACAAAACAAACCAACAATATTTGAAAGAAAGAGGACTTGTGAAGAAGAGGTTCAGTAGGATTGGGAGGGGATGAGAGACGATATGGGGTTGAAAATTATATGTATACAAACATGAAATTGTTGAAGAATAAAAGTAAGTAAACGTTAAAAGTTGATTGTGGGGACTGGAGAGATGGTTCAGTGTTTATGAGCACTTCTTGGCATTGCAGAGGACTCAGGTTCTCTTTCTAAGCATCCACACTGGGTGCCCCTGAACCACCTGTAGCTCTAGCTCCAGGGGGTCCAATGCCTTGTTCTGGCCTCCGCGGCACCTGCACACAAGCGCTTTACACTCACACAGGCTCACACATACACATAAAATATTTGATTGTCAGTACTAGAGAGGTGAATTGGCAGTTAAGAACACTGGCTGCTCTTGCAAAGGACTGGGGTTCCCAGGTTCAGTTCCCAGAACCCATCTGGCAGCTAATGACCATCTGTAACTCCAATTCCAGGGGATTTGACACCCTCACACCTGGCCTCCATAGGTACCTGCACACACATGGCATACACACACATACACAAAACACTGATAAAATATTGATTGTGGATATAAGACTTGAAAATATGAAAAGCCGTTGAATTCTATGTATTATTTTTTAATGTGTATGTGTGTATTGCCTGCATGTAGGTAAATGCACCCATGTTGTGCAATGCCCACAGAGGTCAGAAGAGGCTGTCGGATCCCCTGGGACTGGAGCTGCTGAGCCATCTCCAGCTCTATATTATAAATTTTAAAATATTTAATATTTTATGTGTATGAATGTATTGTCTGCATGTGTGTAAGTGCACTCATGTTGTGCAGTACCCATGGAGGTCAGAAGAAGGTGTCAGATTCCCCCCTGGAACTAGAGTTATGGATGATTGTTAGCCACCATGTGGGTGCTGGGATTCCAACCTGTGTCATCTTCAAGAGCAGCCAAGTGCTCTTAACCACTGAGCCATCTGTCCAGCCCCAGAATTATGTGTATTATATGTAATATGTATGGGTGAATATGGTGTATGAATTTACATTGATTATATCTCAAATAAAACTATCTAAAAATATTCATTTTTTTTTTTTAAATTCAGGGTCTCATTATGTATTCCTGACTGGCCTGGAACTTTCTGTGTAGACCAAGATGGCTTTGAACTCAGAGATTCACCTGCCTATGCCTCTGAGTGCTGAGATTAAAGTTGTCACAATGCACCACATTGGGACAAAAATATTCATGGTTGGGTCAGTGAGATGGCTCAGAGGGTAAAGATGTTTGCATCCAAGCTCAACATCCTGAGTTTAATCCCTGGGACTCACATGGTAGAAGGAGAGAAACAGACTTCCTTATGTTGTCCTATAACCTTCACGTGTGTGGCATGCATGCCTTATCCCCCGCAATTAAATAAATGTAATATGTGTTTTTAAAATCCTGGGGCTGGATGGCTCAGAGACATGGGTTCAGCTCCCAGCACCCACATGGCAGCTAACAACCTTCTTTAACTCCAGTTCCAGGGGATCCGACGCTGTTTTCTGGCAATTCAACTCCCAACACCTCCATAGGCACTGAGTAACACCGGTGTACTTACATACATGCAGGTAAAACACTAATATGCATAAAAATAAATATATACATTAAAAAAATCTACGGCTCCTTAGTGCCCCCTGGTGGCACATGTGCTAACTGTGGCTCCATCGTCTATAAGGATGGCCTTTTCCTCCACCTCCTTTGACCCTTTTCTAGCCTCATAGACTGGCTTTCATGCCTCTGTCCTCCCACGGCCTGTGTGCCTGCTCTCTCTCTATCATGCCCTCTTCTATATCATGGCACAGTGTACACCTCATCTCCAGGTCCTTAACCTCCAGGGCTGCCGACCCTGACTCCTAGCACGGCAGTCCATGGCCTTTGTTCTGGCTGTGGAAGACAGGTCTCTGCGACTCCGAGGCACCAAGGCCTCAGTAGTAGCTACTCTCATGGCCCTACATCCCAGACTCACAGACACAGTGCGGTGAAGGGGTCTTATGGCATCGCTGCTCTTGTCGCTGCAGCCGGTCACTACCAGAGGGCTCTGTCAGCTGCCACAGAGGTGCACAAGAACCCGGGAAATAACCACAGGTGGGTTAGCAGTCCCTCAGGGCCACTGGGAGTTAAGCCCGAGGCTGACTTGACTCTATCAGGCTTTGACTGCAGACCCCTAGTGACATTTCTGTTCTCCTAAATTGGTATTAGCAGCTGCCAAGGCTCTGATGACTTCCTTTTCCTCCGTGTACAGTGGTCCTGGAAAGAGGCCACAGGTGTCTTTGGGGGTGGGTGAGAGGTCAGTGACACCCCTTTCCAGTATGTTGTTTCAGTACTCAGGATGGAGCACAAGGCCTCACTGCATGCTAAGCAGGTGCTCTGGATAAACCACACCCCCATCCCCTCCCTGGGTTATTCTAGGTAGGCACTCTACCAATGAGCCACACCACAACCCTCATTTTATTCTGACTTTTAAAAATTGTATGTATTAGCTGGGCGTGGTGGTGCACACCTTTAATCCTAGCACTTGGGAGGCAGAGGCAGGTGGATCTTTGTGAGTTCAAGGTCAGCCTGGTCTACATAGTGAGTTCCAGGACAGCTGGGGCTACAAGGAGACCCTGTCTCAAAAAGACAAAAAAAAATTGTATGTATTGTGTATGGGTGCACACGTTGTCATGGTGCATACGTGGATGTCAGCAGACAACTAGTGGAAGTCACTTCTCTCCTTCCACCATGTGGGTCCCTGGTATCAAACTTTTGTTGCAAGGCTTAGCTGCAAGCACATTTACCAGCTGAGCCATCTCATAGCCCCTCTCATTTTACTTTGAAACGTCTTACTAAGTTGCACAGCCTGATCTTGTCTTCAGAGCCTTCCGTCTCAGCCTCCCATAGTACCTGGGATTGCCTGGCCCACCACCCCTGGTACAATTCCTCCCTCCACTGCCTTTCCCTACTTCCTGTAGTGGGCTTTGGGGCAGGGGACTGGCTCCAGCTTGGGTTGTGGACTGAGGTTCTCCTTTGATGATTCAAGTTAGACTTAGATTTGTTTGACCTGGAACTTTTATGGTGTCAAGCAACACTTAACAATGGAGACTTTCTGAGGAACGTGTTCCACTGGCTCTTTCGCCTTATCGATCCATCCTGGACCGTGTCAATCTTTTTTGTTTCTGATTTGTTTTGTTTTTTTTTTTTTTGAGACAGGGTCTCACTATGTGGCCTTGATCGGGCTCGTAACTTGCTATGTAGACCAGGCTGACTTCACTCTCACAGAGATCTGCCTGCTTCCGCCTCCTGAGCGCTGGGATTAAAGGTGTGTGAGGCCACACACAGGTGCCAGTGCCAGTGACCCTGATGTCCCACCACTTGTCCCCTAGCCCCTGAGGCACACAGAGCGCCATTACACTGAGGGCCTCTGCTTCTGGGCAGCTTAGTTATGACTTCAGGAAAAGATGCTTGTACCAACTCAGTGCAGGGCAGGGTAACAATGTCAGGAACTCCAGGACTTGGGAGGTACAGGAGCGAGTGGGAGTTCAATGCCAGCCTTGGTTACATGAGATTCCATTTCAAGAACATAAAAATAACAGGGCTGGAGAGAAGGCCCAATGACTAAGAGCACTGGGTGCTCTTGCAGAGGACCAAGGTTTGGTTCCCAGCACCCACATGGTAGCTAACAACCATTTGTAACTACAGTTCCAGGGGATACGATGCCCTCTTCCGGCTTCCGGCCTCTTCAGGCATTGCACAACATGGGTGCACTTACATACATGTAGGCAAAACATTCATACACACAAAATAAAACTAAGGTAATAAATAAATAAGATAAAAGGCAACAAATCCACAGAAGAGCCAGGTGTGATAGTATCTGTAATCACAGCACTTGGGGGCTGAGGCAGGAGGGTGAGGCATTCAAGGTCGTGGGGAGTTTGAGGCTAGTTTGGGCAATGTAAGAGAATGGGTATACTTTAAAAAAAAGTTTTTTGGGTCTTTTTGAGACAGGGTCTCCCTGTAGCCCCAGCTGTCCTGGAACTCACTATGTAGACCAAGCTAGCCATGAACTCACAGAGATCCACCTGTCTCTGCCTCCCAAGTGCTGGGAATAAAGGCATGTGCCACCACACCTGGCTTAATTTTTAAAATTTTTAAAAAAGGAAAAAAAAATCAATGAGCTCGCACAGGAAGTGGGGCTGGACTGTAGTCCCCAAGTCCCTTCCCTAGGAGCCTCCTCCAGCCAACTAGATCCAGCACCACAAAGGTACCACAGCACTGCCTGCTGGGGACCAAGTGTCCAAACACAGGAGCCTGTGGAGGACTCACTACATCCAAACCACAACAGCCATCTTGGAGACACCGAGATGCCACACAAGGAAGATGACTCAGGGCCTGGACATCCTGCGCCCTCCACCCAGCCCCACACATGCGGTGCTGTCCTTGACACCTGTGACCCCCAGGGATGCAGACCCTTCTCATTGCCTGACCACCCCAGCATATCATGGGATATTCAGTCTCATGTTTCCTGATGGACGCTCACATCATAGGGCAGCCTGGGGACACAGCTTGTCCTGGAGGTACAGGCTTACGGTGGCTGTAGCTGTACAGATCCCTCCAAACAACTGGACGTCAGTTGCCACATCCTGTCTGCAAGTGACAGTCAACTGGGACCCCTGAGACCCAGGCCTGATCTTTCTACCCTCACACTGGTTCTGCCGTTCCCTCCCTCTGGGCATGGGCACTTATGGCCTAAAGGAGGTGCTGGTTCCTCCTGACAGGAGGAGGTATTTTTAATTACAATTAACCTTCCGCCCAATTTCCCTCCTCCTGGGTGGCACATCAGATCCCTGTTAATTAGGAAGAATTAAGTGGGAGATATTTCCAGTCACCAAGAACACGGAGGAGCTACTGGGACCCGCTTCCCCTGCACCAGAGTGCCACAGTCACCTGGGTCAGATGCTAAGGCACTCACCTGGGCCAGGCAGGGGCTTCAAGGATGCAGCCACCTCTCTTGCAGCAGAACTGAGACTGGTAACCTTTGGCTTCCTGGATCCAATGGGGAGCTGCGTGGAGGGGAGGGACTGGAAGTCCTTCCACTGTGTGCCGCTCATCCATCACACTGTAGTTCTCGGGAGTCTGGGAAGAAATAAAATTGTCATCCTAGTCACAACAACAAATCTCTTTGAAAAAGATTTATCTTGGGGCTGGAGAGATGGCTCAGCAGTTAAGAACACTGGTTGTTCTTGCAAAAGACTCAGGTTCGAATCCCAGCACCCACATGGCAGCTAACAACTGTCTGTAACTCCAGTCCCAGGGGATCCGACAGCCTCTTCTGACCTCTGTGGGCATTGCACGACACGGGTGCACTTACCTACATGAAGGCAATACACACATACACATAAAATAAAAATAATAAAATTTTTAAAAATGTTTAAAAAAAGATTTATCTTCCTTTACGTGTATGTGTGTGTGTTTGTGTGAGTATGTGCACATGTGTGCAGGTGCCCTGAGTTCTAAAAACAGCATTGACTTCCTCGGAGCTGGAGTTACAGACTCTTATAGTTTGCTTTTCTGTCGCTGTGATAAGCACCATGACCAAGAAACAATTTAGGGGAGGAAAGGGTTAATTTCATCTTACCCTTCAGGTCACAATCCATGTTGAGGAAAGTCCAGGCAAGAACTGAAGCAGAAATCAAGAAGAAACACTGTCTGATGGCTTGTTTCCTCTGGCTTGCTCACTACCTTTCTTAGGCAGCCTGGGTCCACCTGCCTAGGGTCCACCTGCCACCTCCTCTCACAGTGGGCTGGGCCCGCCTACATCAATTAACAATCAAGAAAATGCCCTAGAGATGTGTCCACAGGACCATCTGATGGAGGTAATTCTTTAAGTGAGGTTCCCTCTTCCCATGTGTGTCAAGTTTATGTCAAACTGACAATAAAAATAGCCAGTATACAGATTGTAAGCTGCCCAACATGGGTGCTGGGAGCCAAATTGTGGTCCTCTGCAAGACCAGTGTGCAAACCACTGAGCCATTACTCCACATTAATTAGCTATTTTATTTTTGGTCTTGTTATACAGCCTAGGCTGGCTTGGAACTCATGGTCCACCTTTCTCTGCCTCCAGAGTGCTGGGGTTCCAGACATGCCCCAACATACCTGGCCTCTATGTGAGCCTTTTAAAGGATCCTGGGCGCTGGAGAGATGGCTCAGTGGATAAGAGCACTGAGTGCTCTTGCAGAGGACCTGGGTTCAATTCCCAGCACCCACATGGTAGCTAACAACCATCTATAACTCCAGTTCCAGGGGATCTGATGCCCTCTTCTGACTTCCATGGGCATCGTATGACATGGGTGTACTTACATACAATAAAAAATAATAAATAAAATATTTTTAAAAAAGAATTCTGGGAACAGGGGGGCAGCTAACACCATCCATAACTGCAGTTCCGGGGGATCTGACATCCTCTTCTGGCCTCCATGGCATTGCATGACACGGTGCACTTATACACATACAGGCAATGCACTTATACACGTAAAATAAAAATAAAAATAAATGGGTTTGGAGAGATGGCTCAGCAGTTAAGAGCACTGATTGTTCTTGCAGAGAACCCGGGTTCGATTCCCAGCACCCACATGGCGGCTATGAAACGTCCTTAGCTCCAGTTCCAGGGGAATCTGAAGCTCTCTTCTGATGTCCACGGCATTGCATGACATGGGTGCACACATATACATGCAGGCAATACACATACACATAAAAAAGAATCCTGGATCTATTTTAATATTATTTTTATTTCTTAAAATTTATTTTTACATTTTATTGTGTGTGTGCATGTTCCACAAGATTTGTGTGGCGGTCAGATGTTGGTTCTCTCTTTCCACTGTGTGGATTCCGGGGATCAAACTCCCGTCGTCACTTTGGTGGCAAGTGCCTTTATCTGCTGAGTCATCTTTTCATTCATTCATTCATTCATTCATTCATTCATTCATTCATTCATTTGGTCTTTTTTGAGACAGTGACTACCTGCAGCTCCATCTGGCTTGGAACTCACTATGTAGACCAGGCTAGCTCTGAACTCACAGAGATCCACTTGCCTCTGCCTCACGAGTGCTGGGATTAAAGGCCTGTCCCACAACACCTGGCAGCCTTTATTTTAATCGTGTGTGTGTGTGTGTGTGTGTGTGTGTGTGTGTGTGTGAGACGCTCTGACAGGTACGGCACAGGGGGAGAGGCCAGGACCAGCCTGGGTTCCTCTCTTGGGGGCTGAGCGGGATGGTGAGTGTCAGTGACTCAAGAACCACACCGAGTCAGGAGTCTTGTCGAGGCAGGAACTCACTTTATTGCGTCAGGCATCAACTTATATAGTTTAAGCAAAGGGGGTGTGGAAAAGGGGGTGGGTATAGGAATGTGTCATCTAGGGCGAAGACTGTGGGCCACTGGGAATTTACCACGCCAGTTATTACTGGGCAGAAGCAATCTTAGATAGGGCTCTGCTGAGTCACCTCCACACAGAAGTGACAGGCCAGAGACAGGTCGCTAAACTTTAGCCTGGCTTGTGAAATTATATTAGGCCTCATTTTCCTCCATGCCGTGTGTATGAGGGTCCCGAAGGCCCAACATGTGTGCACGTGCATACTGATGTATGTGCCACAGTATGCTTGTGGAGGTTAGAGGACACCCTTAGGTGTCGGTCCTCACATTCTACCTTGTTTAACACAGGGTTGCCTGTTCAGGCTGCGTGCTCAGGCAAGCTGTTCTTAGCACTTCCATGGACTCTGTCCCCACCTCCCATCTCACTTAGGAGCCCTGGGATCACAGACACACGGTACAGTGTCTGGCTTTACATGGGTTCCGGGATCCGAATTCAAGTCCTCATGTGTGCATGGTGAGTGCTTTATCCACTGAGCCATATCCCCAGCTGGGGAATCTGTTTCTTAAATGAGGGGCTGTGCTGGATAGCTTCACTTGTCAACTTGACACAGCTGGGAAGAGGGAAAGTCAACTGAGGCATTTCCTCCATTGGATTGGCTGGTGGCCATGTGGGTGGAGAATCTTCTTGATTATTGAGTGATGTGGGAGGGCCCAGCCCACTGTGGATGGTGAAACAGGCAGGTGGGCCTGTGCTGTATAAGAAAGTAGGCTGAGCACAGGCCAGGGGAGCAAGCCGGTAGGCAGCATTCCTCCATAGTCTGTGCTCCAGCTCCTGCCTCCAGGTTCTTGCCTTGAGGTCCTGCCTTGACTTCCTCAGTGATGAACTATGACCCTGGAGATGTAAATGAAATAAACCCTTTTCCTCCCCAAGTTGGTTTTGGTCAGTGTTTTTTTTTTTAGACAGGGTCTCTCTGTAGCTCCAGTTGTCCTGGAACTCACTATGTAGACCAGGCTGGCCTCGAACTCACAAAGATCTGCCTACCTCTGCCTCCCAAGTGCTGGGATTAAAGGTGTGCACCACCACCCCCGGCTTTGGTCAATGTTTTTATAACAGCAACAGAAAAGTACTTATACAGAGGCTGAAACCTAAGTAGTTTGCACATTAGCCTGAACTGGAATAGGGATCCACACTCCCCATTCGCATGGCCTCTGATGGACAATCCCATCTCTCTGGGCTTCAGTTTCCTTGCCTGGAGAATGGGAACAGTAATGGTAGCCCCCTTATGGATGGTTAAAAAATTTCATGGGTCCTGGACAGCCTCAGAGCAGGCACATAATAAAGTGCTGATGAAGTCACAAAGTGGTAGTTCACACTCCTGTGTGTACCCAGTCTATTATGTAGTCCCTGCCTGTCACCGCAGAGACTAGATGGTGGACAGTGGGCTGTGATCTCCACCAGCTATAGGTGGGAAACATTGAAAAATAATTGTATCTAAACCAGGACTCAACACTGGGTGAATGGTCTATTCCTGAGTCACACCCCCAACCCCTCACTGGGGATTCTAGGTAGGGGTTCCACCACTGAGCCACACCCCAGCCCCTCACTGGGGGATTCTAGGCAGGGGCTCTACCACTGAGCCACACCCCAGCCCCTCACTGGGGGATTCTAGGCAGGGGCTCTACCACTGAGCCACACCCCAGCCCCTCACTGGGGGATTCTAGGCAGGGGCTCTACCACTGAGCCACACCCCAGCCCCTCACTGGGGGATTCTAGGCAGGGGCTCTACCACTGAGCCACACCGGGGCATTCTAGGCAGGGGCTCTACCACTGAGCCACACCCCAGCCCCTCACTGGGGGATCCTAGGCAGGTGCTTTACTACTGAGCCACGCCCCAGCCTTAGCCTCTGTCCTCCCACACAGTGCAGTATATCAGCTGTGGACACAAAGCTTTTGCTGTGTTAGGCTTTGCAGGCCGTCTGCAGTGACTCACAGTATTTGCAGCATTCACTGGCTCTGTGCACTCACTACACCATTTTCAGGTTGGTGTCCACAGGCCCTCTGAACAGAACTCCATGAAGCTGAGTGAGCTGGTCGCCTTCCACAAGCCAGCATCCAGATCTGAGCACCCAGCTCTTCCTGCACCCTCATGGTGCTTGGGACAAGCTTTAGGGCCTTGATGCTGGATCCCCATCTGCCATGTCAACACCACAGCCGCCATGGGAGGGAAGAGGCATGCTGGAGCTGGCCTGCCTCACAGAAACTCAGCTTTTTGTTTATTTGGAGTTTTTCTTTTGTTTTTTCTTCTTCTTTTTGGTCTTTTTGAGACAGGGTCTCCCTGTAGCCCTAGCTGACCTGGAACTCGCTATGTAGATCAGGCTGGCCTTGAACTCAGAGATCCACTTGCCTCTGCCTCCCAAGTGCTAGTATTAAAGGTGTGCGCCACCCCCACCCCCCCACAAAAAACCAACTTTTTGAAATCATTTGCAGGAAGGCACCCAGGTGTGCCACAGTGTGCATGTAGAGGTCAGGGGACAGTGTCTGGCAGTTGGCCCTCTCCTTCCACCAAGTCTTAGGTATCAAATTCAGGACGTCAGTGCCTTCACCTGCTCAGTCATCCCACTGGCTCTGACTTTTATGCTTTCATTGTAGGATTTAGTCTTCCTTTCATTGTGTATATGCTTGTGCACTTGTGTGTGTGTGTGTGTGTGTGCGCGCGGGGGGCAGGGCGCTAAAGTCAACCTTGGATTGACTTCTATTGTTTCAGAAGTCATCAGCTTTGTATTTGCTTTCTTCCTTCCTTCCTTCCTTCCTTCCTTCCTTCCTTCCTTCCTTCCTTCCTTCCTTCCTTCCTTTCTTTCTTTCTTTCTTTCTTTCTTTCTTTCTTTCTTTCTTTCTTTCTTGAGACAGAGTCTCCCTAATAGCCCCAGCTGGCCTGGGATTCACTTCGTAGACCAGGCTGGTCCTGATTTCACAGAGATCTGCCTGCCTCTGCCCCCTGAGTTACTGTTATTATTGTTAATTATTATTTATTTTGAGACGGAGTCTCCCTGTAGCCCCAGCTGACCTGGAACCTACCATGTACCCCAGGCTGGACTGGATTTCATAGACATCTGCCTGCCTCTGCCTCCTGAGTGCTGGGATTAAAAGTGTGTGCTACCACATCTTACTTTTCAGACCAGATTTTCTCACGGGAACTGTTGCTTGCTGATTAGTCTAAGGTGGCTGGCCTGGGAACTTGGAGGATCCTATCTCTGTCTCCTCAGGCCTGGGAATATAAGAATGTGTCACCAGGCCTCACTTTTTACATGAGTGCTGGGACCAGATTCAGGTCTTCATGCTTGTATGGCAAGCACTTTACTGACTGAACCATCTTCCCAGCCCAAGAGAGTCCTTTCAAAGCCACCTTTATTACAGTTATTTATTTACTTACTTGTGTATAGTGTGTGTGTGTGTGTGTGTGTGTGTGTGTGTGTGTGTGTATGCATGTGTGGAGGTCAGAGGACAGCCTCTGGGTTTTGCGGATCAAACTCAGGTTTTCAGGCTTCACAGCCAGCACCTTTACCCCCTGAGCCACCTACTGGCTCCTATGTCCACTTTTAAAGGCCAGCTGTGCTTAGTATAAGATACCAACCAGAAGCATGATGAGCTCAACCATATACACTTTGAGCCACAGAATTTGGGGGCAGCTTGTTACACAGCAGCAGCTGACTGATACACATGCTATACCTAAGCAGAGAGCAGCAGAAAGACAAACAATGATGGCTAATATTTGTGATTCTTTAGCTGCAAATTACCAAGAATTTGAAATCATGGAGACACACGAGAACACTGATTTGTGTTTTTAAGACTTTTATCATTAAAAAAAGAAAGGTGGAAGAATGTCGAAGACAAAGGGGAAGTGGGGTGGGAGGATGTTGGGGTGGGAGGATGGAGCGGCTTCTCCCAAACTTTGGATCCAGGTGACCCTCCTTCCTTGACCACCCTTTCCCACCCCCAGTCCCATCTCTGTTCTGATTGGGGGCCCTAGCCACCATCTTCTGCAGACCTTGGCCCAGTTGTCAGCTCATATCCTGGGTGAAGGGGATGACAGAAGAGGGGTGCAGGGCCTGGAGGCTTGTCGTTGCCCTTGAGAGACCCTCAAGTGGACACTTGGGTTCCCCTGCCTCCAGGGGCCCCAGGGAGGTAGGCGTTGAGTGGGGGGTGGGAAGCTTTGGAGGCAGAGTCCTGAAGCCCAGGGACCAGCAGGGACCAATTAGGTGTGAGGCTGGTGGTCACAGTATGGAGGCTGCAGGCCTGTGGGAAGGATGGGAGACTGAGTCAAGAGGCGTGACAGTGGTCCCTGTGTACAGTCTCCACCAACCCCACTGTCGGGGGTGGATAAAGAGAGGACCCTGTAGAAGGACATCAGGACAGTGGATCAGACTGTGAGAGATACAGATCTGGGGACACAGAAGGAGGCACGTGAAAGGACTTACAGAGATAAGGCCAGAGAAAGGTGGAAAACGGGAAAGAGAAGTCATGGAAGGGCGCTGAGGATGGGATGAGAACAAATACAGAGGCAGGAAAACAGACCCAGGCTGGCTGGCCCACACCCGTCAGGCCAGACGCTTCAGGAGGCTGAGGCAGGAGGACTGGAAGTTCAGTGCCCACTTGGGCCACTTAGTGAGACTCTGCCTCAAAATAAAAAAGTTTTTTAAAAAGGGTTAAGGATGTAGCTCAGTGGTAGAGTGTCACACCCTCAGTCCCTCACTGGGGGATTCTAGGCAGGGGCTCTACCACTGAGCCACACCCCAGCCCCTCACTGGAGGATTCTAGGCAGGGGCTCTACCACTGAGCCACACCCCAGTCCCCCACTCGGGGATTTTAAGTAAGGACTCTACTGCTGAGTTACATCTCTAGCTCTTGGTGTTTTGTGACAAAGTCTCATGATTTAGCCAAGCTGGTCTTATTTGTAGGATGATGGGTTTGTGCCACACCCAGCTTCTTTCCTTCTTGGGTGTGTGTGGGATGTGAGTGTCTCATGCCATAAGTTTTCTCCATGCTCCAGGCCTTTGCACATGCTATTATTCCTGATAGACTGTCTCCAGTCTCCTGGTCTCAACTCCAAAGCCACCTCTTTCAGGAAGTCTTTCCTGAACTCCCACTTTCCAGCCTAGGTCTGGTGACTTCTCAGGGCCCCTATATTTCCTGGACTTCCACATCCCAGCCTCACCATGTGATGAGTCTATTGCCTGCTGGACTGAGAGGCTAGCAAGAAATAAGATGGAACATTATGGCCACTGATGTGTCCCAAGGACTGGGCATAAGTGGTTCAGGGAAAGTGGACTGAACAGGTGGAAGAATGAAAGGATGGATGGAGAACTGGAAGGATGGGTAGAAGGATGGGTGAATAGATGGATGGGTGGATGAATGGATGGATGGGTGTGTGGGTACAAGGATGGATAGAAGGATGGGTGGATGGCTGGATGGGTAGGTGAATGGATGGGTGGATAGGTAGAAGGATGGGTAAGTATTGGATAGAAGAATGGGCGGGTGGATGGATGGGTGTGTGGTACAAGGATGGATGGAAGGATGGATGGGTGAGTAGAAAGATAGGTAGATGGGTGGATGGATGGACAACTGGAAAGATGGGTGGATGGATGGATAAGTAGGATGGATAAGTGTTGGGTAGAAAGATGGATGGATGGACGGTGGAAGGATAATAGATGGAAGGATGGATTGATGGATTATAGATGAATGGGGGGTGGATAAATGGATTGATAGTAGGTGGATGGTAGAGAGGGGTGGGTGAATAGAAGAATGATGGACAGGTGGATGTATGGATGGTGGAAGACAAATGAATGGATGACAGAGGCATGAGTGGGTGGATGAATAAATAGTTGGATAGGTGGGTGGATAGTAAAAATGAAATAAATTGATGGGTGGATGGATGGATAGATAGATGGTAGAAAGATCAGTGGGTGGACAAGTGAATGGGTGAATAGGTGGATAGATAGATGGGTAGATGGCTTGGTGGAAGGAAGGATGGGGTGGATAGTGGAAGGACAGATGATGGATGGTAGATGGATGAATGAGTGGATGTATGTATATATGGGTAGATAGAGTGATGAGTGGAAGATGGATGGATGGATTGGTAGATGGGTGGATAGGTAGATGGATGGGTGGGTGGATGGATGGATAGGTAGATGGATGGGTGGGTGGATAATGGGTGGATAGATGGGTGGGTGGTAGAAGAAGCATCTTCCCATCAATCTTGGAAAGTTCTCTCAGGACTGCTCTTGGGTCTACTTGGGACCCAAGTTTTTGAAGCTGAAGGGTTTTTTTTTTTGTTTTTTGTTTTTGTTTTTTGTCTTTTTGACACAGGGTCTCTCTGTAGCCCCACCTGTCCTGGAACTCACTATGTAGATCAGGCTGGCTTGAGCTCACAGAGATCTGCCTGCCTCTGCCTCCCAAGTGCTGGGATTAAAGGCGTGTGCCACCAAGCCCGGCTGAAGTTGAAGTTTTTTGAGGCCTTGAGAGCTGCTCATCCCTAGGCTTTAGACACTCACCCTCCTCCTGATCCTGGCTTCTATAGGTAATGCCACTCTCCTTCTAAGTTCAGACTCATCCCTATTGATCATAGAAAACAAGAGAGGGTTAGTGGTTCTTCCCACCCACCAATGCCCTAAGTCCTCATTCACCCAGAGCCCTTCATCAACATCAACTGAATCATATTTTAAGAAGGTTCTGAGGGGCTGGAGAGGTGGCTCAGCAGCTAAGGACACTGGCTGCTCTTTCAGAGGACCTGGGTTCAATTCCCAGCACCCACATGGTGGCTAACAACCATCCATAACCCAGTTTCAAGGGATCAGACACCCTCTTCTGATGTCCACAGGCATTGCATGACATGGGTGCACTTATATACATGCAGGCAATACAGTCATACATATAAAATAAAAATAATAAATAAAATATTTGTTTAGAAAGAAGGTTCTGGCCATTTACAAAAAAGTGGACCAAGACAATGGCACTTTCACCCTCGGCTCCCTCACATGCAGACGAGCCACCGAATCGTTCATGAATTGAGTCTCAGAAAGTGTGAGTTTTTGGTTAGGGGAACCTACTGTAGGAAGTGGCTTAGCTACGGAGTGAGAACATACCTGGTGTCCTGACTGTCACTTGAGGCTGAGTCTCTGTGTAGCCTGCCATGGCCTGGCCCTCAGGGTTGAAAGATGCACCCTGGCCTAGGAAAGGGGTTGGGGTATGAGCTGAGACAGAAGAGCTCTTCAAAGGAGTTACGGTGCAGGTGGAGATTCAGAGGCCTTGTGGAGGGGGTGGAGTTAAGACTGAGTCCCAGAATACCGTCAAGTGGATTGAGGTGCAGGCAGAGGACCAGGAGCCTAGAGAGAAGAGCTGGGAGTGCAAGTAGACCCCAAAGACACTCCCAAGAAGGGATCAGGGGTTCAAGGTGAGCCCCAGGAAACCTTTAAAAGTGTTGGGGTAAAGGCTCAGGCCAGCAGATCTAGTCCCAGCTGGGACTCTTAAAAAGTACCTGCCCTCCTTGTACCTGTGCGGTTGGACTGGTCAATCATGGGCTGCACAATGCGTCTCCGGGCATTAATGAACCTGGGAACAGCCAGGGAAAAGGAAAGGGGTGTGAGGAGGGAGTCAAGGAGTCAGAGAGCCACAGAGAGAAGACAGAGGCAGGGGATCAGCACACAGGCTGCAGAGGCCAAGGGGCAGCGGATGACGTTTCAGCACCGCGGACAGCGCCCCGCCCCGTGGCCACTCACCAATTGTTCACCTGAAGGATGGTGAGCCCGGTGTCCTGCGCCAGCTGTTTCTTCTGCTCCTCCGAGGGGTAAGGGTGCTGCAGCCACCAACAAGAGTCATTCTGCCTGCCTGTCTGCCATCTGGTCCCCAAGGCCTGGGCTGGAGCAGGGCCAAGAGAGCCAATCTCCTGGGCTAGGGAGGCCAAGGGCAGCCAAGTCTCCGGTCCTTGCCCCCACCTTGTGGCTAACTGTACAGGAGGTCCCACTCCTACTGCTACCCAGAAGGGGACTCATAGGCAGGGGGCGGCCACACTCATCCCATCTCACTGGCTGAATCCCCAGCAGGGGCTCACTGGCCTCATATACCGCTCAGTTGTTCCCCCTGCCTCTGAGGTTGGTCTCAAACTTGCTAGCCAAGGACGACCTTGCTTCCAAAATTCTGATATTACAGGCATGCCATACAACCAGATGGAACCCAAGACTTCCTGCATGCTAGGTCTACCAACTTAGCTACTGCTGAAGCCCCTCTCTCATTTAAAAAAATTATTATTTTTATTTTATGAGCACACTGCCTGCATGTATGTAAGTGCACCCACGTTGTGCAATGCCCACAGAAAAGGGCATTGGATCCCCTGGAACTGGAGTTACAGATGGTTGTTAGTTGCCATGTGGGTGCTGGGAATCAAACCCTGGTCCTCTGCAAGAACAGCCAGTGCTTTTAACCACTGAACCACCTCTTCAGTCCATCCTATCTCTTTTTGTTTTGTTTTGTTTTTGTTTTTTTGAGACAGGGTCTCCCTGTAGCCACAGCCAG
>NW_008331138.1:1103585-1106085 GCF_000622305.1 Nannospalax galili
AACTACAGGAACCAGGATAATGGAAAGGAATCCTTTGTTTATTTGTAAGGAAACTGAAATGTGGATAAGGATAGAAGAAATAGTTCAGTCCACAGGTGGATCCATTTCTATCCTCTTTGGTCATGCTAACTCTGGCTTTCTCTGTGATTTTGAGCCTCTACAATATATTTACAACATATATGAGCTCTCTATTTCATATACAGAGATACCATCTCACAGGAATGCTTTAAATGCAAAAGTTGGTGGCAGCAAGATTGCTAGAATTCACATGTTAGCCTAGATTGTTCAGTGGGTATAGTGTTTGTTGGGCCACTGTGAGGACCTGAGTTTGGGTCCCCAGAACCCATGTAAAAAGCCTGGTGTCCAGTGTATACATGTAACACCAGCACTTGGGTGGGAGGTAGAGACAGTGATCCCTAGGGCTTCTTGGCCAACCAGTCCAGCCAATTAGTGAACTCTAGGCTCAGTGAGAGACCCTGCTCCAAAATGTAAGGCGGAGAGTAACAGGGGAAGACACTTCAAGTTAACCTTTGACTTTCACATACACACGTGGCAAGCATCCCTGCATCCACACACATGTGCCTGCATAATGCACAAATATAGACATAGAAACAAAAGAAGGGCACTACTTGTTATTAATCAAGTTTCTATGTGCTGATCCCTTTGCACAATTTATCTCAATCAATACAACGTGGTAGAAACAGATATTACTGTCATTTTGGTTTGCTTGTATTTTTTTTGAGGCAATGTCTCACTATATAGCTCTAGCCGGCCTGAAACTCACTATGTAGACCAGGCTGGCCTCAAACTCACAGAGATCTATTTGCCTCTGCCTCCTGAGTGCTGGGATTAAAGCCTTGCACCACTATGTACAAAAAATTTTTATTTATTTATTTGGTGGGTATGAATGTATGAAATGCCTGCAGAGGCCAGAAGACTGTGTCATATCCCCTGGAACTGAAATTAAGGACAGTTGATAGTTGCCATGTGGGTGCTGGGAATCAAACCCTGGTCCTCTGCAAGAACAGCCAGTGCTTTTAACCACTGAACCACCTCTTCAGTCCATCCTATCTCTTTTTGTTTTGTTTTGTTTTTGTTTTTTTGAGACAGGGTCTCCCTGTAGCCACAGCCAGGCTGGAACTCACTATGTAGACCAAGCTGGTCTCTCTCAGAGATCTGCCTGCCTCTGTCTCCTGAGTGCTGGAATTAAAGGCATGTGCCACCATACCTGGCTCCTTTTTTAAAAAATTACATTTATTTACGTGTGTGTGTGTATGTGTGCAAGCATGTGTGTACAAATGCATGTGTGCATGACATAGCACTCATGTGGAGGTCAGAGGGCAATTTGTGGGACTCAGTTCTCTCCTTCTACCAAATGGGTCCAAGGGGTTGAACTTGGGTTCCTAGGCTTGGTGGCAGGCACATTTAACCCACTGAGCCATCTCACCATCCCCAATTTATTTATTTGACTTTTTTGTTTTGGAGACAGAATTTCCATGTAGACCCAGCTAGCCTAGAATTCACTATTTAGACCAGGATGGGCATCTCTCACAGAGAGCTGCCATGCCTTGCTCTGAGTTTCTCTTTTTCTCTCTGTTTTTGTTCTTCTGTCCCCTCGGTTTGTCCCCATCTCTACATTCCTCCCACCATCTTCTCCATACCTTTCGATTTTAGCCTCTCCTTGATTGTTTATCTGTCTCTCTCTACAGGCTATGTGGTGCAATAGTTAAGGCAGGATTGCTTGCATTTGAACCCATGTCTGACTGGGTGACCTTGAATAAGTCTCCTGACTTCTCATGTGCACAATGCATTTATGATAGATCCCCTCCCCCAGAACATATATTGAGAGGGATAGCATGTGGGTGATTGATGATAGTTGAGTAGATAGAAGGATGGGGGGCTGCAGGATGGACTCATCTCTGGGTGGTTCTTGGGGCATCTGGTCTCTGGGACAGGGGACATCCTCTAGCTGTGCCCACCTCCACCAGGCTGCAGGTTCTCACCGAAAGGTGCTGGAACAGCCAGGCCCTCATGATGTTGGTGGCCACTTTGGGGAATATGCCTCTTTTCTTGTTCCGCCGTCGCTCCTGGTCCAGATCCTCATCCTCCCCTCCAGAACTGGGAGAGGCTACGCTTGTGTCCAGCCCGTCTCCTGAGGGAGGGGGATAGGCACGTTCCGTCGGTGGTGGTGAGGAACAGGGGACTTCAGAACTCTCAGTCTAGACACCACACCTCAGCTGTTTATCTGAAAGTCTCTTTCACAGTCTAACTCCAATCCTAAGAGTGACTCCCATGTTTCCTCTGCCCCTCCCAGGTCTCTCACCTTGGTCGCTGGAGTTGTCCCCACTCTGGGAGGCTAGACCTCCACTGGATGGGCCTGGGGTCCCCAAGTGTACAGACCCGCTGTCCTCATGATCTCTGATCCATGTATTATTCTAGAAAACAAGAGTGGGGCATAAGTGGGAAAGCTCAGGGAGTTCAGACTCTGGAAATAAAGTCT
>NW_008331138.1:1108585-1114829 GCF_000622305.1 Nannospalax galili
GCAGAGGACCTGGGTTCAATTCCCAGCACCCACATAGCAGCTATGAACTGTCCTTAACTCCAGTTCCAGGGGAATCCAAAGCCCTCTTCTGACCTCCGCGGCATCGCACAACACGGGTGCACTCACATACATGCAGGCAATACACTCATACACACAAAATTAAAATAATAAACAAAATCTTTTAAAAATGTTTTATTACATTTATCTATTCATTGTGTTTGTATATGTGTGTCTCTGTGTGTATATCTGTGTCTGTGTGTGTGCACGCATGTGCATGCCACAGCCCATGTGTGCAGGTCTGAAGGCAACTTGTTAGAGTTGATTCTTTCCCTCCACCATGTGGGTCAAGTGGATCACACTCAAGTTATAAGGCTTGGCAGCAAGTGCCTTAACCCATCATGTTCTTGGCCCCAAGATTGTTTATTTGGGAGACTGTGTGTGGTTACTGTGATGCCTACATGTGTGCATATGACTCTGGGGACATCTGGGTATGGCTTCCAGGTGACCGTCCTTTGTACTAAGGCTGCATGATGCTGCCTGTGCCCAACCCTCTCATGCACACTGTTCAATGTGGTGGGTCTGGGACAGAGGGTCTTTTTAAAATTTTTTTAAATTTTTATGTGTGTGTATTGCCTGCATGTAGGTAAGTGCACCTGTGCCGTGCAATGCCCGTGGAGGACAGAAGAGGCTGTCGGATCCCCCGGAACTGTAATTACAGACAGTTGTTAGCTGCCATGTGGGTGCTGGGATTCAAACCCAGGTCTTCTGCAAGAACAGCCAGTGTTCTTAACTGCTGAGCCATCTCTCCAGCCCTGGGTCTTTTGTTTTTATCATGTGCATGTTTATATGTATTTGCATGTATCCACTTGAACTCAGAGCTTACCATGCAGCTAGCCTAGGTGCAGTTTGCTCCAGGTTATCTCCTATTTCCGCCTTCCAAGTGCTGAGACTACCGACAGGTAGCCACACTCACGCAGCATTTATGTGCGAATCCATACTCCGTTATCATCCTGCATGGCAAGTGCTTTACCCACTGGGCCATCTTTCCAACTCCAATATAGGGGCTGTAAGGCTGTCCTGTGAAATGGTGTGTGGATGTACCCCAGGTTCTGAACTAATGCCTGTCTCTGTCATCACATTGTGCTGTGACCAGGTGTGTTGACAGCATGACCATCTGAGTGTGGCCTCTGTGTGACTTTTCCCCAAAGTCTCACTGCTCCCCATCTATATAGCTGCAGCAAGTTGAGAGCCTGCAGCCACTACATGCACAGCTGTTGTCTGGTGTTCCGATCTGAAGTTTGTGCTGCTTTAGCGAGCCAGTATTTTTACTTCAAAGTTTATGTGGATGAATCTGAGGCTGTGAAGCTGCTGGATGGCACTGTATGTGTGTCCATGCTTGCAGGGTCTGATGACTATATGGCACAAGGGCCTCGTGGTTAGTCACTGTTCAAGTGTGGCCATATCTAAGTTAGTGCAGCAGTGTCTGGGGGCTGTTTGGCTGTATTGGAGTCATCTACATGTGGCAATGTATGTGTGCTGTGTTACTCTAACTCTGGAACACCAACGCTAGTGTCTGCTGCTGACTCATGGCTGGGGCTTGTTTTAGGATGTACAGGGGCTGTAGGGGCTGTGCTGCAGACTCATGGGAGGCACTTTCAGGATGTGGTGCACACCATGGTCTGTGGAGAAGGAGTGTCTATGCATGAGTTCAGCCAGCTGTGTGTGTGTCTGTGCTGTGGCCCAAATGTATTTCTATGCTGCTGTGTCATGAGCATGTGAGTGCAGTGCACCTTCCGTGGTGGGCTGTGTTTGAGGTTCTGGGGTTCACGTGAAGTGTGCCTTCCTGCTGTGCCCATGTCCAGTTCTAGCTCCCAGGCAGTGCCTGGCATACAGTCGGTGCCCACCTGGTCTGGGAGGCTGGGGCAGGAGGCCATGTAGTCCTCAAGGTCCTCCCTGCAGCTGCCATCCCGATCCTCAATCACCAGGTCTATGGGCATCTTCCCCTTGAGGCAGGTGATGTAGCGGTGACAGAAGTTGTCGCACAGGTCGTGGACCTGGGGGGGCAGCGGGGTACTGGGGGGGCACCCAGGGGAGCCAAGGCTTGGGTGCATGGGGTGGGGCAGCTTTCTGCTTCCACTCCGGTGGGGAGTGGGGAGGGAGAGAGATGAGAGGGGATGGGAGTAGGGCAGGGGTAAGGGAGAAGCCCTCACCTTCTCCAGCTCCAGCAGGTGGAACCGGAGTACCTGGATGGCCTGGACCATCTGCAAACAGGGAGGAGGGAGAAAGGAAAGAAACTAGGTGTGGTGGTGCATGCCTGGAATCCCAGCACTGGAGTCCTAAGGCAGGAGGATCACCCAAGTTTGACGCCAACCTGAGCTACATAATGAATTCCAGGACAGCCCTGGCCACAGGGTAAGACATTGTTTAAAAAAAAAAAAAAAAAAAAAAAAAAGATGGTGGAGAAACATTCTTAAAATAGAATGGCAAAGATGGTGACAGGGACAGAGCCCAGAGAGCAGCTAGGCTGACAGAAAACAGCCGGACATGGTGAATCAGCATTAGAGAAAGAGGAGTTAGAAAAAGAACTGAGTAGTGACTGGGTCCATCACAAGGGGAGATGAGAGGTGCTGTGCAATGCACAGCCTGTACCCTAGACCTGCCTGGCCTCTGCTCTGGTTCCTGCATCCACCTATGAACTACATTTCCCAGAGCCCATTGCCAAAGGGTGTGGCAAATAGTAAAATGCTAGGGTACAAAGAAAGGAGAAAACCAGTCTCTCTCTCTCTCTCTCTCTCTCTCTCTCTCTCTCCTTTGCATTTTACAGATGAGGAATGGGGAGGTGGCACTACCCTCCCTGTCTCCCAGGCCCATGGAGCTGAGATTTGAACTTAGGCCACTGACTCCCATTCTCAAACTCCAGGCTCTGCGATGTCACAAATAGGCCACGATTTTGTGGTTTGAGAATGTGGACTGACTGTTTCCTCTCTGAACCCCTCAGCCAACCCCAGGGACATGGTGGGGCAGGACAAGAGCTGCCTGCAGAGGGGACATGGGGAGGGCCTAATCTCACCAAGTTGTCCAGCTCCGGGTTGGAGGAGAAGAGCGGCCTCTCTGAGCGGATCTGGGAGGGAGAAGAGAGGCCAGGCAAGGCGATTCTGCCATCCGCCCGCCCTTCCTACTGCCTCCCCTGGTGCCCCAGGCAGGGCTGCCCACCTGCTTGGCAAAGGCCGCAATATCTTCGTTGAAGGAATCAGAGGAACAGACATCACCCCCAGGGGGTGAGCCCAGCCCAGCCGAGGCTCCATCACGGGGTGAGCATGTAGCCAGCTCACACTTCTCAAAGACCAGAGCCAACAGTGGGAAGAGGGGGTGTCTGGGGGGACAAGAAAGCAGGCAAACATGAGGGGAGGTGTGGGGTGACTGGCAGGAGACAGGGGATCCAGACACAGGGAGACAAACAGACACAGGGCATGCGTTGAGGGGCCTGCCCTGTCCCCAGACACTCACCCGTAGATCTCATCCTTCTCTCTCTTCAGGCCGTCACTGTCCAAGCCTGAGAGCTGGGGTGGCCGGGGCGGGCCGTAGGGCCCGGAGGCTCGGGGTGCTGGGGGTACTGCCTCTGAGAAGCCGGCCAGGGCTGATGTTGGCTCTGTGATGCCTGGGTAGTGACGCAGATCATCGTACTGGGGGAAGAGATGAGCCCCAGAGAGGCCAGTGTCAGCAGAGCTTAGCCTCCCTAGCCTGGGCCCCACAAGATGCATCATCTGTCTCCAAGGATCCCAGCCTCTGTTTCCTCAAACTCCCAGTGTCCCATGGAACTGTCTAGCTGCTGAGGAATGACAAATATCCTATCATGTGTGGACAGGAGGACCTAAAGGAAGACAGACCCAGGTCAGGGGATGTCTAGGGAGGAGCTGGATGGCTGGTAGCCAAAGGAGAGATGAGGACAGAGAGGTGAGAAGCAGAGAGAAGAGAAGACAGAAGGAGGAAGAGCTTGGAGGAGGAGGACAGGGTCTCACAGGGGGCAGAAAGCAGAGAATTCACAGAATTCACCCACATGTATGCAGCCTCTTCCTGCTCTCTTCACAAACGTGTCAATACACTCTACTTTTGTGGTACTGGGTTCCAAGTCTGTGTGTATCCTAGGCAAGGACTCTACTACTGAGCCATGGGGGGAGCCTAAGCAAGTGCTTTACCACTGAGCCATGCATCCAGCCCTTCAGTGGGGGATTCTAGGCAATTGCTCTACTACTGAGTCATATCTCTGGATCCTCGCTGGTGATTCTAGGCAAATGTTTTCCCTGTTTGTTTTTGAGATGGAATCTCACTCTGCAGGTCAGGTTGGCATGGAACTCATTATGTAGCCCAGGCTGGCCTGGAACTCATGACAATCCTTTTGCTTCGGCCTCAAGAGTGTTGAGATTACAGGTGTGAGCCCCTACCCAGCTAACCACACACCTTTGGATGTTTTAACAACTTTTCTCATTCATCTTGTGAATCTACCATACCCACTCAGTAGAGCATATAGCATTGTGACTTACATCCAGCCTTAGAGTACCTCAATCCAGGAGAGAGAGAGAGAGAGAAAGAGAGAGAGAGAGAGAGAGAGAGAGAGAGAGAGAGAGAGAGAGAGAGAGAGAGCCAGACAGGAAATGAATGAGGCATTTAACACATCATCTGACAACATTCAATAAACATGTGTTGGGGGAAGGGTAACCCCATTCTACTGTGCAGACAGTCCCAAAGAGAAACAAGAACTTGGGGGTAAGGTTTCTGGGTCCCCTTGTCACAGAATCATGCACAGGACAGCAGGAGGGACCTTTCTATCACCAGGTCAAAGACTGCCTTTAGCAACAGGGAGACTGAGCTTCCAAGAGGCAAAGGGCTCACAGGGATGAGGTCGAGGGCCCTGTACCAACCTGGGTGTACTGGGCCACTGAGTCCACCCAGGGATCTGTGTGTCTGTCCCTTTCTTTTCTTCCTCTTGTAACTTCTCCAGTACCCTGAAGTTGAATTCACCTGCAGCTCATCACACACCCAGCAAATGGGGTCTCTGCCTCTTTTGAGGTCCCTGTCCCCAACCCTCTTAAGTGGGTGTACTCAGGGGTCCAGAAAGAAGACAGAGTCGGTTGTGAGATGTTTCTCTCTTGCTGTCCCACTCCTAACCCCAGGGTGGGTCTGAACAACAGAAGCTGGAAGAAGGGCTTGGGGAGGGGAGAAGGGAAGAGGATGGGGTGGAGAGGGAGTAGGGGTAGGGATGGGGGAGAGCAGAGGGCAGAGGGGGGGCACAGTGAGGGAAGAGTGGGAGGGACAGAGGGATAGAGGGAGGGACAGTGAGGAGCAGAGGGGACTCTGAGGGGGCAAAAAGGGATATTTAGGGTCCGAGAGGGGCAGTGAGGGGCATCTGGGAGAGGCTCGGAGGCAGGACGGGCGCGGCCACCTACCCTCCGGGCCATGGGCCGGCGCCGCGCGTCCTGGGCTCGGGCGGTCACGGCCGGGGGCTCATCGCGGCGGGAGGTCCCCGAGGTCCCCGAGGCCCCGCCGGGTGCCGGGTTCTCCGAGTGGCCGAGACCAGCCGATCACGGCCGAGGGCGGCGGCGGCTCCTCTGCTAGCGCCGGGCCGGGCCTGTGTCACATCCGGAAGTTCACGCGGAGACGCTTAACCCACTGTCCGCCGGAGCGGGAGCCTCCCCGCGGCACGGGCCTCCTCCCGCCTGTCCCCTCCCTCCCTCCCTCCTCTTGGGCGTCCCCTCCCGTCCTGTCCCTCCCCTCTCCTCGGAATCCCCTCCTCTCCCTTCTCCCTCTCCTTCCCTCCGGCCTCCCCTCCTGCCCCCTGTCCCGTCCCCTCCCTGTCCCCTCCTCCTGGTCTCTTCTTGAGCTCCAAGCCTCCCCCCACCCTCCCTGTGGCCTTTGTATTTCAGGATCTCAGGGTCCTGGGTCTGAGCTTCCCTGGCCCCCACCCTCCCTCTGTCCTCTCCTATCTCCCTGCCTGTTCTCCCTGGGTCTCCAGCTAGCTTTCTGCCCCCTCTTTCTCTCCTGTCATCCTTGTGTTTCTTGTCTGTCTGCCTGCCTGTCTGTCTGTCTGTCTGTGAGACAGATCAGCGAGCGCATGAGGCAGGAAAGAACCAAAGTCCTGTTTTAGTTTAGTTTTTCTTCTTGCCCTGGCTCTGTCCCCTGCCTCTCTGGGCCTGTATCTGGAGAGAGGAGAGAGAGAGAGAGAGAGAGAGAGAGAGAGAGAGAGAGA
>NW_008331138.1:1114943-1155892 GCF_000622305.1 Nannospalax galili
CCGAGACCCTGTATCTCTCTCAGACCTCTGCCTTCTAGAAGGTGCTTAGCAACTGCTCCTGGGATGAGCAGGACCTCCAGACTTGAGGGTAAATTTTGGGTCTGGCTCCTCCTATGTTGCAGAGAATTCCTATCAGAGTCCTAAGATGAGTGTTGAAGTGGGTTTCGAGTGACATAAAAAGGAATTGTGCCAGGCATGGTAGCACACACCTGTAATCCCAGTATTCAGGAGGATGAGACAGGAGGATCATGAGTTTGAAGCCGGTCTAGCTATATAGTGAGATTCTGTCTCCAAAAACCAGAGAAAGACAGAGACAGAGAGACAGAGACAGATGCAGAGACAGAGAGAGGAAGGAGGAGGAGGAGGGGGAAAAGGAGGAAGAAGGGATACTGAAAAAGAGACAGAGGCTCAGAGACAGGGAGGGGACAGAGACCTAGAGAGAAAACCATTGGCAGAGAGCAGAGGTTCTCTCCTCCACTTTGGTTGTTGGTAGTGAGAGTCCTGCTGGGCTCGCTGAAGGTACATTTTATGTCTCCCATAAACAGAGCCTGGGCTCCTTCATCTTCTCAGCTGGAAATAAAATAAAAGCCCCGTGGCAGAGGGCAAGGGGGTGACAGGTGAGGCGGGCCTGAAACATGATGGATGGCGGGGACGTTCATCTGTGGTGGAAGACTGAGTGGAAGGCAGCCGAGGGAGGACCTGCAGGGAGGCAGGAAGGGGCCTGGCTCTCCTCACACTCCTGGAGTCCCTCTGCCTTCCTTGGGTTCAGCTCCTATCCCCCTGGCTTCCCAGGGTCTGCCCCTCTCTGTCCTGATTCTGTTCTCTGTCACCCTGGACACCCAGAGATCCTGACTCATGACCATCTCCGGATGTTCTGGAGTTCAGGCTCACTCCCAGCATAACCTTCTGTCTCTGCAACAAGGCAGGGCTCTAGCGAGCAGGTTGAGGTTTCCAAGGGGCCTTGTCTAAGTATGGGCTCCTCACACTGAGTGGAGGTCCCCCCAGCAGCTCTGTCCATTTTTGATCCTTTAAGTTAGGTAGGGGGAGGGGTCTGGTCACACACATACAACCCCACATAGGTATTCTGGAATAGAAAAGTAATTAAAAAATTTTTTTTAATTATTTTTATTTTATGTGTTTGAGTGTATTGTGTGCATGTATGTGAGTGCACCCGTGCCATGCATTGCTGAGGAGGTCAGAAGAGGCCTTCAGATTCCCCTGGAACTGGAGTTAAAGTCAGTTCATAGCTGCCATGTGGGTGCTGGGAATTGAACACAGGTCCTCTGCAAGAGCAGTCAGCGCTCTTAACCCCTGAGCCATCTCTCCGGCCCCATTTTTTTTTTTTTTTTTTTTTTTTTTTTTGAGACAGGGTCTCACTATGTAGCCCTGGGTGCCCTGGAACTCGCTGTTGACCAGGCTGGTGTCAAACTCACAGAGATCTGCCAGCCTCTACCTCCTGAGTGCTGGGATTAAAGGTATGCACCACCACACCCAGCTAGAAAATGAATTTAAATCACTTTTAAACTATAGAGGCAAAGATCTTCTGTCTGCCCACCCCATCTCCCAGATTCATGGCAGGAGACCTGGTAGTCTGGGCCCCAGCCTTGATCTGTGTGTCTTGGGGAGGGTACACTTTTGCCCTCATGGGAGCATGAAGTTTTTTATTTTTGTTTTGAGACAGGATCTCTTGGGGTTTTTTTTTTGTTGTTGTTGTTGTTTATTTGTTTGCTTTTGTTTTGGTCTTTTTGAGACAGGGTCTCCCTGTGGCCCCACCTGGCCTGGAACTCACTATGTAGACCAGGCTGGCCTTGAACTCATAGACATCTGCCTGCCTCTGCCTCCTGAGTGCTGGGATTAAAGGCATGAACCATCATACCTGGTTTATTCAGTGCTGGGAATAGAACCCAGGGCTTCCTGCATGCCAGGCAAGTGCTCTCTAAGCTGAGGTACATCCCCAGCTCCCTTCCACTATTATTTAGGATACATGTAGCCCAAGCTGGCCTCCAAGTTACTATATAGCTGAGGATGACCTTGCACTTCTGACCCTCCTGCCTCAGCCTGGAAGTGCTGCGTAACAGGCCTGTTTTGCACCCCTGGCTGGGGAGCTGATTCTCAGCAGAGGTGTGGCCACTTTAATGGAAGTGGTGGGGGAAAAGGGGAAGGGGACAGAGGGAGACAAGAGGGGTGGCCACAGAGACTCCAGACAGCAGCTACTGTTGTTCTGAGCACAGCTTCATCAAGGGACAGAGGCTGGGGCTCCTGGGCATAAATCTTTTTAATTAATGAAAGGGACGGCACATTGGGAAAGAAAGAATAATAGTGTCTGGGGGAGAAATTGATGGCAGAGGCGGGCAGCTTCAGGGAGGAGGGTGGCAGAGCTCCTGCACCTCTAGTCTGTCTAACACACACACACACACACACACACACACACACACACACACACTCATTCCCTGGCCGGTCCATCTCCTGAGCTCCTGCCATCTCACTCCTGCTGCCTCCCTTCCATGGGCCTGGGACCCTGTCACTGGTAGAAGAGGAGCAGGTGCCAGCCAGGCCTGGCCCAGGAACACTCACCCTGCACCAGTGGCATTTGGGGTGGTGTTTGGGCTGTTGCACAGATGTCTGGATGGGGCTTGGAATCTGTGCTGGGCTCTGGCTGTGAGGATGTGTGGGACTGTTCCTTTGTGACCGATCCCGGCACAGCTTACCCCGCTTTACCCAGGGAAAGGCTCTAGGCTGCACCCACCATTTGCCCTTGCTGAGTACATGGGGACACCTAGGCCTCCCAAACCAACCTCCCTGGCAAGACTCTTCCACTTGGATTTAGACTATGGGAACTGTTACCCCAGAGTATTCATGATCCTCAAAGATCCTCGAGTTCCTAGCCCTTTCTCTCTGTCTCTGTATGTCTCTATCTGCCTCTCTGTCTCTTTTTCTGTCTATCTCTGTCTGTTCATCTATCTATCTGTCTCTATTACTCTGTCTGCCTCTCTCTCTGTCTCTCTCTTTGTCTCTCTCTCCCTGTCACCCTATCTCTGTGTCCTGCCATCTCCCTCCCTGGCTCTCTCCACACCCCGGATCGTCCCCGCCTGGCCTGGCCACAGCAGAAGGAACCATTTATCTCAGGGGCCTCCTGGTCTCCAGCCTGGTCATCCATCACGTCAGCCAGTGGCTAGGGTGGCTCGTTTGTCACCCAAGGTCCCCCACCCCCCTTCCCCTCCCGCCCCACCAAGCAATCATTCCATTAGCCACGGCTGGGCACAGGCTGGGGAGCACTGCCTGACCCTGGCAGGGGGGAGGGGTGGCTGCCACTGTCCGAACCAGTCCCCCACTTCCCCCGCCCCATCTCTATTTTTCTTCCCTTGCTTTTTGTCTTTTCTGTCCCAATCTCCTTCCTTTGCCAGCTGACGCCCCTTCTGAAGGCCGGGTGTCTTCCTCCTCCTCCCCTTTTCCTTTTCCTCCTCCCTCTTCCTCGCCTTCCTCCTCCTCCTCCTCCTCCTCCTCCTCCTCTTCCCTGATTGTCTTCATCTCCTCTCCTCCCTCCTCTCCCTCCTCCTTTCCCTCCTCCTCCTCTTCCTCTTCTTTCCTGCTTTTCTTCTTCATCTTCTGTTCCTCCTCTCCTCCCTCCTCCTCTCCTGCCTCTTCTTCCCCCTCCTGTACCACCTCCTCTTCTCTCCTCTTCCTTTTCTTCCTCCTCCTCTCTCTCCTCCTCTTCCTCCTCTCCCACCTCCTCCTCTTCCTCCTCCTCTATTTCTTCTCCCTCTTTTTTTCCTCCTTCTCGCCCCATGTCCCCCTCTCCACTTTGACCCCCGGTGTTCTCTCCCTCTGGCTCTCTGAAGAGGAGCGGGTGGAGGCTGCCTTCCCTCTGCAGCCTCCTTCAATACTGCTTTTAAATCTCTAGTTGCTCCTTGTGTATTTCTCCACGTCTGTCTCTGTGACCTCCTGGGCCTGTCTTATTCTGTGGCCCCCGCCTCACCATTTCTGGATCTCATCCCCTCTAGTCCAGACGTCCCTCCTTGGCTGACCTCGACTTCCATTTCCACCCATTGCCCTTGGTCTTTCCTTCCCTCCACCTCACAGAGAGGACTGAGGTGAGAGGGAAGGAGGGAGCAGGACAGGGGACAGGAGGGGGATGGGGGAGGAGGTTCTGAGGACTGAATCCCTATGAGGTTATTCTCCCTCCGTGCTCCACCCTACCAGCTTTGCATGCTCAGAAATCCTTTGTAGAGTATGACTTCACTCCTCATGGGGTTAAAGACAGGACATGAAGGAGGCTCCTTGTAGAGACCGGAAGCTGAGGGTAGGAGCTATATAGGCATCTGACCAGGAGGGAAAGGGACTCCATGTGGGCAGTGTCCCCACTGCTGGTGCCCCACCTTCTAGTGGAAAGGGGGGTAGGAAGTCCCCCACTCTTGAAGGTGGCCAGAGGCCCCACATGAGCACCAAGAGCCCCAGAACCCCTGTCACCAGGCACCTCCCCCAGTAGGGACCCTTCCCTGACCCAGACAGGAGTCACGTGATGCCTGAATGGCCTCATTCTTGACATGGGCAATGTGGAAGAGCTCTCCGGGTTCCCCAAGAGGTCCTTAGTGAGGATGCCCATGTTCAGTGGCTCATGGGGTAACCTGCTCATGAGTGTGGCCTTTAACACTTCCCTTCCTGTCCTTACCACTTCTGCCCAGTCCTGAGACTGCCTCTCAGATAAGCCATCTGCCTCCATCCCTGCCTCGGGCCACTTCTGAGGAGCTCAGCCAGTGAGAGTGACAGAGCCAGGCACTGGTAGGGTACAGCAAGGGAGCCAGAGGAAAGGCAGCCCTCCCGTGGTGATGGCTAATTGTGGGTACCACTCAGCAAAGCTTGTATACCCAGATGGTTGACCAAAGGCCAACCTTGAAGATGTTTAAAATGAGATGAATGTGGGCTGGAGAGATGGCTCAGCAGTTAAGAGCACTTCCTGCTCTTTCAGAGGACCTGAGTTTGGTTCCCATTATCCGTGTCAGGTGGCCAACAGACACCTGTAGTAACTCCAACTCCAGAGGATTAAATGGCCTGCACAGGTACCTGTACTCATGTGCACATACCATCACATAGACATTCTGTATTAGTTACTTTTCTGTTGCTGTGATAAGCATCAAGGCCACTAATAGAAAGAGGAATTTCATGGGTTTGCAGTTCCCGACGGATAACAGTCCATCACGGAAGGAGGCATGGTAGGAGGGAGCTGGAGCAGAAAGCT
Source organism: Nannospalax galili (assembly GCF_000622305.1). Classification (NCBI taxonomy): domain Eukaryota; kingdom Metazoa; phylum Chordata; class Mammalia; order Rodentia; family Spalacidae; genus Nannospalax; species Nannospalax galili. The sequence continues at coordinate 1,120,180 of NW_008331138.1, forward strand.
GAGGGCTCACATCTTCAAGCAGGCTCAGGAAGCAGGGAGACTGGAATTCCAGCAAGTCTTGAGAACTTGCAAACCTGCGCCCAGTGGTGTGCTTCCTCCAGGCAGGCCATACTTCCTGAAAGTTCAATGACCTCCAAACAGCACCATGAACTGGGGACCAAGTGTCCAAAGACTTGGAACCTATGGGGTGGACATTCATTCAACACACACACACACACACACACACACACACACACACATACACACACCACATCAATTTAAAAACATGAGACAAGCCAGGCATGGTGGAGCACATCTTTAGTCCCGGCTTTCAGGAGGCAGAGGCAGGCAGCTCTCCATGAGTTCAGCTTGGTCTACATAGCAAGTTCCAGGCTAGATAGGGCTACATAGTGAGACCCACTCTCAAAAAAAAAAAAAGAGATAAGGCTGGAGAGATGGCTCAGCAGTTAAGAGCACTGGCTGCTCTTGCAGAGGACCTGGGTTCAATTCCCAGCACCCACATGTTGGCTAACAACCATCCCTATCTCCAGTTCCAGGGGATCCAACACCCTCTTCTGACCTCTGCAGGCATTGTACAACACAGGTGCACTTATATTCATGCAGGCCATATGCTCATACACATAAAAATAATAAATTATTTTAAAAAATAAGATGAATATTTAAATTAGTTGACTGTTGAAAGCAGATTGGTGGGTGGATCACATCCAATAAGTCAAGGCTTTACAAGAAAGAGACTGAAGGTCTGGTCAGATGATTCAATCAGTGACACACTTCCTGTGAAGCATAAAGACCTGAGTTCAAACCCCAGTACCCAGGTATTTTGATTGTCAGGTATTTTGCACAATATAGAAGTAAAATGGAAAGCTGGTACCAGAGAAGTGGGGTCATTGCTGTGAACAAACCCAAGCACGTGTCTCTTACATCTTTGGGAGACGTTTGGAGGGCAAGTTGGGAAGGATTTAGTGAAGCAAGCTGTAGAAACCCTTCAGTGCTGTCCATTGAGGTTTGTGGGAGATTTTGGTGGTGCTCAGAAGACAGAACAGCATTACAAATGTGGACAGTAAGACCTGTACTTGTGACTCTTCAAAAGGGGATGAGAACTCTGTTGGGAATTGGAGGAGAGGCTGTTTGTGTTACATTCTGGCAAAGAATTTGTCTACATTTTGTTCATGTCCTGAAAGTTTGTGGGAGACTATGATGGTTCATTTTTAAATATTTTATTTATTGTTTTTATTTTATGTGTATGAGTGTTATGCCTCCATGTAGGTAAGTGCACCTGTGTCATGCAATGCCCGTGGAGGACAGAAGAGGCTGGAACTGGAGTTCTGGACAGTTGTTAGCAACCATGTGGGTGTTGGGATTCAAACCTGGGTCTTCTCCAAGAACAGTCAGTGTTCTTAACCGCTGAGCCATCTCTCCAGCCCCCGATGGTTCATTTTTAATTATCAATTTGCCAAACCAAAGAATAGAGCCTCTGTCCTGTTTGGTTTCTATTGTTGTGATAAAACACTGACCATGGTGCTTTGAATGAGGAATATTCCCCCCTAGGCTCCAAGTTTTTGAACACTTTATCCCCAGTTGGTGATGCTGTTTTGTGAGGTTTAGGAGGTGTGGTCTTACTGGAGGAAGCATGTCCCTGGGGGTGGGCTTCCTGTGCCTGCTTGAAGATGTGAGTGCTCAACTTTTTGCTCTGGCTGCCTCCTGCCATACCTCCCTGCCATGATGGACTTGTATCTCTCTGGGACCATAAGCCAAATAAACTTTTGCTTCTATAAGTTGCCTTGGTCATGGTATTTTATCATAGCAACAGAGAAGTAACTAATACACTGACCAAAGGTAACCTGGGGAGGAAACAGGTTATTTGGTTTACAGGTGACAGTGCATCATCAAGGGATGCCAAGGCAGGAACTCAAGCAAAGTAGGAACCTGTAGACAGGAAGTAAGGCAGAGATCATGAAGAAACACTCTTTACTGGCCTTCCATCCCAGGAGTGATTCCATCTACAGTGACCTGGCCCTTCCTACATCAATTGGCAATCAAGAGAATGCCTCACAGACACGCCCATAGGCCAATCTGATGGAGGAAATTCCTCAACTGAGGTTCTCTCTTCCCAGGTATGTCTAAGTTTGTGTCAAGTTGTTAAAAACTAACCAGCACTGTTTCCACTGAGAAATTATCTAGATCAGGTTGGCTTGTGGGCATGTCTGTGGGAGACTGTCTTGATTGTTCAGTGAGGTGGGAAGACCCAACCCATTCCCTAGGCAGGAGGTCCTAAACTATATAATACCAGAGAAAGCTAGATGAGAGCAAGAAATAAGGATCCAGGCATTTAGTCTCTCTGCTGGGTGTGATGGTTTAAGTTTCTTCCTTGACGTTCTCACAATAATGAACTACAGTTCACTGGCCTGCACGTGTAAGCCAAATAAACCCTTTCTTCCCCAAAGTTGCCTTTTGGTTAAGGTATTTTACAACAGCAACAGAAAAGAAACTATGACACCAAGTTTTTTTTTAATATTTTTATTTTATGTGTATGAGTGTATTGTCTGCATGTATGTGAGTGCACCTGTGTCGTGCAATGCTGTGGAGGTCGGAAGAGGGCTTCGGATTCCCCTGGAACTGGAGTTAAGGATGGTTCGTAGCTGCCATGTGGGTTCTGGGAGTTGAACCCAGGTCCTCTGCAAGAGCAGTCAGTGCTCTTAACCACTGAGCCATCTCTCCAGCCCCAGACACCAAGTTTTAAAGGTGACAGACTAATAAGTCTGGCTGAGGAGATTCTAAAACAATGACATGGCATTCAGACTGTGCCATGGTTATTGCTGGCTGCTTTGAGCCAGATATCCAGTGGGAATCTGGAGCAAAAGCAGAGCAGAAGGATTTGAAAAGTGTGATGTCTGGCCAGAAAATGAGCAAGCTGAAAGTTGTGGATGGGGAATGTGCACTTATTGAAAAGTTTATGCTGGTAAAAAGAAACCAAACTGTTCGTGCCAAGACAATTGCAAAGATGACTTGCAGACATCTCAGGAATTTGCCAATTCTCATCCATTGTAGCCTTCAGGGTGTAAAATTGTAAATTCATCTGAAAGAGTCTTCCTTCAGAAGAGAGCCCCAATGGTCATGTTGATGATGATGGGCTATGGTGGCAATGGTGGGAGTGGTCATTATGTCATTGATGATCATGGTGATGCTGTTGTGATGGTGATGGTGGTGCTATTGTTGATCATGGTGCTGGTGCTGCTGGTGCTGGTGGTGATGATGCTGTTGATGATTATGATGATAGTACAGATGGTGAAGATGGGGGTGATGGTGATGATTGTAATGTTGATGATGGTAGTGATGATGGTGGTGGTGATGATGATGGTGGTGAGGGTTGTGATTGAGAGGGTGATGGTGATGATGATGGTAATGATAGTAATGGTGATGTGATAGTGGCGATGATGGTGAGGATGGCGTTGGTGGTAATGATGATGGTGATAGTGATGGTGGTGATGGGGATGATGGGGATGATGGTAACAGTGATGATGGTAACAGTGATGATGGTAAGGTGATGATTACCATCATGGTAATGGGGATGATGGTAGTAATGGGGGATATAGTGGTAATGGTGGTGATGGTGATGACAGTGATGATGGTGGTAGGGATGGTGATGATGGTTGTGATGATAATGTTGATGATGACTGTGTGATTGTATTACTTACCTATTTCTGTGACAAAATACCAGGCCTGAAGCAAGATTAAAGGATTTATTGGGTTCAAAGTTGGAGGGTACAGTCCACCAAGTGGGGGAGACTATGCAGGAGCTTGCAGCAGCTGGTCACATTATGTCCACAGTCAAGAAGCAAAGAATGAGAAGACATGATGGTGCTGGCACTCCTCTGCATCTGCACACACACACACACACACACACACACACACTAAATATAACAAAAATGTGTAAAAATTTTTATTAATTTTAAATATTTTATTTTTTTATGTGTATGAGTATATTGCCTGCATGTATGTGAGTGCACCCATGTCATACAATGCCTTGGAGGTCAGAAGAGGGCTTTGGATTCCCCTGGAACTGGAGTTAAGGCCAGTTCGTAGCTGACATGTGGGTGCTGGGAATTGAACCCGGGTCCTCTGCAAGAGTAGTCAGTGCTCTTAACCACTGAGCCATCTCTCTAGCCCCAATTTTTATTAATTTTAGTTGTGCATCTGTATATGCACATATGTGAGAGGTCAGAAGAGATCACTGACTCCCCAGGGGGTTGTGAGCTGCCTGACATGGTGCTGGGAACCAAGCTTAGGTCTTTTGGAAGAGCGGTCAATGCTCTCAACTGAGTTCTGATGAGTTCTTAAAAGCTTTTTGAGGGCTGGAAAGATGGCTCAGTTGTTAAGAGCACTGGTTGCTCTTGCAAAGGACCCAGGTTAGGTTCCCAGTACCCACAAGGCAGTTAACTGTCTGTAACTCCAGTTCCAAGGGATCTGATCCCCTCTTCTGGCCTCTTACATACATGCTGGCAAAACATTCATACACATGAAGTAAAAATAAATATAAGACAGAAATAATTATGAAAAAATTCAAAAATAAATAAATATAAATCTTTTTTAAAAAGAACTCTCTCACAGACATGGTCCTAGGAAATTCCTCAGTGGAAGTTTCCTAGTCCCAGGTGACACTAGGTTGTGTCAAACTGACAATAAAATCTAACCAGGACAGCCACCTTAGTTCCATTTGCTAAACTACCAAACCCAAAGGAGAATCAGAGGAGGGGACTCTCCCTTTCTGTCACTCTGGTTACAGGAGTTCTTCCACTCTCTTTTTTTTTTTTTCAGTTTTTGAGACAGGGTCTCCCTGTAGCCCAAGCTGTCCTGAAACTATGTAGACCAGGCTGGCCTTGAACTCACAGAGATCTGCCTGCCTCTGCCTCCCAAGTGCTGGGATTAAAGGTGTGTGCCACCACGCCCGGTCCTTCCCTGGTTTTTTTAGTGTCTTATGTAGCCCAGGCTGGCTCCCAAACTCCTGGTCCTCCTGCCTCCACCTCCAGAGTGCTGGGATAACAGACCCGCACCTTTATTCATTTTGTCTGCATGCTGCTCCAGGTCTGACAATGGACTGTCAGTGCAGCGGGGGCCACAGAGGACAGGGGTGGCAGCCATGAGGAGGAAGGGTTCTATAGCAGACAGAGCCAGACACAGATGGTGACTGAAGATGGTGTAAACAGGATGTTAACCAAGTGTGCCTGGAGTGTAGGACAGTGTAGGAAATGGTGTTCCAAGATCTGTGGCTTTGGTACCTGGATGCAACTCAGCCAGATATGATGGGAGCTGAGGATACAGACACCCCAACTCACTTCCAGCCCTGATGTTGCAGAACCTTTCCTGGGGAGACTCTATTCATCCCAGATAGAAAGGGTGCTGAAGGAAGGAATCCACTTAAGTCCGGCTTTGGAAACCTACAAGTGTATGGAGATAGCTCCCAGGTGCGTAGGTGATTTGGGAAACTCCTCACTAAACAGCCCAGGAAGCCTGAGTGATAACTCACAAAAGCTACAATGCTTGAGTCCCCTGTGCAACGTGCAGGCAACTCCACTGACCTCCCCCAGCAACTGTGCACTGCTTCTATGACCCAAGGGAGGAACCTGCCTTGTGAATATCCTGATTCTTGTTTTCAGACAGGGTCTCCCTGTAGCCCAGCTGGCCTGGAAATCTCTATGTAGATCAGGCTGGCCTCAACTTACTTTGCGATTACAGGTGTTCACCACTCTGTTCCAGGAGTCTCCTGACTCTAGTAAGCTTCTAAGTTTCCTGAACCTCTGGATTCACTCCATGTCTATGTTTCAATGGAAAGAAACAGTTACTTGGTTAGTGGCCTGCTTGGCTGAGCTCTGTAGGAGTGTGGCAAGAGAGAGAGAGTGAGCCCTTAGATGCATCTCATTAAACCACAGAGGACACGACAGCAAGCTGAGTAATGGTCCCCAGATGTCCCCTTTTCAGCCCTCAGAACCTGTGAATGATACCACATGTGACCCCAAAAGAAATCTAAGGATTTGGGGACAGGGAAAAAACTCCTGACAACCCAGGTGGACAGTACTTGTCCTTACCATGGTTCTTACAAGAGAAAGGGAGGGACTGGAGAGATATTTCAGTGGTTAAGAGCACTGGCTGCTCTTGCAGAAGATCTGGGTTTAGTTCCCAGCACCCACATGGTGGCTAACAACCATTGGTGACTCCAGTTGCAGAAGATCTGGTGTCCTCTTCTGGTCTCCATGTGCACTGCATGAAGAAGGTAATACACTTACATACATGCAGGAAAAACGTATACACATAAATTAAAAATAAATTTTTAAAAAGAGATTAAGTATGTCTTTAAACCAGTAAGTTTGTGGGGAAATGGTGTTACTGTGGTTGCAGGAAACACAAGGCTTAGGTCATAGACAATTGTCTTGGGTCTAGGTTTTTAAAAATTTATTTTTGATTTATGTATTTTATGTGTATGAGTGTTATGCCTGCATGTGTGTAACTGTGCTCGTGTCATGCAGTGCCCCCAGATGACAGGAGACGGTGTCAGATCCCCTGGAACTAGAGTTACCATTGTTGTTAGCCACCATGTGGGTGCTGGGATTCAAACCTGGGTCTTCTGCAAAAGCAGCCAGGGCTCTTAACCACTGAGCCATCTCTCCAGCCCTAAGCTTTTTTTTTTTTTTTTTTTTTTTTTTTTTTTTTTGTTTTTTTTTTTTTTGGTCTTTTTGAGACAAAAGGTCTCACTGTGTAGCCATGGCTGGCCTCGAACTCAAGAGATCCACCTGGCTCTGCCTCCAGTGTGATGGGAGGTGTGAGCTGAAGGTCACATTTTTTTACACAGTCTCCCTAGTTCCAGCCCACCTGAAAGTCACTCTGTGGAGCAGACTGGACTTGATCTCACAGAGATCCACCAGACTCTGCCTCCTGAGCGCTAGGATTAAAAGCATGTGCCTCCAAACTCAGTGAGGGTCTCATCTTAATGTAGAGGTTTTGTGCCCCTGGGTCCTTCTCCAACCCCCTCATACCCCAACCTAAAGACTACATCCTCATCTCGGGAACTCTCCCCTTCTCTTCAGGGGTCCCTGTCACCTGGGTCTCCTCCTACTTGCCAGTTTCTCCCCTGTACACAGGTCTAGTTCATGCACTCCTTACATGCTGGGGTACCTAGAAGCACTGCTTTTTATTCCTTCAGTAGCCCATGTCTGCCAGGACTGGCTGGCAAATCCCAAGTGTCCCTCACATGCCATTAAGTCCCCTGTCCTTCTTGAGAGCTACAGGGTCAGGGAGCCCTGTCTCTTCTGTATGACAGGCCCTGCCCACAGACCCTCCCTCCACACTTTGAGCTCCTGCTCTGAGCCCCAGACTGACCTGCACCTGCTGTACCTAACCCATTTTGACCTTTGGCTTCCTGTTGGGCTCAGCTGGTGGGCAGGGGCAGCAGGACACAAATAGGTGCCAAGAGAGTAACGTCAGGGTGCCCACATTCTATGTCTCTACTTTGGGGTGTGACTTGGAGTCACTATTGGGCATGCCCTACACTGCTGTGAACACTGCAAGTCATTGCAGCCTCTGGTTCACCCCAGACCCAGGTTGGTAAGTGTGCCTTCTGCTGGTAGCCCCAGGTACTGCACTTTCCCTGGTGCATAATCCCTAACGCTCCTTCAAGGCCCTTTCCCTAAATTCCCTGACCCTCTATTTGAACGCACCACCTCTTCCCTGCCGTGACCAGGTACTGCACTTTCCCTGGTGCGTAATCCCTAACGCTCCTTCAAGGCCCTTCCCTAAATTCCCTGACCCTCTATTTGAACGCACCACCTCTTCCCTGCCGTGAGCTCTTCCTATTTCCTCTCACAGGTCTTATCTGCCACCTTCGTTATCCATTTCTTGCTGCCCAACCCAGCCTCCATCCACTTTCTGCTGCCTGAGTCCCTGATTTCTAGCCACTGGTGTGACATTAGGCTAGAAGGAACATTTGTAAATATAAATCAGGGGCCGGAGAGATGGCTCAGCAGTTAACACTGGCTGCTCTTTCAGAGGACCTGGACTCGGTTCCCAGCACCCACATAGTGTTATAGTCCGTAACTCCAATTCCAGGGGGATCTGATGCCCTTTTCTGGCTTCCAGAGACAGTGCACACACGTGATGTACATACACTCAGGCACACACATACACACATAAAATAGATCTTAAAAAAAAATACACAAGATAAGCCGGGCGTGGTGGCACATGCCTTTAATCCCAGCACTCGGGAGGCAGAGACAGGCAGATCTCTGTGAGTTCAAGGCCAGCCTGGTCTACATAGTGAGTTCCAGGACAGCTGAGGCTACAGGGAGACCCTGTCTCAAAATAGACCTACTTCAACTGCTGGCCTGCTCCTCCTTTTAAAATCTTTTCCAAACCTCCCTTTAAATTCCAAGCCTCAGTGTGGCTGGGTCCACTGAAGTTCTCTGTGCCTCCATCCTGGCAGGAAGCCTGCTTTTGGTTCCTGCTCACCCCCTGCAGCCTGTGAACAAGCCATCACCTACAGAGCAGCACCCCTTTACCTGGCCTGTGCTCTTTCCCTGGGATACACACTCACTCTCCACCCCAGTTTTCAGGCTTCTGAGGAAATGACTTGATTTAGGAAACTCCATCAACCCCAGCTCCCCCTGGCCCAGGCAAATTAGGGTCTTTAAGTGTTGCTCTATAAAAAACAAGACATTTGTGACTGATGAGCGGCGGCATGACTAGTGGATTAGAGGGCACAGCCCCAGGAACCAGGTGAAGGCGTGGCTCATGGGTGGGGTGTGGCTAGGGGAAACCCTTGGGTGATGAGCAAGGGCACCTCCAAAGAAAGTTCTGGATTGAGGAATGGCGGAGCAACCAGCTCAAGGCGAACAGCAGGGGCGTGGCTAGCAGAAGCCAATGGCTGATGATCAGAGGCGTGGCCAGCAGAAGCTCCAGGGGCTCTTGAATGTGGCCTGTGGATATTGGGGTGTCCTGCTGAGGTCTGGGTAAGTTAAAGCGCAGGGTACCATCTCAGAGCTATTAACACCCCCACCCCCTGCTGCATCCCAACTTCCCACGGGAGGACTGTTCAGGCAGAATTTCAAAATTTTATGGCAATTTGTACAGAAACCACAGAGAAGGGACAGTGACTGATGCTGATGAGCCAGGGAGAGAAGGGCAGTGGGCCATGGGGCCAATGCACAACTGGATGACAAAATGCAAAAACCTTGGGGATAAGCAGGAGGTTATGGGGGTGGCAGGATCACACTAGGGTCACAAGGAGTGGGCAGCACTCCCAACACCCCAATGGTGTCCTTTTGGGCAAGAAACATCAACAGTAAGAAAATACAGGAGGCCCGAGAAGTTAAAAATGCCCACCCAGATCCCAACCCACCCTCCCCTCCACCCCCGCCCCCCAACAGGCAGAGATGTGGCAGCATTTGCTGGCTTGTAGCATTGGTCCTTTGGGACCCTCGGTCTCCTCTTTGAGGGTCCTGCCCGGATTGGCTGGCACTGAGGGCAAAATGAACCTTCTAGAATAGTCAGGGGAGATCAGTGGGACTCCCTTGGACTCCCAGTCCTCTATAGAGTCTGGTGCTGCCCTCTCCAAAGAAAAAGTCTGTCTTTGCCCCTTCCCCCAAGACATGCACCCTCCCTCGTCCCCCCTCCCCCAAACACATATATATATACACACAGGCCCCTCCCTCCAAGGTGTGGCTGGGCTCTCAGAGGTAGTGGAGGGTGAGTAGGGCGCTGGAATGTCTGAAGTGGTTTCAAGATGTGCCTCCTCAGGCTTAGCCTGGGGGACAGAATCCCCAACTGTCCCTCCTCCCTTCTCCAGCCTCTGAGTGGCGGAATCAGGGGGAGGTGTGCATCCCTCCTCACACATACACCCACCTGTTCCTATCCCTGGGGACCAAACGGAGCTCCCTGAGGGTTGGGGGTAAGGGTAGGGATCCCTGGCACCCTGGGACAGAACAGCCTCCCTCTGAGGTACCTGGGGACAAGGTGCTCTTAGGCTTTGGGGTACAGATGGAGGAGTGGCTAAGGGACAGAGCCAAGATGGATGTCTGGGGAGACCCAGGAGGTAATTGTGCCTGGGTAGGTGTCTGGTCAAGGGCTTTGGTATAAGTTACAAGGGATGGGTTGGAAGGAGACTTGCTGAGGAAGGGGGCTGAGGTTAGGGGCCCAGGCAGAAAGGGAGGCTGACCCCAAGAGGCCTGATGAGGAGGGAACCCAGGAGTCACAGGGGCCCAGGCTAAGTCCAGACAGACGGGGTCCAAGAGCAAGTGCCACTGAGTCCCCACCCTCAGGGGGGTGGTGAGGGGCCTAAAAGCCCCGGATGTGGCAGTACGCCTCGAGGCTGGCAAAGAGGATGTACAGGAACCAGAGGCCCAGGAAGAGTGCGGTAGTGGCCAGCTTGGGTCCCCGAGGGCCACCCAGCTCGCCGCCAATGTGTGGCCGGCGCCGGTACAACAACACGGCGATGCCCACGAAGGCGAAGACGGTGAAGAGAGTGACTGAGAAGGCCAGCGTGCCCGTGCGCACCTCGAAGGGACGGCCCTGCACCGCCCAGTACACAGCGGCCACCGACCAGGCCACACCCAGGCCCAAGAACACGTTCACTGCGTTGGAGCCCGTCACGTTGCCAATGGATGCATCCGCGCACTGGTCCTGCAGCGCAGCTACCTTGCTGGCGAACGTGTCTGCGGGGATAAAACATGCGGGTTAGGAGGGTCGCATGCCACCCTGGGAGGGATGGCATCACTAGACCTTCACCTGCTTGCTATGGGATCTGTGTGCACACAGTAGGCGTCACTGTCTACTGTCTGCTTAGGTGCTACAGGACACCCTCTCTCCTCCTATGGGACTTGCCTGTACTCAGGAGCTCCACTGTCGACTTTCTATGGAATTCATCTGTGTTGAGTGGATTCCACTGTTTACTTTTTATGGGATTCATGTACACTGAGTGGGCTACTACAGTCTACTTTCTGTAATATTCACTAACCTGTGTATGGACCCTGTGGTGGTTTGAATGAAGACTGTCCCTCATAGGCTCCAAGTATTTGAACACTTTGTCCCCAGTTGATGGCTGTTTGTGGAAGTTTAGGAGGTGTGGCCTTGTTAAAGGAAGCACGTCACTGGGGGCCAGGCTTTGAGAGTTCCAGCCCTGCCCTATTCGCAGACCCCACACCCCTCTCCCTCTGCTTCTTGTGCCTACCTGAGGATGTGTGTGTGTGCTCAGTTTTCTGCTCTGCTGCCTCCTGCCCTGCCTCCCACCGTGATGGACTCTTATCTCTTTGGAACCTTATGCCAAATAAACTCTTCCTTCTATAAATTTTGTTGTTGTTTTTTAAAATCATAGCAACAGAAAAATAACTAATACAAGTCCCGTCCACAGTAAGTTGGCTCAAATACATTGCAACTATAGGACTCATGGCCTTTCTTTGGGACTTGTGTGCAATCAGGAGGCTCCACTGTCTACTTTCTCTGCTTTTTATGACCTGCTGTTTGCTTTCTATGAGACTGGCAGTCTGTTCTAGTAGGGTCCACTCTTTAGAGAGCCCGCTGCCTTCTAGGCCTCCCCCACCATCTGCCTGGCTAGCACAGCTGCTCTGGAATCCAGGCTGTTGTGTCCCTTCACCTGTACTCCACACTGTGGAAGGAAAGGAATCTCCCCCTTCTCCCAAGGTGCCCTCCCTACTGAAGGGAGGGGACCAAGGCCACCATCTTCCCACTGGACACAGTCCACTGCCCATTTCTGTGGCACATCCCTTACTAGCTGGACTCAGAGACACAGCCAGGGTAGGTACGATCACCTGCAACCCCAGCACTCGCTCGGGAGGCTGAAGTGGGAGAATCATGAGTTTTGTGGCCAACCTAGACTATAGACTGAGATCCTGTCTCAAAAAACACAAAAAAAGCCCCGGGTGTGGTGGCGCTGGCCTTTAATCCCAGTGCTCGGGAGGCAGAGGCAGGTGGATCTCTGTGAGTTCAAGGTCAGCCTGGTCTATAATGAGTTCCAGGCCAGCCGGGGCTATAAGGAGAACCTGTCTCAAAAAAAAAAAAAAAAAAAAAAAAAAAAAAAAAAAGAAAAAAGAAAACATGGTGGTGCCTGTAATCCACACATCGGGATGTGGAGACAGAGAAGTAGGAGTTCAAGACCAGACTCCTCTACATAGTGTTTGTGACCAACCTGACCTGGCTGGAACCAAAAACAATGGGCTGAGGAAAGGGCTCATGGGTAATGTGCAAGCATGAGAACCAGGTAAAAAGCTGGGTGTTGGTAGGCAAGATGGCTCCCTGGGTAAAGGCACTTGTCACCAAGCTTGATGACCTGAGTTCCATCCCTGGAACCCACATGTGGAAGGAGAGAACTGACTCTGGCAAGTTGTCTTCTGGCCTCCACACCCTCATGACCTTCTGAGATTCATTGGCTGTTTCCCCAAACTGGTACCACATGGTTTGGTGGAACCGCAGAGCAGTTTTTGTGATGTTCCAGGAGCCCTCTGCCAGCCCTGACTCTGGTGGCCATCCCCTTCTTCCTATGGAGCTCGAGTCTGCCCTCTACCATTTCCCACCACCTCAGTCCCCTGTGACACCCCCTGATCTCTGGGCAGAGATTCAGCCCGCACCCCCAGGACTCCCTCCCTGCCTTTTATTGGGCCCCATCACAGTTTTTTTTGAGACACTAGGGTGTCTTGTGGGAACCCCACCTTCTGCAAAGCCGGTCCAGCCTTACCAGGAATGGAGGTGCCCAGGGCCACAAAGACAACGGCATTGACTGAGTCCTTGAGGCCCACAGTGCACCCAAAGTGGGAGGCGAGGTCTCCAATGAGGGCAGTGAGCAGGCCGATGACCAGGATGCAGACACCGAAGCAGGCCCAGCCATGGCAATACTCAGTGGGTGGCACACAGGCAAAGAGAACCTTCCAGAACACTGTCAGGAAGTGCATCACGTAGTCGAAGCAGGATGGCAGCCGCTCCTCCCGGGACCCGTCCTCTTCCTCCTCCTCATCCCCTGTGGGGACATGACCCAGCTGGGCACTTTGCATACACAGGTCCATTGTGTCAGGCTTCCAGATAGAATCCCATAAGAAAACCACTTTCCCAGCATGCCTTGAAGTGTTGGGCCCAGATGAAAACTCTTTCCTAGAATCCCTTGCTTGGGCCCAGATGAAAACACTTACTTTCCTAGACTCCTTCGCAGCTGAGAGTGTTGGACCCAGACAAGCATACTTTCCCAACATCCATTGCAGCTAACAGAGTTTTGAGCCCAGATCAATATACTTATTTTCCCAGAATCCCTTGCAGCTAAGAGAGTGCTGGCCCCAGGTAAATCCAATTATTTTCCTAGAACCTCTCACAGCTAGAGGAGTCTGTACATATATTGCTAAAACACCCTGCTTCTCAGTAGTCCTGGCTTCTTGGGGGTGACCATGTCCTGGGCTAAAAATATTCATTTTCCCAGAAGCTCTTACAGCCACAAAAAGCCATCTCCGTAGCTAGAAATATTCACTCCTTGGATTCATTGTAGCAACCTGGGGGTTTGGCTCAGAGACTGAACACCTGCCTAGAATGCAGGAGCTCCTGGGTTCCAACCCCAGCACCATGAACCAACCAAACACCAAGATTCACTGTGGTGAACAGCAGCCACATGCAGCTAAACACACCGGCTTTCCCCAAATGTCCTACAGTGAAACAGAGACAAATACCCAGCTAAAATTAGTCACTCTCCCAGAACCCCTTGAGGCTAGCAACAGTCATGTCCTGAGACAAAAATATGCACTCTCCCAGAATTCCCTTCAGCCAGCAATGCTAAAATACATGCTTTCCCAGAACCCTTTGCAACAGTGGGTAGCCCCACCCCCAATCTGGCAATGAGACAAAGGGAGGGGTTCTGAAAAGGCCCAGCTCTCTTGGATGAGCACCGGGCACTCTGAGTCTTTTCTGAGGTTTGTAAAGAGGTTCAATTCTCACAGCTTGTGACCAGCTTTTAGCACCTAGTGATTTGTGTGATTTGAAAGCACAAAAGAAATGTCTGGCGCCCTCATCCTGAACTGATAAGCAGGAGGTGATGAGTGAGCAACAGTGTGCACATTTGTGTGTGCCAAGCATCACAGCTGGAGGAATGCTGATAAGAAACACAGCCAGTAGTCAGAGAGTCAAGCCAGGCCAGCCAGCTGATGCCAGAGCAGTTTGCCAGGCACCACCCCAAGTCTTCTCCAAGTTCTCTCTCCAGGGAACAGGAGGACACCTGCTGGGGGTGGAGAGAGTGTCCCACCAACTCAAGGGCTCCAGTTACATAGCCCTGTCCATCTTTTCTCACTTGCTTATCCACTGACTTGCTAAAGAAATAAATGCTTAAATTGGTAGAGTTTTAACCAAGTGGTTTTTGTGGGATTTTGTTTCTGTAAGAACTAAGCTTTGACCCAAACCACAAGTAAAATGGAATTAGAAGCTAAAATTAGAAACTCCAATTCAACAGACAACCACCCTTTCTGTCTTCCCTGCTTCCTCTCTGTTCCTGTTTGGAATACAGACTGGATACCCGGAGGTGCAGCAGCTCTTCTGCAACCATAAGGGCAAAAGCTTAGATGGGGAAGGCAAAGCGAAAAAGGAGCTGGAGGGTTTAATGACATCCCTGAACCGCAAAATACGCTTAGTGTGGATTAGCATAGGTTTTCCCTGCAGAAACTAAATGTCAGGGGTCTCCAGTCATTTCTGGTTGAATTTTCCTCTGAACTAAAGCCTTTCCAAGCCACAGTGAGACACAGCTGAGGCAGTGCAGTCTGGCCACAGACAGCCTTACTAAGGCTTCTTGCCCCGCTCCAGAGTTGGTCATGGCTCCCTACTGCTTCAAAGACACCTGGACTCCGCTGCTTTCTAGCCTTATAGCCTACCCTTTCCTCAGGCCCCAAGTTGGGCACCATCTCCAAACATTTGAAGACTTCTGTCTTTGGTGTTCCTTCTGCATAGACCGTCCCTGCCATCTCCTCCCTCCTGTGGCTGATAACTGTCCCCATTTGAGAACCTTGTAGAACACCCCTTTCCAGGAAGCCTTCCCTGACCCCTAGGCTCGGTCAGGAGCACCTCCTCCTAGCTCTGTCCCCTCCCAGATCTGCCCCTCTGGGTTCTGTCTTGTGACATGTCTATAACCTCCACTGCACTTTGAAGTCCGTAGGGACACAGCTAGGGCTGCTCCCATCATCTCTATATCCTGTCCCCCACCCAAACAATGTATCCCTCAGACACATTGAAGAATGTGGCCTCAGAGGGTAGGGCCACCACACAGGCACCTCTAGGCTGGCCTCCTTGTACCTTTCTGTCTTCACAGCCTGGACTTTTGTTCATTTGTTTTTGTTTATTTTTATTTTATGTATATGAGTGTATTGCCTACACGTGTGTAAGTGCGCCAATGCTGTGTAGGTCCTGCGGAGTTACAGACGGTCGTTAGTCGTGTCCATGTGGGTTCAGAATTGAACCTGGGTCCTCTGCAAGAGCAGTTGGTGCTCTTAACCTCTTGAGTCATCTCTCCAGCCTCCTTGTTTTTGGTTTTTTTTTTTTTTCTTTTCTTTTCTTTTTTGAGACAGGCTCTCACTATATAGCCCTGGCTGACCTGGAACTCACTATGTAAACCAGGTTGGCAACAATCTCACAGAGATCTGCTTACCTCTACCTCCTGAATGCTGTGATTAAAGGTATATACCACCACGCCTGGTCACAGATTGGACTTTTGAACTACACTCACCAGTTTCTTTTATTCATTCATTCATTTAAAAGCGTGTGTGCGCACATTGAATAATTTACAGGATTGTTATCTCCTCCCACATGCAAGTCCTGAGAACAGAACTCTGATCAGCAGTCTTGGCGGCAAGCGTCTTTACCCGCTGAGCCATCTCGCAGGCCCACCACTTTCTTTTTAGCCATAATTCCTTAGGTGTTAGTCCCTCCCTACTGAGGCCTCCCTGAGGGAAACCTGATATTATGTAGCTCTGAAATGCAACCTCATCTCCCTTTATGTACTCCCTATGAGACTTCAGGCCATTCCCTCCTGGATTTGAACCTCAGTTTCCCCACAGGGTCCCGCGTGGGTTTTCAAGATGGACTCTCAGGATTCAGGCGCCATTGTGTCTGTGACCACACGGGGGCGCCGAGGGCCCGCGAGAGAACTAAAATGTGTAAGGACCAGTGCAGGTGGGAGAGAGCCTGGTGCTCCCCCCCACCCCCAGCGACAGTTTCCAAGGCAACAGAGAAGCCCAGCCCAAAGCTGTCTTGGGGAGGTCCGCTGCCATTTCACCTGTCTACCTTCCTACTTCCTGACGCTGCTACGGGAAAGCCCAGGCTGGGATTCCACCAGCCTCAGCTGGAAGCCCAAGCTGAACCTTCCCAGGAGGCTGCCATCAGTCAGCTGGTCGCTGCCCGGTCTGCCTGCATCTCCCTCTCAGGACCTCTGCGCTTTATCGGCCTCTCAGCGCCTTCCTCTGCCTTCTGCGTTCCCCCACGTACTTCGATGTCTCTCTCTGTCTCCCCACCCCCTTCCTCTCCTCACCCCCTTTACTTACCTGCACTCACCGTCACTGCTTCTAAAAACTGCTCCCTCCACGAATGAGTACCAATCACCAAGGCCAGATTCGTTTTCTTGATCAGTTTATCCACCGTGTTCTGGGAATGAGAAAGTCGGAGAGGGATGGTTGCCCATGTGCACCCCAGGGTGGCATGATGAGGGGCTGGGAACCACACCCACAACTCATGGATCCTCTACCTTCCCCAGCCCAGCCCTGAAAGCCTGCAAGGGGAAGGAGTCGTGCGCTGTCCACGGTGCTGAATACGGGCCCAGACGCGGTCCAGGGGCCTCCCTGGGGTACCAACTTTGGGATCTTCACGGTCTCCCATCCTCAGACCCTCCCTGTGGCTATGGCCCAGGTCAGGCTTCTGGAAGGAGAGAGGCCCTGAGGGATCACCTTAAAGTCATAAGACTCTTCGATGATGACCTCCAGTCTGCAGTTTTCCCCGAGAACTGGCTTGCCCATCTCTGCTATCCTCCGGGCCTCTTCCTCTTCGGCAGTCAACTTCCTATCCCCATCTCCTGCAGCATAAAGGATGGGGTTAGACATCCAGGAGGCCTGCCTAACTGGGCCTGTCATGACTATTCCCTCTGATAGTGAAAACTTATCTGTTCTCTCTGGGGCACCTCCTCGGTGACCCCTCTGAGCTCCCTTCTGACCAAATCTGTTCCCTCAGCCTGAGACCCATGTAGTTCTATCGTATCGATGGGCTCTGGGTGGCAGCTGTGTGACCTCAGGTAGTGCCTTCAAATCTCAGTTTCATATCTTCGGCTCAGTTTTCAGATCTGTGGGATGGGCACAATAATGACACCTACCTCATAGGGTGGCTGGGAGAGTTAAGTTAGTTAATTTGTGAAAGTCCTTAGCATAGTGCCTGACATACAGTAAATATTTAGTTATTTTCTTTTTAAATTAATTATTTATAAATTATTTTGACTTTTTGAGACAGGGTCTCCATGTAGCCCCAGCTAACCCAGAACTCACTATGCAGACCAGGCTGGCCTTAATCTTTTTTAATTTTTAATTTTAATTTTTGAAGGAAAGTGTTTATTTGGCTTACGGGTTTCAGGCTGTCATTAAGGGAAGCCAAGGCAGAAACTCAAGGCAGGACGCTGGAGCAGCAACTGAAGCAGAGACCACGGGGGAACACTGCTTACTGGCTTGCTTCCTCTGGCTTGCTCAGCTACCCTTTTTTAAAAATAAAACTTAGGACCACCTGCCCAGGGGTGGTACTGCCCACAGTGGGCTGAGCCCTCTTCCATCATTCAACAGCCAAGAAAATGCCCCACAGACATACCCACAGGCCAATCTAATGGGGAAAATTCCTCAAGTGAGATTTCGTCTTCCTAAGTATGGCAAGTTGACAACCAAGATAAGCCATTTCAAGTCCACCCCTTATCAACTTGACTTACAAACACATTCTGTTAGGCTATCACCTTAACTTTCTTTGTTCTCAAGATATCATGTTAATGTCATAATATTAACACAGTCCAACTTTTAAAAATAATATTTTACTAATTGTTTGAGAATTTCATGTATTTTGACCATATTCACTCTCCCATTCATCTCCTCTTAGATCCACTCCCGCCTCCTTACTTTCCCAATTTCGTATTTGCTTTATTTTTTTAAGAATATTTTTATTATTCCAAAGAGAGGCAATTTTAACACATTTTTCCAGAAATAACCTGAAGCAGGTTACATAAAAATATATATACAATGAAATTTAAAACACTGGCCTTAACGCTGACTCCAATTTCTGACCCCCTGACACTAATTCTTCTTCTTCTGTTTTTAATAGCCCAGGATGGACTTACAGATACCTGCCTGCCTCTGCCTCCTGAGTACTAGGATTAAAGGTGTGCACCACCATGCCTGGAATTCACTGTGTGGCTGGCCTTGAACTCACAGAGATCCACCTGCCTCTGCTTCCCAAATGCTGGGCTTAAAGGCATGTGTCACCACACCCAGCCTATACCACGTCCAGCTCTAATTATTTATTTTTATTTCATATGTATGAGTGTTTTGCCTGTAGGTATGTAAGTGTACCACATGCATGCAATGTCCTCAGAGGCCAAAAGACGGCATCAGATCCCCTGGAACTGGTGCTACAGATGGCTATTGCCATGTGGGTGCTGGGAACCAAACCCAGGTCCTCTGCAAGAGTAGCCAGAACTCTTAACCACTGAGCCATCTCTCCAGCTCCTCAGTTATTTTCTTTATCACTAACATTGTCATTACCATCACCACCCTGTGGGAGGAGGCCTGGTCTTTGCAGCTGAGCTCTGGAGGCTCCTTAGGGTGCATGCAATGTGTGAGGGAGGAGGACACCCACCCCAAGCACAGATCTTGGACCCAGATTCTGGCCCTGAGGTCAGTTATCTTCCCCCAAGTATTTCTTTCTTTTATTCCAAGCCCAGCACCAACTCACCCCAAGCTCTGACCACCAACTTCAAGCCTAATTCTAACTGTGGTCATAGAGCTATCACCAACTCTGACCTCAAATCGAAACCCTCAATCCCAGATCTGATCTCACACACTCCTACTACTCAGCCTCCATGTCAACTAGACCCCATCAGTAACCCCAAGCCTGGTCCAAAATGCGAGTTCAATATCAACTCTACACTCAGTGCCAGGCCTCAGTTCAAGCTCCCTGTGTGGACACAACCACTAGGCAAAGAACTTGACGATGTGGCAGAGACCACTGCCCATTCATCCAATCCTGTGGGCCAACAGCTGGACTACATTTCCCAGCCTTCTTTGCAGCATCAGGACAGTTATGGCCAGTAGAATGTGCGGAGAAGTGATGGGCAATTGGCCCTTGGAGGTCTCCCTTATGGTCCTGGGAACTCTCTTGCCCAGCTGCAAGCTGGCTGCAGAGAGCCTGGAGAAAACAGCCAAGTTGAATGGTGGGTGGAGCCACAGGATGAAAAGGCCACATGGGAGAAGAAAGTCACCTGTTATGTAGATAGACTCATAGACTTCACCTGGGCAAGCAATCACTTCTACTGTAGCAAGCACTGGGCACTGGCAGGCCTGTTTGTTACTGCAGCTTGTATTTGTTCCCCTAACTGGTATAGTCTTAGTCTCACACTATTCCTAGCTGCAGGCTCCAATAGAGATCTTGCCCCTAAACTCCTGTCACTGTCTCCAAGCCACTGGCTCTAGCCTCTCAACTCTGACCCCAATTTCTGACCCCCTGACACTAATTCTTCTTTTTTTTAGTAGCCCAGGATGGACTCACACTCACTATACAGCTGATGATGCACTTTAGTTTCTGGTCCTCCTGTCTCCGCTCCCCTTTCAAATACTGGGATAATGGGCCTGCACCACCACACTCAGATATGAGGTGCTGGGGATGGAACCCAGGGCTTTGTTCATGCTAGTTAGGCACTCTACCAACTGAGCTACATCCCCAGCCTTCCTTGACCTATTTCTAAGTCAAATTCCTCAAACTCCAACCTCAGTTTAAAAAATGATTTTTATTTATTTATTTATTTATTTATTTATTTATTTATTTATTTATTCATTCATTCTTTATTTATTATTTTTATGTGTATGACTCTTTGGCATGTGTATATGTATGTGTACCACATATTGTGAAATGCCCACAGAGACCAGAAGAGGGAGTCAGATCCCCTGGAACTGGAGCTACAGATGGCTGTGAGCTGCCATATGAGTTCTGGGACTTGAATTTGGATCCTCTGGAAGTGGTAAGTGCTTTTAACCACTGAACCATCTCTCCAGCTCCAGATTTATTTTTTTTATGTGTGTGTGCATGTGTGTGTGTGTGTGTGTGTGTGTGTGTGTGTGTGTGCATGCATATATGCATGCAGGTGCCTGAGGAGGTCAGAAGGGGGTGTTGGATCCCCTGGAACCACAGGTGGCTGTGATTTACCCAATGTGGGTTCTGGGAACCCAACTCAGGTCCTCAAGCACTCAACCACCGAGCCACCTCTCCAGCCCCCAAACTCAAGTTTGATACAGTCAGGACCCCAATTCTAATCTGATTCTATCACAAGCTCCACAAACAATCTCCATCTCAGGTCCCATCTTGACCCAGTGGGAACACGGATCTCAGATCCCCATCCACCCCTGTCCTGACCAACATCAAACTCAATTCCTGTGGACCCCACCTCAAGCCCAGATGCTCCCCAACTTTGATAGCAAGTGTCATCCTGACATCTATGATAACCCACCCCCAGCCCCCAGCCAGCTCTAACCCTCACCCACATGAATCTACCTGTCTCTCACATCCAGCCAGCCTGAAACCCACCCTTGGGGCTCCAATGGCTCCTCCCCTTCCCACCAGAAGCCCCTTCACTCACCTTGGTTGAGGAGCAGAGCTGAGGAGAGACAGAGACAGGGACACAATGAGAGAGTCACTTCCCCTGAAAGCTCATGCTCATGAGCCCCCAGGGCCCCCCCACTAACCCTGGACCCCCTGCTTCTCCCGTGGCCATCTGTCACCACTCACCTGAGATCCCCCGCTTAAGCCACTGGGGCTGGCCCAGCTCAATGAAGAAGTTGTCCTTTTTCTCATACTCCTCATCATCCACAATCTTGACCTGCAGGGTCTTCCTGGGGGAGGGGCAGGCAGAAAGGCCACGTAAAGCCCCCTCCCCACAGCCACCAGAGGATGCTGCAATAGCCACCGGTCGCCTCAGCACCAACTCTGTCCCAGACTCTCATCTGTATTGCCACACCCAACCACCCTAGGACTGAGGCGCAATTTTCCTCCCCATGTGTCAGAAACAGCCCCAAGAGCTCAAATCATGTGGCTGAATGAAGTTGGACCTGGAAGGAGCTAAGGAGATGGCTCAGTCAGTAAAGTGCTTGCATCGCAAGCCAATGGCCCGAGTTCAATACCCAGCACCCAGGCAAAAAGCCAGGCATGGTGGCACACACCTGTAATCCCAGCTCTGGGGAGGGGGAGATGGGAGGATCTCTGGGGCTGGCTGGCTGATCCAACTGGACTAAATGGTGATCTCCAGACCAATGAGAAACCCTGTCTCGAAGAGGTGCACGGTGTTCCTGAAGGTAACACCCGAGGTGATCCTCTGGTCTTCACAAACACTCACACACATGCACAAACACATATCTGCTGTTACTCGAGGGACGGAGGCAGGGGAATTATCATGAGATCAAGTCCAGCCAGGGCTAGAGAGGGAAAGGAAGGAAGGAAGAAAGGAGGAAGGGATTTTTGTTCCTATGGTAACCAGGGTGGGGTAAGGACTAGCCTGACATTACCTGTCCCCTTAAGGCACTCAACCCACACAGCTCCCACCCCACCTGCAACTGCTAATGCTCACAGCCCAGAATGCTCACAAATTGACTGCCAGAAACTCTTTTGGCTAGAGGAGCCTTGTATGGAGCCAGCCCCATAAGGCCTGGCCCCAGATCCCAGCCACACAAACACCCCACCCACACAGTCACCAATAGAGGAAGCTCTACCAGTCACCCACCCACGCAGCGCACAGCCACGGCACCCGCAGTCATCCTCCAGCAGCGCATGATCACAGGGAACAGATTGCCTGTTCCTTCCCGAGACACCCCCAGCACAGCCGGAGACATCACCACCTTGCAAACCCCTTCTATGGCATTCGGACGCTCCTTCCTCAGACTTTGCTCTTTTAATTTGTATTTAATTATTTTTTGCTGTTTTTGTGAAACAGGGTGTCACTATATAGCCCAGGCTGGCCTCAAACTTTCTATGTAACCCAGGCTGGTCTTGAACTCATTACATAGCCCAGGCTTAAAATTCACCATCCTCCTGCCTCTGCCTCTGAAAGCTTGGGATTGCAGGCTTGTGCACTCCAGGCTTACATCTCTCCCTCTGGGCCTCTTGCTGCCCATGTGCATCCCCTCAGCATCTCTCTTTGCATGTCTGTCTCTCTTTCATCTTCCCATCTCTCTGCCTCTCTCTGTGTGTCTGTGTCTCTGTATCTCTTCCTCCATCCCTCCTCCTTCTTAGCCCTTTTTTATCTACATTCTTCCCTTTTGTCTCCATCCCTTGGGGCCCAAAGAATGAAATAATCAAAGTTAATATGCTCAGACAGAAGGTTTCCAACCAGGCAGTGGGCTCAACTGACACATTTCAGCAAGGGAACACACACAGCACAGTGACTGGGTCCAAGGCTGGTGTGCTGCCAGACGGTCCTGTGAGGACAGACGCCCACCTCCACCCTTTTGGTTTCAAGATTATTTATTTAAGACAGGAGCTCATGTAGCCCAGGTAGGGCTGGTGAGATGGCTCAGCAGGTAAAAATGCTTACTTGCTTCAAATGCCTTATGACCTGAGTTTCATCCCTGGAACCCAGTAAAAAGTAGGAGATAATTGACTCTGAAGAGTTGTCCTCTGGCCTCCACACATGTGCTGTCCCATGCACAGCAACACACTCATCATACACAATAATAGTTTAAAATACTCAAACTTGATGTATAGACAAAGATGGCCTTGAACTCCTGATTGTCCTGCCTCCACCACCCCACTGCTGGGATTACAGTCAAGCATCACCATGCCTCGTTTATGTGGTGCTGGAGATAGAACCCAGGGCTTTGGACACGCCAGGCAAACACTACCTACAGAGCTATATCCCCAGCTCGAGCTGTAAAACAAGCTTTTGAGGCAGGGTTTCACACTTATAGCCCAGACTGGCCTGGAACTCATGGCACTCCTCCAGCCTCCGCATCCACGTGCTGGGATTGCAGGCACGCGCCATTAGGCCTCATTGGGTTTCAAACTACTTTGTGAATTTCTCTTAGGTCAGAAGAAAAGGGCAGGGCGTGGGCCTGGCGCTGTCCGCGGTGCTGAAACCCTGCATCTAGGAGCCGGGAGGTGGGGAGAAGGGGTGAGGGGGTGTGGAGTCTCCCAAGACATCCTGACATATTGACATGGTGGCACACGCACTCTCCCAGACTCGCCACCAGCTGTTAGCGCACAGTGACTGAGGCTTGGTGACAGGCCTGTCAGCCAGCGTCCTGACAAATCACCCTGACAGCCGAACACCCAGGGAGCCAAGAATTCCAACTGAAAGGACGGCCGGAGAAACTCAAGAAAGACAAAGGGAAGGACTTTCTTGAGATCTTAGGAAGCAGCTTTCCTCCTCAGCCCCTCTCCCTCAGTTCCTGGAAACTCCATTCTACTCCTCAACTTCCCAAGACTCCCGTCTCAGACGCAGTCTCTGTCTCATTCTCTGGTTTCTCTCTGACTCCAGTTCCCTGGGTTGGAGTCTCTTCCCCAGCCTGCCCTTCTCTCTCCATCTCCCTCAAGGTACCTGCCTCCTCCCTCTTCCCTTTGGGTGTCTTGTGCGTCTCCGTCTGCCTGTTCCGTCTCTGTTACTCTGTCTCTGACTCTTCCTGTCTCTGCCACACACTGTGTTGATCCTGTCTCGGCCTCCACTCCAGCCTGTTGCTTCAAGGCGCCTCTAATTAGCGCCTGCCCATCAGAGGACGGATGTGTTTCTCTAAACGCTAATTAGCCTCCTGTTCGCTTGTCTCCAGAAGCCACAGCTGGAAGCTTGGGAGGAGGCAGGAGGAGAGCGGGTATCCCAGGCTGGGGAAGCCCTGTGGGGGAGGAGAGGCCCGTGGAATTGTAGCAGCAGGAGAGATGCGGGTTAGATTACCAGAAGTACCAAGACAGCAAAAAGACAACTTTATCCATTGCCCCTGCACCTTGGGTTTGGGAGATGAACTAGTCACTCTCAGCAGCGACTAACTCTGAGACAGGGCCTCATAGACATAGACGGCTGTGCAGGGACCACGGCTAAAGACAGAGCCAGAGAGGCATCGTTTGGGAAGTCAGGGGCGCAGAAATGGAGAACCATTGAGCGCGGGGGGAGGATGGGGGGGAAGCCGAGGTGGAGGCCCTGCGGCTGCAGGGAGCGCGCGTGGGCGGCAGGAGGAGGGAGCCAGCCGCTGCGGGGGCGGCAGGCGCGGAGGAGCTGCACCGGCTGCGCCTGGCAGGCGCGGGGGAGGTGAGCTGTGGGCCTCTGTGGCCGTGCCAGGGCATAAGGTCTGCGATGCCATGTCCGTCTGCCTATATAGGACGCTCCCGGTGCCCCACCTCCCCAGGACTCAGGTACCCCACATCCGCAGGACCACGGTGTCCCACCTCCCCAGGACCCGCACTTTTCTGCTGTTTTCCCAGGTTCTTCCTCAAGCCCGCCAGCCTCACCTCCCAGATCCCGCCCACTCCCAGGTCCCGCCTCCTAGAGCCCGCCCATAGCCAAGGTACCACTCCCCTATCCAGCCAAGCTCTCTTCTGGCTTGGTCTTACTAGGCCCTGCCCCTCCGTGAGGCCACGCCCCTTTCTAGGACCCCATCCCTCTACCCAAATTATTTCTCTGGCACAGTCCTTCACAGGCCCCGCCCCTTTACAAACCCAACTTGCCTCTCCCAACTCCACTCTCCAAGTCCACTCGGGGCCCCGCCCCTTTTCAGGCCCATCGACTTCCCTTGTTCTGCATGGCCCCGCCCACTGCCAAGGCCCCGCCTTGTCTCCACAGCCGTACTTCACCTCCCAGCTAAAGCCATTTCACAGGTCCTGCTCACCACGGCCTCGTCCATGCCCACAGCCCTGCCCCACTTCCCAACCAAGGCTACTTCAATAGCGCACCTCTACCCTCGTGCTCCACACCTCTGTCAAGCTTCCTCCTTTCATGTCCCCGCCTACTCTCCACAGTCTCGCCCCCCCACCCCAGCCAAGGTCAAGATCCAGTCTGACCCACATTGGCCCAGCCCCAGCGTCAGCCCAAGCCAAGACCATTTCTCAAGCTCCACCTCTCTATCAGACAAGGTCCCCATCTCCGCCCCAATCCTCGGCCATTCCTTAGCCTGTCTCACCTTAGCACCGCTCCCACCCACTTAATGCCACCCCCCCCATCTCAGCCACGCCCATTCCCTCAGGCCAAGCCTACCTTATCTTTACTTCCTCCCTTCAAGGTCCTGCCTACTCCCTGTAGCCCTGCTCCATCTTCCAGCTGAGGCCATCCCTCAGGCCCTGCCCACCATTGCCCCACCCCATCCTCCCGCCAAGGCCATTCTTTAGGCCACAGCCACCGTAGCCCCACCCCACTCTCTAGCCAAGGCTATTCCTCAGGCCCCATCCTCCAGTTGAAGCCATCCCAAAGGCACTACCCGCATTCTCCAATCCTCCAGTTGAGGGTATTCCTTAGGCCCTACCCACCACGGCCCCACCCCACCCTACCCTCCAGCCAAGGCCATCCCTCAGTCCCAACTCCGCCCTCCAGCAGAGGCCACGCCCACCGCAGCTCTACCCCTGCCCTTTAAATGAGGCTATTCCTCAGGCCTCATCTTCCAACCAAAGTCATCCCTCAGGCCCAGCTCCGCTCTCCATCCAAGGCCCCGCCCACCATAGCCTTGCCACACCCTCCAGCCCAGGCCATCCCTCAGGCCCCGCCCACCACAAACGCCCACCCTCCAGGCCAGGCCAGGCTCACTATAGTCATTCCCCACCCTCTAGCCAAGGCTATTCCTCAGGCCTCATCCTCCAGCCAAGGGCTTCCCTCAGGCCCAGCTGCCCCCTTGCCGTCTCCGCCTCTCCATCCCTCGAGTCCGTCCCGCTCACATGGTCTCGTCGTCTCCGAACTCCAGCTCCCCGCATGCGTCCTCATAGTGCACGCCGCCACCGCGGGCCGTGCCGTCCACCGTGCGGTAGGGGAGGCGCACGGTGCCTCGCGCGCCCGAGCTGCGCACCACGCGCACGTCCACGGTGCCCATGCACTCGCTCACGTGCAGCAGGCGGTCCTGGAAAGAGAAGATGCCCGCGTGGTCGTCGTCCAGGATGGTGACGGTGGCCAGCAGCGGGGCCACCAGCCGCCCCTTGGGCCGCCCGCCGCCGTCGGGCTCGAACATGCCCTGTGCGTCGCCCACGCGCAGGTTCAGCAGCCGCACGAAGAAGTGCTCATCCTCTTCGAAGATGTCGTCATCAATGATGCCTATGCGCAGCTCCTTCTGTGTCTCGCCAGGCTTGAACACCAGCGTGCCCTCGCTGCAGGAGGATGGGAGGAGGGCATCAGGCCTGTGCATCAGGGTGGGCTTCCCGGAGGAAAGGGGAGCAGACAGGGCCAGTCTCACAAGGATGAGGAGGGTGTGCCTTAAAGATTTGCTATTATTAGAAACAGAGTCTCACTGTGTAGCCCTGGCTGGCCTAGAACTCACTATGTAGACCAGGCTGGCCTCAAAGTCACAAAGAACCACCGGCCTCTGCCCCCCCCAGGGGGGATTAAACGTGTGTGCCACCATGTTGTTTTTAATTATGTGTGTCTCTGTGGGTATATGCCACCTCTGTGCTGGTGCCCAGGGAGGCCAGGGTAGGACATCAAATTCCCTGATTCCCTGGAGCTGGAGTTAGAGTTTCTGAGCAGTCAGTCCTGTGTGGGCGCTGGGAAGATGGCTTAGAGGGCAAAGAAGTTTGCTGCCAAGCCAGACGACCTGAGTTAGATCCCAGAACCCACAAAGTGGAAGGAAATAACCAATTCTGGCTGGCAAGTTGTCCTTTGACCTCCACTTAGGCACCATGGCACACATGGGCGTCCATACGTGCATACACACTCACATGCACACACACACGCACACAAATAATAAATTCAATTAAAAATTTTCAAGGTGCTGGAGAGATGGCTCAGCTGTTAAGAGCACTGTTTACTCTTGCCAGAACCAAGCGTGGTTTCCAGTGCCCATATCTGGGGACTCACAACCTCCTGTAATTCCACCTCCAGGTATCCAACACCCTTTTCTGGCTTCTGAGGGCACCCACACTCACATGGCAGACACACATGTGTTTATTTACACATAAATAAAAATAATAAAATAAAGCATTAAAGATAATAAAAAATAAATAATTTTTAAAACTTCGAAAGCTGAGTGAAGTGTTTCATGCATGTAATCTTAGCCCTAGGAGGTAGGAGGATCACCATGTGCTCAAGGCCAACCTGGGCTACATAGTGAATTTCAGAACACTGTGGGCTACAAAGTGAGACCTTGTCTCAAAAACCAAGACCAACCAATCAACCCCAAATCCAGCAATGACAGCAAAACCTATGCTCTCAGGTGCCCCCAGGAGAAAGTCCCCACTCCTTAATTTGGATTGATTCGCTCAGCAAACCCTCCCCCAAGCCCTTGAGCTATGCTGAGCCATGCTGGGGACAGAGTAGAGACCAGGCCCCATCCCAGCAGGTCTCACAGCCTTATGGCAGAGCTGGATTCCTTTCCCAATGGCTCATTTCACAATTTAATTACACTCCATCCATCCATGTATCCACCTATCCATCCCATAGATACTAACTGGGCACTGGCCTAAGAATGTCAGGGAAATACAGGAGCCATGCTGGCTCATACATGCAAACCTAGCACTTGGGAGGCAGAGGCAGGAGGATCACAATTAAGTTCAAGACCAGCCTTGTCTACATAGCAAGTTGCAGGCCAGTCTGGACTACATAGTGAGACTGTCTCATAAAATAAGCAGGGGCTGGAGAGATGACTCAGCAGTTAAGAACACTGGTTGCTCTTACAGAGGACCCGGGTTCAATTCCCAGCATCCACATGGCAGCTAACAACCATCTATAACTCCAGTTCCAGGGAATCCAACTCCTTCTTCTGACTTCCATGGGCACTGCATGACATGGGTGCACATACACACATGCAAGGCAATGCACTCATGCACATAAAAACAATAAATAAAATATTTTTAAAAACAAGCAAGCAGGGCCTGGAGAGATGGCTCAGTGGTTAAGAACTCTGACTGTTCTTGCAGAATCCCAGTACCCACGTGGCAGCTAACAACTATCCATAACTCCAGTTCCAGGGGATACAACAACCTCTTCTGTCCTCCTTGGGCATTGCACGACACAGGTGCACTTACATGCAGACATAATACTCATACACATAAAATAAAAATAATAAAATATTTTTTAAAAAAGCAAGCAAACAAACAAACAAAGCAAAGCGATAACACACATCAACAGAGTGGGACAAACGCCTCTGCCTGGGTGGAGCTTCTGATGTAGCATCAGGTGGTGGTGGTGCCAGGGAGAAGAACTGAGTAGAGGGCAGAGGGTGGGAAGAGGGGGCTGCCTTAGGGAGGCCCATGGGACAGGGGAGCCATGGCCTGGAGCTGATGGGGAGGGAGTGGGGAGGAACTGGGGAAGCACACACTGGAAGGGGAACAGGCCTTTGCTGGAGCTGTCCTGGTGTGTTTAAGAGCAGCCAGGAGCCCAGTGCAGCTGCAGTGCAGGGAGCAAGGGGTCAGGTGGCAACATGGAAGGGACAGGGACAGATCTCACAGGGCCTCATGAGCCCTGGGAAGGATTTCAGGAGAGAGAGAGAGAGAGAGAGAGAGAGAGAGAGAGAGAGAGAGAAAGAGAGGGAGAGAGAGAGAGATCGATCCTGGGAAGCTTCAGAGCAGAGGAAGGAGAGAACAGACCTAGGTCTCTGAACACCTACAAGAGTTTGTAACCAGCAGTTTCGGGGAGGGCACCTGAAGTGACATCTGATTATTCAGGGTGAAATTTTGAGGGGACTAGAATGAATGGGCATGTCTTAGCATGGCTGTGGACATCATTAGGAGGATAAGGTTTTTGTTGTTTTTTTATTGTTTTATTTACAGTAATAGGAATGGAAACAGATGCATGTTTTGCTAGGCAGGTGCTCTGTGGCTGAGCCATACACTCAGCCCCTCACTGGGAGATTCTAGGCAAGTATTCTACCACTGAGATATGCCCACAGCCCCTCATTGGGGGATTCTAGGCAGGTGCTCTACCACTGAACCACGCCCCTAGCCCCTCACTAGAGGATTCTAGGCAAGTTTCTATTGATGAGCCATGCCCCACCCAGACTGAGATGTGAATGAATCTTACACATCTATGGCCTCCCATCCTGTAGGTGAGGGGTTCAGCACAACCTCTAATTGGAGTTCTGGCTGGACTGCGGAGTAGCTCTAAAAGGTTCTTCAGGAGGATCCAGGCTCAGTGAGAAAGACACAGGGACCCCAAGGTCCTGTGATAAGTGACAAGATCAGAACTGGAGGGACAGGGCTCTGTTGCTAACAAGCTGCAAGTCCAGCTCAACTGTGTGACTTCTGACTTCAGGATCTCAGCTGTACGATGAAGCTAATGGCTGTGGCTACTTCGCTGCATTGTGGTGGGGGTGGTGTGCAAAGGAGAAAGCTGAGTTTATACAGAAGGAGTGCTCACTCAAATTTACCCAGCCATGGTGGTGGCCAACTATATTCCTAGCACTTGGGAGACTGAATCAGAAGGATCACCAATTTGAGGCCAGCCTGGGCTATATAGCCAGAACCTGTCTCAAGTCAACTAAAACAGAAGTTAGCTGGTGATATTTGCATATGGATGTTAGACTCTCAGAATCCTGTGGGCTGGGGATGTGGCTCATTTGATACAGTGCTTGCCAGCATGCAAGAAGCCCTGGGTTCAAGCCCCAGCACTGCATAAACCAGGTGTGGTGCTGTACACTGTGATCCCAGTACTCAGGAGATGGAGGCAGGAGGATCAGGAGTTCAAGATCATTATTGGCTACATAGCAAGTTCCAGGTCAGCCTGGGTAACAGGATACCTGACCTCAAAAAACAAAACAAATGAATAAACAAAAACAAAAAACCTCAACGAAATAAACTTTGTATTCCAAAGCCTCAGGATATTTCAAATTTAGACTCAATGGAGAGCATAGCATTGGGGATATCAGCTCCATTTTTTTTTTTTTTTTTGGTTTTTTTGAGAAGGGTCTCCCTGTTGCTCCAGCTGGCCTGGAACTCACTAGGTAGACCAGGCTGGCTTTGAACTCACATAGATCTGCCTGTCTCTGCCTCACTAGGGCTGGGATTAAAGGTGTGCTACCACGCCCAGCCAGTTTCTGTGTCTTTTCCAGCACAGCTCAAATATCCACTCACCAGTCTCTGTGCTGTGTACTTCTTGAGGGTAGACCTACAGCCCTCTGCTCCCCTCGGTGCTGTGACAGTGACTGTGAGAAAGCGCTGGTTAGCTCCATTTTTCAAACAAACAAACAAACAAAATAATAATAATAATAATAATAATAATAATAATAATAAGGCCAGGCAAGATGACTTGGTGGGTAAAGGCACTTGCCACCAAGCTTGATGACCTGAGTTCAGTCCCTGGAACTCACTTGGTAGAGAACTGATCACCATAGGCTTTCCACAGATCTCTGCATACATGTGGAAAGAGCATGCCCACACTCTCACACATGTACACATACAATAATAATAAATTAAATTAAAAATTTTTTTAATTTTTATTTTTTATTCTTATTTTATGTGTATGCGTGTGTTGCCTGCATGTAGGTCAGTGTATCCATGTGGTGCAATGGCTGCGGAGGTCAGAAGAGGCTGTCGGATCCCCTGGGACTGGAGTTACGGACAGTTGTTAGCTGCCATGTGGGGCTGGGATTTGAACCCAGGTCTTCTGCAAGAACAACTAGTGTTCTTAACTGCTGAGCCATCTCTCCAGCCCCAAATTTAAAATTTTTAAAATATTTTTCGAGACAGGGTCTCACTATGTAGCCTTGGGTGACTTGGAATTTTTAACAAAAAGCATCAGGGACGCGAAAGTCACAGGAAATCTGAGAAGCTGAGAACAAAGGAGACTAAGGAGACCTGAGGGCAGAGTGTGGTGTGTGGTTCTTGGCTGAATGGGAGGAGAGGGAAGTGGTTATGCCTGGAAATGCTCAGGACTTCAGAAAATGCAAAAAGGGTCCTGGAGACCATGCCACAGCTACTCGGTGCTGAATTTCCTCAGGGGTGGCACATGCCCACCGTCCCAGCACTCAGAAGGCTGAGGCAGGAGGATTTTAAGTTGGAGGCCATCCTGGGTTACAGAGTGAGACCATCTCAAACAAACAAAAACAAAACAAGGGCCTGGAGAGATGGCTCAGTAGTTAAGAGCATTGGCTGCTCTTGCAGAGGACCTGTGTTTGATTCCCAGCACCCACACAGTGACTAACAAGCATCCATAACTCCAGTTCCAGGGGATCTGATGCCCTCTTTTGGTCTCTGTGGGCACTGCACACAGGTGGTACACTTATATGCAGGCAAAATACTCCTACATATAAAATAAAAATAAAAATAAATAAAGTGCTGGAGAGTTGACTCCGCGGTTAAGAGCACTGGCTGCTCTTGCAGAGAACCTGGGTTCAATTCCCAGCACCTACATGGTGGCTAACTCCAGTTCCAGGGGAATCCCATGTTTCCTTCTGACCTCCACAGGCATTGCAGGACATGGGTGCACTTACATACATACAGGCAATACACACTCATAACACACAAAATAAAAATAAGTAAAATATTAAAAGAGAAGAAAAATAAATGAATTAATTAAAAATGAAAAGAAGCTGGGCATAGTGGCGCACGCCTTTAATCCCAGCACTCAGGAGGCTGGGCTACAGGGAGACCCTGTCTCAAAAAAATTAAGGAAAAAAAAAAAGACCAACAAAACAAAACAAAAAGGGTGGAGCTAGGCATAGTGGCACACACTTTTAATCTCAGGGCTGGTGGCGGGGGGCAATGGCAGGCTCTGTGAGATGGAGGTCAGCCTGGTCTACCAAGTTCCAGGTGGGACTAGAGACCCAGTCTCAAAACAAACAAATAAACAAACAAACAAACAAAACCCCAAACAAACAAAAGGGTGGATGAATAATACCGGACTAATACCCCAGATTGCCCTCTGTCCTCCACATGGACACACACACACACCTGTACACACACACACACACACACTCTCACACACTCACAGAAGATCTACTAATAGATGGAACATTTGTGGGCCCGAAGAGGGCAGAGATCTTATCAACACTATCTTTCTGTGATAAGCATCTCTCAGTAGGAACTGCTGGGTGGGTGAGCTCTTTAGTTATGTCTGAAGAGGGCTAAGGACAGAGACTGAGGTTGGGAGGCTTGGGAGAAGAGAGTTGTTTTGTGAAGGAACTGAAAAGAACTGGGGGACATGTTGGTCACTATCTGTCTCCAGTTAGTATTTGTTTGGGGGACTTTTTTTGAGGCAGAGTCTCATGTAGCACAGGATGGACCCAATTTGCTAGCCAAGGATGACCTTGAACTTCTGATTCTCCTGCCTTCAAAAGTCAGGCAACAAGCAGAAGTTCAAAAACAAACCAAATAATAGACATGCTATCCTCCTGCTTCAGCCTCCTGAGTGCCATGGATCTAACTTGGATCCTCATATTTGCAAGGCCAGTGGTTTAATGACTGAGCTATCTGCCTCTACCATGCTTTCCCTTTAACTCCAAATCCTTCTCTCTCAGCCTTCTAAATGACAGTCCTGTGCCACTTCATCCCACTAAAATGGCCTGGTTTGAAACCAGAGATGTGGATAAGTTGTGACTCCTGGAGAGAAAATTTGAGGGAATTGATTTTATCTGGGACTTCCATTCACTATTACAGAAACACTTAAAACTCTCTTTGGAATGGACTCTAGATGTTCAGTGAGTCTTTTTCATTCTTCATAATGGTAGGGGGCAGACTTGATCAACCAGGTAATAAAGCATGCATCAAAGCTACAATAGCTAAAACTGTGTGGCTTTGACACATGAAGCAGTGGATAATACTGGAGAATAAATTAGGTACAAAGTTAGTGTTCAATAAATGTATTTACTATGGATATGTGGTGGGGAGCAATTATCTTTCCAGGTAACAAGAGATACAATTAAATTATAATGATTAAAATGTCTGGAAAGTCAATCCCTCCAGGGGTGGAAGAGGAGTTCAGGGTCAGGGTCATCCTCAGCCAAATAGAGAAAGCCAACCTGGGCTACATGAGACCCTATATGTACAAACAGAACAAATGAATGAATTGACACAAAACAGCAGGGCATCATGGTCCTGAAATAAGAGGCGCAGATAACTTGTGATCATGGGGCCCATCAACATGTCACCTACAACAGTGGCTGGCACTCAGTTAGCACACTGTAAATGTGTTGAAGCAGGAGGTAGGGTTATTTCTTCCAGGTAATAAAACATTTGATAGTGGAGTTGGGGATTTAGCTCAATGGTAGAGCCCCTGCCTAGAATCCCCCAGTGAGGGGCTGAGGTGTGGCTCAGTGGTAGTGTCCCTGCCTAGAATCCCCCAGTGAGGGACTGTGATGTGGCTCAGTGGTAGAGCACCTGCCTAGAATCCCCCAGTGAGGGACTGTGATGTGGCTCAGTGGTAGAGCACCTGCCTAGAATCCCCCAGTGGGGGGCTGGGGGTAATGGCTCAGTGGTAGAGCATCTGCCTAGAATCCCCCAGCTAGGGGCTGGGGTGTGGCCCAGTGGTAGTGTCCCTGCCTAGAATTCCCCATTGAGGGGCTGGGGTGTGGCCCAGTGGTAGTGTCCCTGCCTAGAATCCCCCCCAGTGAGGGCCTGGGGGTGGGGTTCAGTGGTAAAGTGCTTGCCAGTATGCAGGAGGTCCTGGGCTCCATCTCTAGGAATGAAAACAAGCCAAGCCTCATTGACTAGAAATGTGTTCATGAACAACCTGTGGCGTTCTCTCTCAGGTCCCCCGGGTTGGTAGTGGAGAGGGGTGGTGAAGCCTGCACACAGCCATGTGCTCAGACGTGTGTGCCAAGTGCCTACAAAAGTGTGTGGTGGTAGGTGCTTGTGAATGAATGATGTATGTGATGAATGAATGAGTGCTGAGCAGTGAATTTGTTATTGAAAAATGATGAATGGTTGATGAAGGATTGATTCATGATGAAGAAGGTATGAGGATGAATGAGTGAATGAATGATGAATGAGTTATGAAATGAGTGAGTGAATGAATAGTGGATGAATGAGTGATGACTGCATCCTGATGAGTGAATGAACACATTCTGCATGCACACAGCAGGTCCCCCAATAGCAGGGTGGGGTCCCACATTACAGGCATCCCTGAGGCCCCACCCCAGGCCACAACACTATGCTTTACCTCCTGAGACTCACCTCAGTACGGACCTGGACTGGATACCTGTACTGAGGATCCACCTGGACTAGGCACCCACCTAGACTGCCCACCTGGACTGAGGACCCACCTGGACTGGGGACCCACCTGGACAGGGACCAACCTGGACGGCTCACCTGGACTGGGGACCCACCTGGACCAGGACCTACCTGTACTCGTAGTCGGAGCCCGCCTTGGCCGAGCCGTCCTCGGTGCGGTAGTCCACATAGAAGGTACTGTTGCCCTCGCCACCCTGGCAGGCCACCGACAGCAGCACCGAGCCGCAGTTCTCCAGGCAGTGGTACAGGCTGGGCTCGAAGAAGATGTGGCTGGCGCCATCATCCTCATCGTCGGGAGCGCCATCAGCGGGGCCAGGCCGGCGGGCCGCATCTGCCGCGTGTCTACGCAGCACGTTGCCGGCGCCGGTCATCAGGCGCGTGGCCTGGATGCGGTAGAACGCGCGGCTCTTCTGCTGGTGCAGCAGCGCGTAGTAGTTGGCGATGCCCACCAGCTGCTCCAGGTCTTTGTCCGGGTGCTTCTGTTTCAGGTCCTTGAGGATCTGGATGACCTCGCGCCGGCTGGCATCCAGCTCGCGCGCCTCGGCAGGGCCCGGACCCAGCGCGCCCAGCTCACCCGGGGCCTCGGCGCCCACAAACGTGCCATCCAGCTCGATGCTCTTGGGCGGGTCGCCTTCTGCCCCGATGATGATGCCACTGCGCGGGTCGGTGCGGTAGCGCTTGTACACGTATTTGTAGAACAGGAGCCGCTTGTCCGCCATCCAGGCGAACACCACGCACACCGGAAAGAAGATCAGGGTCAGCAGAGCCTCCCACACCTGCAGGTGGCCAGCCGTGAGCACTGCATTGCTGCGCATGTCCACGCCTCTCTGTTCCACTCCTCTGCTCATCTCTGTTCATTTCTGCCTCTCCCCATTCACCCATCTCTCCACAGGCGCACCCATTCATCCTTCATCTACCCAGCCATGCACTTAATCCTGTGATTCATCCATCCACCATCTACCCACCCATCCTCCAACTCATCCACTCTCCATCTACCCACCCACCCATCCATCCTCTAACTCATCTATCGTCATCTATCCACCCACCCATCCATCCTCCTTCCATCCACACATCCATCTTTCATTCATTAATGTATCCACCCACGCATCTATCCATCCTTCCTTCACCCACCCAC